>NC_064810.1:61624979-61798336 GCF_023721935.1 Panthera uncia | reverse complement strand
TGTGTATATATATATATATATATATATATATATATATATTTATATATATATAATGAAGAGGAGAGTTATCCTTATAATAGCTGTAAGATTTGAATTTACTTCAATATTCAATTTTAAAATAAGAAAACATAAGATTCAGGCTGTGTAATTTAAGTTCTTTTTCCTCATGTTAGTATCTGAAATTGATGTTAAAAAAATCAAGAACACTAAAAAAAGGTGATAGACTAGGGTTCGTCCCAGTAGTTCTTAGGTAAAGTAGGGTTCTTCGTGACCCTGCTGAATTGCACTCTAGAGAAGGCAGAGAGAACAAAGGGAAGAAATTAAGTATCTTACTGAAACTTCTTTAAGAAGAGTGACTCATTTCTTCTCAAAAGATGGAATTGTTTCATTAAACTTGTCTCTGTTTTCTAGTAGCTGTATGGCTTAAGGGGACTTTTATAAAGATTTCAGATATCCCGATAATAATTCTTTTTATACTTTTAGCCACTGCTCATATTTCTTCTGAGTGACCTGAACAAAATACACATCACTTTCTTCATGTTACTGGTCTTATTAAAATCTGTCTGTGACTTCCTGTTTCTAATTCATCTAATGCAATTCTGCTTGTAATTTTAGGTCTTATGCCACCTGGTCAGGGTTATTTCCTCTAACCGAGCAGTTCTCAAACCTGAGTGAGCATCAGGATCACCCAGAAAGTTGGTTAAAATACAAATTAAAATACAGATTTTCTGATTAGTTCTGGAGTGGGGGCTACGAATTTGCATTTGTAATAATTTCCAGGTCTACTGATGCTGCTGGCCTGGGGACACCACGCTTTTAGAACCACTAACCCTAATACAACCTGTTCATTCAGATGTTTTTGTACAATGCCTGCCACATTGTAAATACTCAATAAATTCTTACTATATACCAGTTCAATTTTCCTACTATCCAATAAATAAGCCATTTTCAATCCTGTCTTTGTTTAGTTGCCTACACTTTATAAATAGGCTATTTTCACTAAATCTTTGCCTACTGTGGGATCCATCAGGTAAAATCCCAATCAATTTTGTTTAAAACTTTGAAGTCATCACTAACTTTTTCTTTCCTGAATATACATTGATTTATGTCATTTATTTAATTTAGTATCACATATTGGCATAAATGTGTCCTAAATTTGTGTCCTTGGTAATTTTTTTTTTTATCAAATGAGGAGGCTGAGGCTATATCTGGCACACGTTTCTACCCCATCAGTGTCCCAAGGAACCACTGAATGGACAGGATGTATTATTTGCTTTTAGGTACTGAAATATGCATCTGCTTTGTATCTAGGTCCCAAAGAAACTGGTAAAACCATATTCGTCTAATGAGAAAATAGAGGGTGAGGGTAAAAATTATTTAATGCCTCTTAAAGTACTAAAAAAAGACTTAAAAACTCTCTTGTCAAATTAAAATCTACCTTTCACTTCTTTCTTACTGTAAAGTTTGAGTGTTTTGCATTTTAAATCCCACTGTATAGCTGAACCTGTTGTCTTCATTGTAAATATTTAACATAAGTGCGTATACTGCATGCAATATAATGTTAGTGATAACAAGTAAAAGTGATTTAAATGTTATAGGGGCTCTGTTTGCTTCCCTTGAATTCCATATCTGTACCTCACTATCAAAATCAAGCAAAGACTGCGGAGAAAGGCAATTTCAAGGAGGCGACTATTATTGCTTCCATGACTGAGGATTGTGAGCAGTAGTGTTAGGATTTGTGAGCACCAAACAGTTTTTTATAAAGTTATCAATGTTTTTTTTTTCAAGAATGCTGAGAGTTTCTAGTTAAGAGACTTATCAACCTTTTGCTCATATTTGAACCTTCTCCTTTCAAAAGAGCCACACGAGCAATTACCCCTTGAATTAAGTCATTGCTCATCAGCAACATGGTTAACTCCTCTGCATTTAAGTGGTTGACTTGTAGTTGATTTTATATAGAAGGGAATTAGCTAAGCAACAGTAAGCTTATTAGATACCTCTCTAGAAAGTAACTTCGGTTTAGCAGAAACTGTAAGTTAATTCATTTATTAATTCATTCAGTAAACATTTACTGAGTGTCTATTGGTGCTGAGCATCGTATTAAATATTTTGGAGGATAAAAAGATGTGTCAGATACGGATTCTACTTGCAGTCGGCTTAGACAAAATATATGTTCATAAAGACCACATTTTAAGGTAGAAAGAACTAAGTGTCTTTTTTTTTAATGTTTATTTTTTTTGAGGAAGACGGAGTGGGGAGGGGCAGAGAGAGAAGACACAGAATCTGAAGCAGACTCCGGACTCTGAGCTGTCAGCACAGAGACCCACGCAGGGCTTGAACTCCCAAACTGTGAGGTCACTACCTGAGCTGAAGTCCAAAGTTGGATACTTAGCTGACTGAACCATCCAGATGCTCCAAGAATTAAGTGGCTTAAGAAAGCTTAGATGTGATGCATGTTGAAAAGAGTACAAACTCTCTAGAGGACATTAGGGAAATTTGACGGCAGAAACTGTGTTTAGGTTGGGTCAGCAAGGATGTACGTAGATGTATGAAGTTAGAACTCCTTAACTATGTGTGGACATGAACTGCCTTTTAAACCTGGTCACTCTTCACTCCAGTTGAATTCTAGAGAGACGGACTTGCCTAGGGGTCAAGTGGAGGGATGTAAATGATGAAACTCCATGTTCAGTTTTGTCAGAGCTCAAGGGGCAGCAGCAAGAAGGTTGGAAGAGTTGGCTGTTGCCAGTTCAAGGAGCACTCTGGATGTTAGGCCAGAGAGAATAGGGTTTTGCTATGCATGATGGGAGGGGGAAAGTGAATGAATCCATCTGTGCTTTAATGAAATTAGTCTGGCAATAGAGTGTAAATGGAATTGTCTATAATCTCACTTCTGGTCTCCTATCTATTATTTTGATTAATCAGTCCCTCGATCATATTGATCAGATCCCTTCCAGATCTTGAGACTTGCAGGAATTTCTTGGGCTGTGTTGCTTTTCCTCAGTAAGAGATGGCCGTAGATCCATGACCACCTTAGCAAAAGGACTTGTCTAGAGGGTTGCAAAATAGATTGAATAGACAAGATTCCTGAAAGAAATAGATGAACCTTCTGTGCCTCAGTTGTACGTATACCTTATTGACTCAAGGGGCATATACAGACTTTCAAAAAGTATTTAAAGAGAAAAATCAAGATGTGTCAGCAATGCAAACACATCGTTGCAGGTAGCAGAGGTGACTTTTATCAAGCCCAAGCTGTAGTCTGGATATATTCACTAGGTAAATACTGACATCCTACAAATGACCTTTAAATTTCCTATAGCACTACATATTTTAGGTGTTTTGCATGATAAAGTTATTAGTGAGTTTTGGCAAGTTGCTGTTTTAGCTTCATATTAATGAATTCTGAATGGTCAGGGTATACATTCAAGATGAGAGAAAGTAAGTCTTCTTAGAAGACACTATAATTTTACTTTCAGCATTATTTTGTCCTAAATGAGATGAAGAATTAAACACAAAACCAGTACAGTTCCTGTCAATGTATTAGTAGGCTGAGAAACTCAAAATTGGTATTCTAGTTTTGTTTTGTTTTTTAATCGATGCAGATGTGTGGAAGTTAGGTAGGCATTAAAAATTGTAGAAAATAAATGTTTATTAAACCTACCCACACACACTAACAAAATGGAAAACTTATCCTGTTTGTTCTGTAAACCAAATACACTTCATTAAACAAAAGCTCTTGAGTCTTATGCATGAAATATCATTTCTCCATGCTTCTCAAAACTCTCTGGGGCTTCTCTGTGTTGCGGCATTTAGATTTTCTTGCCCACTCTCCCCTGCCTCCAGACCAGCTTTTTATCTGAGTGTCCTCTCTCTGCAGATGGCTTAGTGGACTCCTATCCAAAGGCATTAGAAGGGCTGTTGTCTGTGCATTAGGAGGGCTGTATCTGCAAAAGCAGATCAATCGCGCCCTCAGCTGGCCAGAGAAGTGGTTACATTTTGATATTCCCTGTGCTTAAGCATAGCAGACGAGAGAGGCTACAAGTGAGAATCTATTTTGAGATATGAAGATGTGCTTTCTTGTGAATTCAGAAGTTTAGCAATTTCCCAAGGCACACTCATTACTGTAGATATTATTACCCCTTCCATGGTATTTCTGGAATTATCAAGGAAGAGACGAAGAATACAGGCTGAGCTCCCCAAGGACTACAACTTATCACTGGCATTTTCCAGACTGCCAGCTAAATGGAGTCAACAGAGGTTTAAGTTCTTAATAGGCATGTTGCAGGCCCATGATAAAAATCTCTGGAAAGGATAAGTGAGTGACTCAACTATTTTTCATTTGTCTCTCTAATTCACCTGTCTGCTTTTTAGGGGGGGTGGTGGGAATCAGCATTAAACTGATTTAGTGCTTTCTAAATCTAAAGATGGAAATAAGCATTTGATGCTTAGTGACATCCTCTGACCGAAGGGAAAGAAAGGAAATAATTTCCCACTACCCAACAAAGATGCTAAGCACACTGGCCGTGGGTACTGAAGGTGGGGGTTCTGAGCCTAAGGGATCCCAAGCAACCAAGCCAGCCCTTCCACTGAGATGAACAGCATTATTCCCAAGAGGACTCAGAATGTGTGGTAACTGTGCTAGCGACCAGATCTCTGCCTGTGGACTCAGGCTGCTTTGGAAAGGGAATTACGGACACATTCTTTATGGGCTAACTGGGTGTAAATGGGCTGTCATTAAGAGCAGCCTGATATTCAGAGTCTCAATGACTCAAGTAGTCTATCATTTGCTATTTTTGCTTTCCAAAAGCCATTGACAATTTTAGCTTTCAAATGTTGCACTGAAACCTTAATTCAAACTGCCAAATTTTGATGCTTACAATGTTTTCAACTAATTTAGTTGCAAATCTAGTGACCAAAGGAGAAATGTGATGGTAAAGAGAGAGAGGTCCCAAATTAGAGATGGGACCTATCAGCAAAATGAATAGTTATGTTGGCACTATGTCATTGGTCCTGAGGCTTTGATTAGAAGCATGTTGTCAGAAATCTCTGGAGAGGTAGTCATCCAGCCCTGACCTAGGCTCAAACTCACAACCTCCACCTGGACAGGTTTTTTTTGTTTGTTTGTTTTTGTTTGTTTGTTTTTTTACCCTCTTTTACCTGAAATTCAACACTTTAAAAATAAACATTGAGGGGCACCTGGGTGGCTCAGTCAGTTAAGCGTCCAACTTCGGCTCAGGTCATGATCTCACAGTTCCTGAGTTCGAGCCCCGCGTCAGGCTCTGTGCTGACAACTCAGAGCCTGGAGCCTGGTTCAGATTCTGTATCTCCCTCTCTCTCTGCTCCTTCCCTGCTTACACGTTGTCTCTCAAAAATAAATAAAGATTAAACAAATATTTAAATAAACATTTAAAAAAAAATGAATGGCATAGCCTTATTCCTTACCCCTCATCGTCTTCCTAGCAAATTCACTTTCCCTGCTGACTTGTGTTCTTTCTCTCTGATGGCATCATGTTTTTCCCATTCATTTTTCTCTTCTCTCTTCTAGCATCCTTCTCCAGATACTGTATCAGTATGCTACACTGACTCTTCTCAAATTTTATTCCTTTCATCTTCTTGATTCACATCCCCTCCCCCAAACTCTGTCCAGACTCGTAACTGGGTGTGCAATAACACTGCAGTTAAGTCTGCAGCTCTGGTGTCTGCATTCTTGCTGGTGGTTCACTGCATGCTAAAAGAGAGTCACTATTCTTAATATGGCCTTCGGTGTGGCCTAGATTTGTAACTCTGGTCTTTGCTGCTGAGGCTTCACCTCCACGATCTCACCTGTGTGTGAGCCTGTCCCTCATGTCTGTTCCGTGTTACCTGGATTCTAGACTTTTGCTGCGTAGTTCTCTCTACCAGAAATGCCTTTCCCCTTCCTTTCACTTACCAAAACTATATCCCTCTTTCAAGAATGAGCTTACATCCTACCTCACTTCTGATAACTGCTCTGAATACCATGCCAAGAAAGAAATCCCATGCGTACCTCATCAAGCCTCGTATACAAAATAAATAAGTAATACAATAAAATGTAATTAAAAAAAAAAGGTAGCATTTGCCATACCACACAAATGGTACATTTTATCCTTTGAACCTAACTCTCACTTATTTACCTAGGTTTTATGTTGTTTTAGGTCAGAGGCGATGACTCATTCATCTTTATATTCTATCAAACATTTAAACATTGAGCGTTCTGTAAATCTGAAATAACTGTTTCCGTTTGTAATTTGAGCATATGTTTTTAGGAGAAAAATGCACTTACAGAGAAAATGTCTGTGCTCTAATGTTTCTTTTCTATAAATCAAGAGTTTCAGGTAAACACCTTGCTAAAAGAAAAAAATACACTAGCATCTTATAGAAATATGGGTTTTAAAGAGTGTTCTAATACAGTTCTTTAGGGTGATTGCTTCAGAGAACAGGTTAAAATCAAATGTAGTTTGATTGATATATACTGATTGCTTATATGGAAATAGCTACTTTTTAAAATAACAATTGGAATTTTCTTGATTGGTTTTCAACTTGCATTCTGAGACTTATTAAGAGTAGTCAGGTAGGCTTAGCAAATCCTTTCTTTATAAACACCCACCCAGCCCATATCCAAACACATATTTTGAAATATTGGATAACAAATTGATGAAATCCTTCCGTATTACTTATCCCACCAGAACTGGGGTCTCCTTCATTCACTTGAATAGAAGCGTGGTGAGATAGATACTTGTCATTCAATAAGTATTTACTGAGCAACCAATACATGTCTGGCACTAGGGAAATGGTGGTTAGCAAAACAGACAAGGTGCTTGTCTCCATTTTAAGCCTTATAACAGGAATATGCCTTTCTGTTTTGTTATCTGTCAGAAATATCAACTTAGGAATCTAAATCGTTGTTTAAGAAAAAAAAAAATGATGAATGTAAGCTTGTTAGAACATTTCCCTCCTCTGCCTACTTTCTTTTAACTTAAAAAATGACCAAGACCATGTAATGAAGTTTTATTTTCACTTTTGCTTCACAGCAGGAAAAAAATAACTGGGGAAAAAAAAGCTTATTATCAATGTTACCAGAGGACATTGCTGTGTGTCTTCTGGTTGAGTACATGTAATTCAATTTTTCTTCTTCTTCCTTCTCTCTTCGAATCATATAACACCCCAATAATGCATATCCTTGATAGGAGAAGAAACTAAGCAGAAAGCTTTATAAAAATTGAAATTTAGATTTGAGAGGGGCTTTGAGAGCATGTAGTCAAACCATATCATTTTTCCATAAAGGAAAAGAAAACTCAGGGGAAAAAAAAAAAGGACTTTCTCAAGGGTTTTCAGTGAATTGGGAGCAAATACCATACCAGAAAAAGTCTTCAGATAACCAGTTCAATTCATTTTCCTATAAAAACTACATTGTTCCTGAAAGAAAGCTATTTTTTTAATTTATTCATTCCATATAACCATTGTTTTTCTAATGTGTCTAGCATTCCTTTGAAGCCATTGTAGATTAAGTAACAAAAATCCAGTCCATGCTATTAAGAACCTCTCAGCCTGAAGAGGGAAACTAGTGTAATAAGGCAGTTTGATAAATGTTATAATGGTAGATTGCATAGGTTTATTTGGGCACCATATACATAGAACAGCTTTGGATAGAGCTTGGGGGATGGCTAGAGAAGGCTCTGAGAAAGAAGTGAAACCCACACCAAGTCTCAGAAAAGGTGGATAAATTATAATTATTTCCTTGAGAATAAAGCCATAGGATGATATTCTAGGCAGAGAGAACAGATATATGAAGGCTTGGAGTATAAGATCACCTGGCAAAGTGCAGAGCGCACAGGGTCTGATGGGCATAGGGAAAGAAAAAATACAAAAGATAAGTGGGGGCTATATCACCAAGGGTCTTACATAAGTTGTTTTCTGTTGGTTTTTCTTAATGATGATAAAAAGTTTTTCGAACTTTTAAAAATATTTCTTTGAGAGAGAGAGGGAGAGAGAGAACATGAGCAAGGGGGAACAGAGGATCCAAAGCAGCAGGCTCTGTTTTGACAGCCGATAGCCCTATGCAGGCCTTGAACTCATGAACTGCAAGATCGTGACCTGAGCTGAAGTTGATGTTCAATCAGCTGAGCCACCCAGGCGCCCTTAATTTTTTTTCAGTAGGGAATGGTGGGTGTTAAATGATTCAATCTTTGTTTTCAAGAGATTATTACTGAGGCAGTGTAGAAGACAGAGTTTGTTGGGAATCCAGGCAGAGAGACCAGATAGGACATTGTTTTAGTAATTCAAACAAGTGATGGTAAACACTCAATCCATATTTCACCTTTATTACTCATGTTGGCTCAAAGAAAATATGGACATCAGGCATGCTATCCACAACTATTTAAAGGTACAGATCCTTAGTCTATGAATGAGTTTCAGAAACGCACAAGCCCCTGAAAGTGAAGACTTATTTGGTGCATATGGATATATACATTTTACTGAGAAGATAAATATAGCATATTCTCAGATATAGCGTGACACACCCCGCCCCCCACCCACCCTGCCATTTTTAACAACTACTACACTAGGAGCTTGAAAGACTTGAGGTAGTTTCTTTTATGCCTAACACGCCACTTAGGGATACCTAGTCTTCCTGGATAATTAGGTCAGGGGTTTTCATAGAAGAGAAATGGTTTTTTGAGGCCTGTATATTTTGGTTGAAATCGATGTAGTTGATTTGTGACTGCAGAAGCAATGGTAATTACCATGAGTCTCCCAGCAGAATTTGTGCAACAATTTATAAAATTTTACAGATAGAATTTTTGGTGGTGGTGAGAAAGCATTGAAAAATGCACATTTGGTTAGCCTCCCTTGGTGTTATTAGGAGTAGCTGGAATTTCTGAGTTACAATAGCAGCAGGGTCCAGTTTATCTTAACTCTTAATTTAGATTATTGGACTATGTTCTACACTTCTATATATTTTTTTACTTGTCAGGAACCAGATTTTTTTTGTTTTGTTTTAGAAAATAGTAAAGAAAGTCAACAGCTTCACAACAGTATGATGACTTAATCTGAAATATGTAATATTGCTACATAAATGGTTTGTGATAGGAATGTTTTATGTCAACATCTAGATTGCCTGATCCTTAATCAGGAAAAAAAAAGTGAACTGAATATTTCTTTGGTATTGTACTAAGTGTTGCATATTGGATACTATAGACATTCAGGAAAAGATGTCAAGTGAGCAATACAAAACACAGATTGGAGCACGAATACTATCTGTCAGATACAATGTGCTTATTGATTGATTACTCCCTATACTATAGATCATCAATCATTGGTGATAAATGACTATAAACATACCTCGTTTTCATATTTTGGAGAAATAATACATTTTAATGCTGAGACTTTACCTTTGTTTTAATTTTTGCTTAAATAATAATTTATGGATATATGCACATTTGTATTTATATACACATATCACACACATAAAATATGACAAAGTAAAAATTTATAATGAATAACCAACCTAATGATTGGGATATTGCCCAAATTTGCATCTATCAATATGCTCCTTTACAATTTCATCCTCTTTTTTTTCCTCAGAAGTAGATAACCATTATTCTAAATTTTGTATTTACTTTTTGATTAAATGGGTATACACATATCAGGTATATGTAAAATAGCAATATACATGCATACATACATAACATGTATACATATATATGCTGAAATAAAAAGTTATTTTTTACTTGTCCTTATGCTTTATTAAATAATATTAAATATATGTTATTTTATAGGACTTTCTCTTTTCACTCAGCATTATATTTGTTCATTTCTTATCAGTGTATAACTTTCCATAGAGCAAATAGTCTACAATTTCCTTATCCACCCCCCCCCTTTTTTTTTGGTCACTGGACATTAAAATTCTAATGTCTCCAATATAAATGTTATAAAAATGTCTTAATTCTATTTTTGCAGATAATTCATTTTTCTCATTTCATCTAAAATGGCAGTGTCTAGACTCTCAGTCTAGTCTCTATAGGTATAGATATTGACACTGTTTATCTCAGGACTTATTCTAAGTTTTGACCTATTAATATCCTTCCTGGCAATATTTCTGTCATTAGCTGATTTTTCTGTCATTCACTTATTTCCCATATTTTCACAATAAAGAAAGGCCGGTGATCCTACGCCCTTAGTGGTACACAGGGCAGCCTTTCTAGAGAATGATGTATTAAATCAAAGGCCAAAGCATCTTTCTTTCAAGAGATGTGTTTGTGATCTAGAAAAAGTATCTTTACTGGTTGGGCCAGTGATAGTCCTTTGTCAGCAGTATGGAAATATCTTATTATCTATAAATCTGCAGAGCAGAGGAAGGGGCTTCACCTCCTTTTTTTTGTCTCATTTGCTTGGAGATTGTAGATTGGATGTGAAAGAAAAGTGCTCTTCAGTATATTGGATGTGAAAAAAAAATGGTCATTTTTTTAGAGTGTTTGGAAAAACTTTTTATTCTGAGCTTATATAATATTTTTGATCATCACTAACAGTAGATGTTCAGCATCATAATTATTACCACCCTTATCAGAATTATCTGTAAACATGAGATTTAGATAGTTTTTCTATTCCTGAACCGATCCTTAATATTCAACTTTAAATAGGATTCTAGACATGAAGAAACACTCAAAGTTGAATCTTCAATGATACCACAACTCTTGCATTGTGAAATTTTATTTATAAAAATATTAAATATTTTGAACGACACCTTGGACCTCTGATTAATTCAAGGAGACGATATTATCAAACATAAAAATGTAAAAAACTTTAACAATGACCCAGTCCTCTGCCACACTGTAAACGTTACAAGCAATAGCATGACTTTGTTCTTTTTGAATAAATGGATGGTAGCCACAAGTTAAAAATTAATCAAAGCTGAAAAAAAAAGTATTTGTCCGTTCATTAATACACTCTGTAAGCAGAAATTATTACATTATGATTACATTTTCTGGGTACTGAAATTTTGTTTTCTGACATATCAGGACATGATTTTATACACACACACACACACACACACACGCATGCACGCACTCACTGTATGCTATTGTTGTGCTTAAACCAAGGAAAAGTATGGTCCACTGGTGCCTACTCTAAATAGAATCTAATAATACTACTGAAAGAGACCCTGACATAGTGCTGGAAAACCGTTCAGGGGATAGACTGAACTCAAAGATAAGTATTATGAAAAGCTCAGAAAATTTTTCTGCATTGTAGCTGTTAAATATTTTATAACATGTATTATTTTTTTTCTTTTCAGTGCTGTATCTTTTGATAACATGATAAAACCAAAGTTCTGGAATGACACACATCCCAGACACTTAACATTTCCAGTATGTTTATTTTGTTTGTTCATACGACATTGAATACTGGAGGTATCAGTATGGGCTTTCACGGGCAAAAAAAGCACTGTTCCAAGCAGTGTTCTCTGTAAGTGTAAGGGACTACAAGTAAGCTAGTTCCTTGCTGAGTTACAGATACAGACCACACCCAAGTAGAGTTGTCTCACAAAGGGAAATTTGTTTGTAGCCAATAGGGAGATCTCGGAGAATAACTTCCAGAGCCATGACTCCCCAACTGGGGGTTTCTTTTATTTAGGGTTAAGATGAATATTCAGAAAGGGGAGTTCTGTCCATTCCTGTAGAGGTGGGCATAAGGCCATGCATGTGTACTTAGGAAACATACTTAAGCATGCATGGTGTGTTATGTTGATGAAGCATGTGTTCCTCCCTGGGCAGAGAATTTAACATTATAATGAGGTAGCGGTAACTGTAGGAGGACACTCTGTTGCCCATCTGCACAGGTGTGAGTTGGTGCTAGAACTCAAACTGGTCTAGGTCCCCAGGAGCTCTTCCTGTTGTTTCCCTCTAAAAGATAGGGTTAACATTCCTGTGAGGCAGAAGGAGGGTTGATGGGGGTCTTGTTGGGGACAGTTTTAAGCTCCTTAACCCTATGGGTCACAGTTTCAAACCTGCAAAAACAACTCGAGAGCATGTGTTAGGGCAATCTTTACTTTTGAAACAGCACTGGGAGTTTTAGCATTGATTTATTGTCTCTGATATGATTAGGCAATTTCCTGACCTGGGAAAGACTTAGTTTTTGTGTTCCCTTTGTTCCCTTAAAATCCTTAACTACTGAGGTTTTTGCATTTCTTTGTTCTAACTCCTGCTAGGAAGTTCTGCAAGACGTGTGCTGGGGCAAATCTGGCATAGATTAGGGTAAATGGTCTTGGGCTAAAATGACTTCTGTGTCAGGAAAGCTGTCTCAACTTTTTTTCCTGGGGACCCCTCACTCTTCCTACTTACAAAAGGAAAATACCAACTAGCAAATGGGACAACTTTCCTTGTCTGCCTTCCCATTACCTAATCTAAATGTACCTTCACCTACAATTACATTATTTCTGTCCTCTCTGGTTACTACTAAGTTAGCATCCTTCCCCTCACCAAGGGTGAGTCTCTCCAAATTTTCTGAATGTTTCCCACTTCTCTGGAACACAATTCTATCAGTTATTCCACAAACACACTCATACACACACACACACAAACACACACACACTCCTAAACCTCTTTTTTATTTTATTTTTTTATGTTTATTTATTTATTTAGAGACCTAGTGAGAAAGAGAGTACACGAGTGAGTGGGTAGGGACAGAGAGAGGAGAGAGAGAAGCCCAAGCAGGGTCCACCCTCAGCACAGAGGAGCCCACAGGGGCCTGGATCTCACCACCTTGAGATCATGACCTGAGCAGAAATCAAGAATTGGATCTTTAACATACTGAGCCACCCAGATGCCCCCTAACTCTCTTTTTTTAACCATACTTTACTTTTATTCTCTTTTTATTAATTCTTGTCATTAGCACTTAAACTCTAACAAGGCAAATAAACAAAAAGCCTTGATACTATAACACTACGCCCTCAGTCCCATCTTTTTATTGTCCTTCACAAAAGCCCATGTGGTCCCCCACTCTCTCACTCCCTATCCTTTATTGTCAATATGTTTTTATACCATTTTAAAGTCAAATTTTGAGTGATTTTCTCCCTTCTCTCTTCTGTCCCTCTCCAACCTGGCTTAAACCCACCACCATTCCACTGGCATGTTTCTTGCTAAATGCACCAGTGACCAACATGTTGCCAGATTCAATACTTTTCAAACCTCATTTTGTTTTACCTCCCAGCAGTTTTCAGCAGTTTCATGGATTGTATTCCATTGGATTCCATGACACTGGATTCTCATGATTTTATTCCCACATTTCTGTCTGTTCGTCGGTTTCCTTTGCTGGCTCCTTGTCTTCTCCTAATGTCTACATGTTTGAACGCCTCAGTCCTCAATTTAGGAATCTCTTTCCTATTTTCAGGCCATCTTACCAACCTGCCTGGTTTTATGGATCACATGTAAGCCAAGACATTGCATTTTCTCCCTCAGCTCCCTTCTGGGCTCTAATTCATATTTTCAGTTTTTATGGGACATGTCCCCTTGGATACAGAGGCTTAGCTGTAATTTACAGGTAAAACCCCTTTAATATCTACCCCCATCACAAACCACATAAACTATAGGAGTTTCAGTGCTCAGAACTAGCTGGGTGATTAAAATTTTCCACTGTAGACAGATGGCTAGATGCTCTGTATAATTCTGAGAGTATTATATACTTTCAAACATTGACTTTGATAGGAAATAAAGGGAGAATGCTTTTCTCCTTGGTGCAACTCTACCATTTTCCTTCTTCCATTTCATATTACTTAGCAATGAGGCTGAAGGAATTCTCATAGTTAATAAAACAATCAATAATGATGCCTCTCTTGTATATTCATATTCTTTATTTTCTAATTAGCAGAGGCTCTCATCTAAGAGTTCTTCTAATTAATTTTTATTAATCACTATTCATACAAATGCATGAGAGACAGACAGACAAACAGACATAAAATACAAAAGATAATGAATGAAGTTTGGGAGGGAAAAACCCTGAGCAAGAAAGTAGCATAGCAGTGAAAAGACCAATAGAATATCAATGTCAATCCCAAAATGGGTATGAGATGCCATTCTTTTTATTCTACTCTCTGTGCCCCAGGTTAGAACCATCTTTTCATGTAAATTGCTGCACCCTGCATTGTCACTACTAAACTTGGGACTTCACATGGCTCTTAGACTGGCTCCAGGTTCTCAGTTTTGCTGTGTCAGCCATGTCCCTCATCTTGCCCAGATCTTTGAATTTTTCACAATTTTTCATGGCAGGTATTCTTGTGGGGGGAGGGTGGGTGTCCCCTTCCTCGATTCTCTGGGTTCCAAATCTTATCCTTGTTAGGGTGAGAAGGAAGTGAAGAAGATACTTTGTGACTTCTGTACAGTGATAAAATGCCAGAAAATATAATAGTTTCCAGTCAAGCAAGATTACCAGGTAGATACATCAGAAGAGACACATAGTCAATCTACAGAAGTACAGCTAGGTGAAGACTTAGATGGATATTAATAGTGACTGTGGGCTTGAATCCTTTCCCTCTTTATCGGGATCCATTTATAAAGCATGTCTGTGCTGAAATTCTAACTGTGACAGAAGATGTCTGACTCAAGTGTTCTCTTTTAGTTATTACATGTGACTAAGAAAAAATAAATATAAAAACTCAAAGAGCTGTAAGGAGAAAGATATTAGAGAGTGATTGGCAGAAAATCATTACAGCAGCGGATTCTTTCCCCTACCCCTCCTCCAGTGCCACCATTTTTAAACCAAACCCTAGTAACTTCTATACATTCAAATTATCTTGCGGCCCAGGGGGCTTCTGTTGGTTTGTTTCAGATTCTTGCTTTTAACAAAATCATGCAGTTGTACCTGGGTTAAAAAATATTTTAAGGAAAGATGCTCTGTTCAGTTAAATTCAACAAATACGGATTGTGTGACTGCTGTATATTAGGCATTGTAATAAGTTCCAGGGATGCTTTAGAGATCAAAACTAATACCTTCCCTACCCTTATGAAGCTTGTGGTCCAATCTGCAAGACAGCATTTCACATGTAATTTCTAGAGAGATTTACGTTAGCAAGGGAGAGAATCCAACTCAAGTGAGATGAACTGTAAAATAAAAATGGCTCTGGGATTTATTAAATTAATAACTATTATATACTTTAACCTCTCCTAGAGAGCCATAATTCGTATTATCATGTTTGAAGCTCTAAGGAAAGAAACTGTCTTAGCCCATTTAAGCTGCTATGGCAAAACTATCATATACTGGATGGCTTAAACAGCAATCATTTATTTCTCATAGTTCTGGAAAATGGGAAGTCCAAATCAAGGTGCTGGCCAAGTTAGTGTTTGGTGAGGACTCATTTCTGGCTCATAAGGCTATCTTCTTGCTGGGGTCTTGCATGTTAAAAGGGTCAAGGGAGCCTCTGAGGTATCTTTTTGAAGGGCACTGACCCCATTCATGAGTGCCCCACCCTCATGATCTAATCACCTCCCGAAGACACCACCTCCTAACACCATCACATTGGAGGTTAGGATTTCAATACATGAATTTGGGGGGACGCTAACACTGAGTCCATAGCACAAACATATTTGATTTGTTAAGGGCTTTTGCGGATAAAGGGTTGTTTAGAATCTGTATCTTAATTTTTATTTAGTTTTTATTGTTGTCTTGTTTTTACAATATGTTGATAAAGGGTGCATTTCTAAGTGCAGTTTATGTTATATCTTCAAGAAAGTTACTAGGAATGAAATGTGTTTCATACTTACATGCCGTGCTTTTGATTACTCCAAACATTACAGACTCCCAAGCCCCAGTGGCGACACACTAATCCAGAGATTTTTCATTTCTTTCTCATGGATTTAGTTGTATTTGGTGCTATTTGTTCAAGCCAGGTGTAAGAGAATGAACTGTGTTCTTTAGGTTCAAGTGAGTGTTAGCCTCACATATTTACTTCTCTATGTTGACACGTAATGGTCTTTGTCGTAGAATAAGATACTCCAAAAGGGAGACACATTAACAATAAAGCATATGGATTAACAGTGGAATATATGTTGAACTCTCATCATGAAAGGTAAAAAATGAGAAAGCAGCTCCATTATAGTGTATTCAAAATCTTGAGAGAAGGGAGTGGGGAACAATAGATGTGGACTAGAAAAATAAACATGTGTTCAATGGCAGGCTGTCCTGGATGGGAAGTATGTGCATTTTATACTTCACAAAAGGGAAGGTGGAGACCAAGATAGATGGCTAAAGATGATTTTAATAAACATCTATTGAGCAATTACAATGAGCATTACTAGGGATGCCTCAGAGCAAGAACAGAGACAGAGGCAGGAAACAGACCTTTTCTCCTCTGTATGTTCCTGCGGAAAAGAAACCTGCAGTGTTACCTCATTCATTTTGACAGCCTATGTTCCTAGCATATTGCCTTGTCAGAGAAGATACCCAATAGATATTTGTTCATTTGGGTAGACATTAGCAGTATTAAGACAAAATCAACTCTGTTTTAGTTACTGTGAGTCACATGTTTCTAGTTAAATCCATTCACCTAGCTACAAGAGGAAGTCAGAGAATGAACATGAAATTAGCATTTATAAACTACTCAGAGAATCATGTTCTGCCATGCCAAAAAATGTTATATATTGATATATATTTCTTTTTCATTCTCACAAACCTAGACAAGCCTATTATTTTCTTTATTTTCTTAACGTCAAGAAACCAAGGTTCTAAGAAATTAATTTACCCAAGGTAATACAAATAGTATGTGTACAAACCATGCTTTCAATATAGTAAGTGGATAATTGTAATTGAACGTGGGTCAGTATAACAAAAAAAACTCAATCCTTAAATTTTACAATCTGGTTATGGAAATAAAAAAAAAACACTTAGACATCTATAGTGGCAAGCACAAAGAAGATAGAGAATAAATACTAAATTATTCATGAGAGATTGTTGCTTTCTAGACTTTCAGAGAAGAATGGTGTGTGTGCATGTTAATTAGACATTATCCTTGGTGCTCACTTCATTAGCCATAATCATACACCAGTCACAAGGAATTAGCTACTCAAAGCAGGTTAGAATTTACATCTGCAATTAACCACAGGTCCAGTAGAGGGAGCCTCCATCTCACAGTTAAGGCTTTTACCACAGAAGGTGAAAAATCTCTTTTCTGAGGGAATCCAGTGCGGTCCAGGGAAACAAATTATCTTTAAGTGTATTTGGGGGAAGAATTGCTCCTATTTTAAAGCAGTTCACTGACTAAATGCACAGAGGAATGCATAACATTATTTGCTCATTACCTAAATTAAAGTTACTGAAATCCAATGGAGTGTTAGATGTTGCTTCTGATTCATTGTATTTTTCAAAGGCCAGAAATGGCCAGTGTGGTCCTGGACATTATTGAGGCTTTTTATTACCCCAGCCTGTGCTGTAGCATCTCCTGTCCTCATTAATATAGTGAACTAATGATACCAACTAACTTTCAATGGGTCTCCTCCCATATTCTCATTTCATCAGGTTCCTGAAGGAGAAAGTCAGATCAGGAGAAAGGATACAATATGTAATAAATATGCATGTTTATGTGGTTACATCCCTATTGTATGAAAATTTGGGAATAAAGAAATATCCTAAAGTCAGATAGACCTTAATTTATTTTTTTTTTAGTTGCATCTCCTGTAACAAATTCTCTGCTAAGTGAAAGGAGGGAATAGGAGAATGGAAAGTGGGGGGCAACACATGTTCCTTTTAGCCTGAATTTTAAGGGATTGCTATTACTATTATTATTATGTAGCTGTTTTCATAGAATTTATTTCCTTGTGATATGCTCCCATTTTTCCTCTGATTTTATTTTTGTTTTCTCTCCATTTCTTTATCCCATTTTCTCTTTTCCATTTTCTTTTCCTTTCCAAGACATCTATTATTTCTTATTTTCTTTTTCCAACTGCTTCATGTTCTTTAAGGCATTCTGCCATTTCACATGCAAATTAACTTAGCTTTTTTACACCAGCTGTCAGTCTTCTGAAAGTATCCCCACTGTCCTGCATCAATTCCATATGATTCGAAATAGTGTGGGGCGCCTGGGTGGCTCTATCGGTTGAGCGTCCAACTTTTGAATTTTGGCTCAGGTCATGATCCCAGGGTCATGGGATCGAGCCAATCATTGGGCTCTGCACTGAGTGTGGAGCCTGCTTGGGATTCTCTTTCTTTGTCTTTCTCTCTCCCTCTGCTCCTCTTTACCATGTGTGCATGAGCTCTCTCTCTCTCTCCCTCCCTCTCTCTCTCTCTCTCTCTCATCATAAAAAGCAAAGCAAAACAAAACAAAACAAAAAGAAATAGTATGAGGAAGGACACACCCAAATCCCACTTTTCATTCCAAAGAAGGTCATCTCTGAGAGCGCATAATGCCTTCTGAGCTTAGGTAGGAGACCGGATGCTGGTTGTGTCATTTGTCTTCCCTCTGGTTGGGTAAAGTAGTGCTGGGATTTTATATATATGTAATAAATATGCATGTTTATGTGGTTACATCCCTATTGTATGAAAATTTGATATATATGAAATATATATATATATATATATGAGAGATATATATATATTTCAAATATGAAATATTTCCTATATATATGAAATATCTCCTCTAGGACATATATATGAAATATATGTGAAATATATATGAAATATCTCCTCTAGGACAGGAAGAGAGGCTAAAACAATTAAGGGAAAAGATGAAAAGAATGTAGGTATCTGGTATTTAGTGAAACATTTCTGGTAGGGTTAAAGATAATATAAGAGTACTAACTCTCTTTGACTAGCTGTGCTCTTTGGTTAGGTCTCTTACATTCTCTAAGTAAGCCTCAGTTTCCTTATCTATATAATGGGAATTAAATCTTCACCCACCTACCACCACAGGTTTTCCATGAGGATAAAATGACCAATGCATATAAAAATGCTCATTAAAGAACCTGGATATAACCAAGCCAAGAGTGTGGTTTTGAAAGATTATGTGATCACGTGGCGAGGGCATAGGCCTTGAAATCGGGAGGTTTTGGTCCCTGCTGTAGCATTTTCTGAACATGTAACCTCTGGCAGAATTTAGAGGCAGATGCAAAGCTTCCAAACTCAAGTTCAGCTTCTGACCTGCGATGTGATCTTGGATAAGCCACATAAACTTTTAAGTTTCTATTTCTGTATCTGGAGAATGAGCATAAATAGTGCCTATTCTAAAGTTGACAAGATTGAATATGATGATCCGTGAGGAAAAGTGCTGCTGTCAGAAAGGTAGGCTGCTTGCCACCTCTTTTATTCTCCAGCATGGCAAAGTCTTTTCAGCCCTCCTGTAGGGATCTCAGTTACTTGACCCAGGCATACAGTCTGCTCCTTACTGTACTGAGAGCTCTTCAAAACCTCCTCTCTATTCCAGCCACTGTTCTAGTTGAACATTCTTTCACTGATCTTCTACTGTACACAGTGTACCACTGCCCAAGCTCAGAACACAATCACCTGTCACAAATGGCTCTCCCGGTTCTAAATCACAGTGTATCCTGGAGAAGATGCAAACACTATTATACTCCTGGCTTACCATGAAATCATTCTGGCCCTGCTGCCGGTGAGGCACCCTTACTTTATCTCTAATTGATGTTCTAGAACACTGACTCCAAAGAGTATTGCAGAACTTTCTTCTCAGTGTTCCAGTAAGCACCACTGTGAACTGATTTAGCTTCCCTTCACTGAAGTGATGGGAGTGATCTGGTATGACTACCTCTTCTTCCTAAAAATCCTCTACCTTTGTTCCATGCATATATGTATATGTACATACATATACACATACTTTCTGTTCACAACCTAGTATCTCACCATTTGTTTTCTGTCTCTTTAATCCTGTGTCTTTTATTTTTCCATTGCTGAAATGTGGGCATTCCTAAAGACTTATTCCTAAGTGCTTCTATTCCCCTAGCTTTACTTAAATGTTTCAGTAAGTGCATCTATTTTTATACAGTTGACAATTGCTTTTGTTGAGATGACTTAAAGTCGGTATCTCCAGCTTTGTTCTCTCTTATGAGCTCCAGTTTTTTCTGTCCAGCTGCCCTCTGGACATTTCAAGATTATTCTATATTGGTTACAATATGGTTTTAGGAAAACAAGAAATGCATTACTCTGTTCTTAGAGAGTATATTATTTTTCCATTTTGCTGCTGTAACAAACTTAGCAGCTTAAAATTACACAAATTTATTACCTCATAGTTCTATAGGTAAGAAACTCAGCACAGCATGGGTGAGAGTATATTGCTCAGAGTAATATTGTACTGTAATCAATGTATGTGCTGGCCTGTGGTTCTCATCTGGAGCTTAGGAAATTCTTTCAAGTTCACTGTCTATGGAAAATTTATTTCCTTTTATGCTTTCCATGTGGTCTTCTAAATCTTTGAACTAGCAATGGTAGGTACAATCCTTCCCATGCTTCTAACCTCTGACTTCCTCTTCTGCATTTAAAAGTTTGTGTGACTACATTGGGCCCAGTTAGATAATCCAGAATAATCACCCTATTTTAAGGTCTATTTGTTGGTAATGTTAATTATATTTTCAAAGTTCTTTTTGCCATGGAAGGAAACCTAGTCACAACCCCAGGGATTAGAGTATGGATTCTTATTTGGGCCATAATTTTTCCTATGGAAAACATCAATGAAGACACGTTCTTCACCTTTTACATCGAAGATTGGAGTTGAAACAAATCTGAGGGATCACCTGGCTGACCCTTTATTTTCTAGGTAAGGAAAGTTGATAAATAGACCTGCCAAGGTTGCACAGTGTTTGCTGACAACACCAGTGCTGTTCCCACTACTTCCCAAGTGCAGCCCTTCCATCTGTTCCCACTAACTTAATCTCTTAGAAGCCTTGCCATTTTTTTTATCCTGTTGAAATGATATTCAACCATAAGTTTTCATCTATTATAATAACTATCCATCTCAGCTTTGAGTTATTATTGAGTGAAACTTCTACTAAAAATACTAACTAGGGGCAGGCACCTGGCTGGCTCAGTCTGTAGAGCATATAGAGTTGTGAGTTCGAGCCCCACGTTGGGTATAGAGATTATGAGATCATTTAAAAATAAAATCTTAAAACCACTAAGAAAAGATTTTTTTTTAAGATTCACAGAGACCCAAATGAAACAACTAGAGGGAAATAGTGATGCAACATATAAATAGTAGTATGAGTGTCCATGCTTGCACACACACAGTGGGTGCAGAGTACAGGAGTGTTTAGTTGACACAAAAAGAGTCAGGAAAGTCTTCCTGCAGATGGGTTTTGAAGGCAGATAAAAACATATTGTCAGAAAGTGAAGAAGGTGTTGTTATGAAGGAAGAAGGCACAGATGTGGGAGTTAACAAGTTAAGAGCATCAAGCAGATTGGATTTCATTTCCTGGAATAGAAAGACTCTTTTGAGGAAGAACAGGGGCGATTCTGGATAGATAAGAAGGAGTCATTTGCTAGAAGGCTTCAGATCTGGG
This sequence comes from Panthera uncia, assembly GCF_023721935.1. NCBI lineage: Eukaryota > Metazoa > Chordata > Mammalia > Carnivora > Felidae > Panthera > Panthera uncia. Next base: position 61,776,836 of record NC_064810.1, on the reverse strand, counting down.
TCCATAGGAATGCATGAAGACTGGTTTTTGGAAAAGCAAATTGAACAATGTGTTCCATCTGGCCATCTGTCATCTATGGTTAGGATGGAGAGATCCCAGAGAGAACAAGCCAGGAATGGTTTCAGGAATCCAGACATGAATTAAGAAATGTGGGAAATAAAAAGAATGGACAAACTGGAGGAACATGGGGGAAACCTGGAAGGATTTGTGTACTGATTCCATGTGGTGCACATAGGAAAGAATAAATTTCAAGCAGGATTTTGAACCTTGCAGGGTTCTGGAGGATGTGGGAATTTGAAAGATTCCTTTAGGATAGTTAAGACTTTAGTATATGTAAGACTTCATTCCAAAGCTATCATATGTAAAGTTGAAAGACATTACACAAGATATCGCTTTCATTCTTTTCCCACTTTGTTTTCCACAATAAGAACCACTTACAAAATATAAATAAATAAATAAATATTAAAGAATAAAATGATTATATGGGCTTCGTACAGGTAAGGTTTCTAACAGATATGAAATTGGTATTTGAGAAACTTTTACAGAAAAATGAAAAATACTTTTTAAAAGCCAGAAACTAAGGTTTCACATTCTGGATGTATGATTCAATTCTAAGGTGTATAAGTTTCTCTTAAATTCTTTTCTCATTGCTGCTCTACAGCTTTCACATTCCCACTCCAAGCAATGCCTATGCCTTCCTTCATCATCTATCACCATTGCATTTCTGTAGGATTGGCTAATGTGTCTAGCTAGAGTTCTCCAGAGAAATGGAAACAATATTCATGCATTCATGTTTTTATGTTTGTTTATCTATTTATTTATATTTATTATGATTAATTCACTCATAAAACTATGGAGGCTCACAATCTTCTGTCTGGAAGCTAGCAACCCAGGAAAACTAGTCCTAAGGCCTAAGAAATAGGGGACCCAGTCAATGGTTTAAATCCCCATCCGAGGGCAGAAGAAGATATGATGAGATGTTCCTGCTCCAACAGTAAGGCACCAAAAAAAAAAAAAAAAAAAAAAAAAAAAAAAAAAAAAAAAAAAAAAAAGGACAAATTCCTCTTTCTTCTATCTTTTGTTCTATCCAAGCCCTCAACAGATTGGATGGCACCAAGACAAGTTGGGTAGAATCATCTACCCTACAGAGTCCACTGATTCAAATGCTAACCTCAGCTGGAATTATCTTCACAGACACAATCAGATATAACGTCTAATCCAGGTACCCCATGGCCAGTCAAGTTGACATAAAATTAACAATCACAGCCAATGAGTTGGGATAAACTGACTTCCTCTATTATATTTAATACTCTGACAAAAGCTGCAAAAGTGTGAATGACTAGAGACAAAAAATGTTTATAAGGTAGGAAAAAAGTTAGAAAATGCCTATTTATATTTATATTTATATTCAATTCTTTATTACAATATACTAATCTCCTCTGGTTTCCACCTCTTCCATTCTTTTAAATGAATTTTCCTAAAATCTCACTTCAATAATGTCACTTTGTTAAAAAAAAATTAAGTGATTTTTTTTTGAGAGCGAGAGAGAGAGAGACAGAGAGAGTGTGTGTGTAAGAGTATGAGCTGGGGAGGGAGAGAGATTGAGAGAAAGAGAAAGAGAAAGAGAGAAAGAAAGAAAGAAAGAAAGAAAGAAAGAAAGAAAAGGGAAGGAAGGGAGGGAAGGAAGAAAGAAGGAGAGAAATAAAGGAGGAGAAGAAAAAAGGAAAAGAAAAGGAAAGAAAAGGAAAGGAAAGACAAGACAAGACAAGACAAGACAAGAAAAAAAGGATTCCTAAGCAGGTTCCATGCCCAGCATGGAGCCCAATGTGGGACTCATTCCCATGACCCTCAGATCATGACCTGAGCTGAAAGCAAGAGTCAGGTGCTAAACTGACTGAGCCACCCAGGTGCCCCTCAAAAAAGTAGCTTTTTAATTGCTCCTCATTTCCTAAAGTACCTAACTCCAATTCTTGATGTAGCCAACTTTCTGAGATACTATTTTTGTTCTTTATCCCAGAATGTTCTTACCTTTCTATTTCCTCTTTTTTTTTTTTTTTCAACGTTTATTTTATTTTTGGGACAGAGAGAGACAGAGCATGAACGGGGGAGGGGCAGAGAGAGAGGGAGACACAGAATCGGAAACAGGCTCTAGGCTCCGAGCCATCAGCCCAGAGCCCGATGCGGGGCTCGAACTCACGGACCGTGAGATCGTGACCTGGCTGAAGTCGGACGCTTAACCGACTGCGCCACCCAGGCGCCCCTCTATTTCCTCTTTAAAGCAAGTAGTCAGGCTCTGTACTCTCGTCTCCAAGGAAGTCTGTGGCAATGAGATCAGAAGTAGCCCTCAAAATATGTCTTTCCCTGGTGTTTTCTTTTCTAAAAGTCAGACGTTTAGGATATGCATCTGGAGGAAGGAAAGAAAAGGCTAAAAATTATCAGGTGTGGAGAACATTTAGCGATTTTAATTGATATTGAAATCAGAGTGAAGTTGGGTGTGTCATGGAATGCATTCATTCTTGGTGTAGTTAAAAATCACTTCTTACGGGGCGCCTGGGTGGCGCAGTCGGTTAAGCGTCCGACTTCAGCCAGGTCACGATCTCGCGGTCCGTGAGTTCGAGCCCCGCGTCAGGCTCTGGGCTGATGGCTCGGAGCCTGGAGCCTGTTTCCGATTCTGTGTCTCCCTCTCTCTCTGCCCCTCCCCCGTTCATGCTCTGTCTCTCTCTGTCCCAAAAATAAATAAAAAACGTTGAAAAAAAAAAATTAAAAAAAAAATCACTTCTGCCCAGATGACTACAAGTCAATATCTTTATCTTTCTTCTACAAGCTTGAGTTCTTCATATCCAGCTGCCCACTGGATATTTGGAGTATGTAGGGGGAGAGGTGAGTAGATAGCTTTGCAAAAGCTTAGGAAGTTTCCTTCTCTTTCTAACATGCCCAAAGTTTTTGTTATAATGTTTAATTTTATCATAATTCTTTTTTCTGTGTTTATTGAGATTATTACATTTTATTGTCCCTTTATCTGTGAATGGAGTAAATTGAATTTATAGATTTTCTTATAATGTATTACCCTTTGACACCTAAGATAGAATCATCTAGGTTATAGTGTATTACCTTTATCACATACTTCTGAATTGTTTTTATTAGTACTTGGTTCACAAGTTTAAATCTAAGTTTATTGAGATTGGTTTATACTTTTCCTTTCGAATATGATCATTTCTTGCTTTTTGGTATCAGTATTATCCTAAGCTTATGCAATCAAGCAAAGTTCCTTTTTTTCTATTCTCCAGAAAGAAAAAAAAAAAAAAGATAAGGTTAGAATGACCTTTTTCTTGAAAGTTTGACACAACCTTCTGCAAAACTGACTAAGCTAAATCTTTTCTTTGTAGGAAGATTTTTAACTGCTCACTCTATATTTTAATTATTGGTTATAGGACTCTTCAGACTCTCTAGTTCTTCATAATCAGTTTTGATATGTTGTATTTAGGCAGAATGTGTCCACTTTTCTTAAGTTTTCAAATTTGTGGTCATAAAAATGTTCACTAACTTTTGTTATTATAATTTAAATCCCTGTGTGTCTATTTTCTCTATTTTCCTTGATTAGTTCTGGCAAAGTTTTGTCTATTTTTAGTCTTTTCATAGGAGTACATTTTACCTGTGTTGAATGTCTTTATTTTAGCATTATTTGCTATTTTTATTAATGTATTCTATATTTTATATCCTTTTTCTATTTCTTTTTATTGTAGGGGGTTATTCTGGTGCTGTTTCTCTATGCTTTAAACTGGGCATTTAGCTCATTTTTAAAAAAATTACCCTTGTAATTTTTCTGGAATATAATTGTAAGGTAATAGGTGGGTCTTTCAAAGTACCTTTTCTGCCATACTGCCCCAAATAGATATACTAGAAGTAAAATTTCTTGAGCAATCGAAGCAAGGGAATAGCTGAACTGAAGCTACTCTGGCCACACCTGAGGTATTATATTCAGTTCTCTTTACATAATTAAAAGAAAGAGTAACAAATGTAGGATGTACAATGATAAAAGTTATTAGGGTGGTGGGATGTTTGACATTCATGACATATGAGGAAATACTGAAGTAACTCTTGATTATTCAACCTAGAATAGAATGGAGGAGGGGATGAGGAAGTCCTCAAAATCTTAAAGTGCTATAGCATGAAAGAGAGACTGACTACATTTTTTAAAATATTCTAAATGACAAAATTTTTTTTCTTATTTTAAACTTTTTATTTCTTATTTATTTATTTTTTTTTAATATATGAAATTTATTGTTAAATTGGTTTCCATACAACACTCAGTGCTCATCCCAAAAGATGCCCTTTTCATTGCCCATCACCTACCCTCCCTTCCCCCCCCCCCCCCCCCATCAACCCTCAGTTTGTTCTCAGTTTTTAAGAGTCTCTTATGCTTTGGCTTTCTCACACTCTAACCTCTTTTTTTTTTTCCTTCCCCTCCCCCATGGGTTCCTATTAAGTTTCTCAGGATCCACATAAGAGTGAACACATATGGTATCTGTCTTTCTCTGTGTGGCTTATTTCACTTAGCATCACACTCTGCAGTTCCATCCATGTTGCTACAAAGGGCCATATTTTAAATGACAAAAATTTACTAGATCAAATTCAGAAACTAAATTTTGATTCAAGAAACAAATAACTCTCAATAAGCTACCTGGTGGTAAATTGTGGTAAAATATCACACATGATTTAAAGGGTTGAATTTTATTATATCTAAAGTTCCTTTCCAAGCTTGGGATTTTGTGATTTTAAGCTCAGTGATCATTGAGAAGAGATCCTGTATTACCTATTGCTTGTTTCTACTACAGTTTCTAAAACTCCTTAAATGAGCTCTTACAGATACTGAAAATAAAGGTAAAATAAATGAATTATTGGTTTAATCATAACAACAGCAAATATATTAGTGGTCTCCCACCTTTCCCACCTTGTCTATAGTTATTGCAGCCATACACTTAAAAAGGTGGTGTGTGTGTGTGTGTGTGTGTGTGTGTGTGTTAGATAAGTGGGAGGAGAAGATCATCTGTTAAAATTCAAGCACTGGAAGTGTTTTCTTATTCAGGGTGAGTAAAACCCTCCAATGCTTCACTTCAGTGACACCCTGGAAATGTTTTATGAATCAGGTTTCATCACCTGTTAGCAGTGGGACTGAAGGGCTGAGCTACTTTTGATGGATGACCCTTCAGAGTCTGTCTTTAAAACAGTACCCTTGGATCGCCCCTTCCTAACTACTCCCTTTGTGCAGTATTCTGATAATTTCCCTTTTGCTGGCTCCTGAGTCATTGTAGGATATCTGCTTTCTTTAGTAAACTTCTGTCTGCCTTCTTACTTCACTGTAAACTAATAGGACCAATAATTCTGCCCATTTTCAGTTTGAAGAGAATTTTCTCACGTGTACTCTAATTTCAGTCATCACCCTGTCTTGCTTTTAGTCTCCCTGCTTCCAGTTCACCCCTCTCACCTCCCATCCAATTCCTACTCAGCATCCAGGTGTTCTTTCAACAACAAAAAAGTTAGTGATGCAACTTCCTTGTTTATGCTTATGCAGTGTTTGTACATGACCCAGTAAAGTCCCTTATCCTTGGCATAGCCTAAGGGAGGCTGCAAAATCTGTAACCCCCTACCACTCCTGTGCCTTTGCTCACCAAACCCTACCTGCACAGGCTAGCAACCTTTTGCTTCTTTGATACCAACCATTCTCTCTGTCTTGTATCTAGGTTTTTATGTAAGCTGTTGCCTTTACCTGGATCCCTCACTGATTGAATTTGAAATAATGGAGACACGACACATATGGCAAGGGTAAATGTTAGTCAACAAAGCATACAGAAGATGACTCCTTTTTTTTCATCAAATCAACTTAATCTCAACTCCAACTCACAGTCTTGCCACCTCCATCAGAATTCTATCAGCCTCTCAGTCGTTCTGCTAGCTAATTCCATTGTACTGTGTAATACATTCTCTATATTCCTCCAAGAACATTTTTTCTGGGCTTCAAATATAGTTAAAACATTTCATGTTTAGACCCTTTGAGAGCTATCTATAGTCAATATGATAAAATATGTTGTAGACTGCCTATTGTGCTCTTAAGATCAGTCTTTCTCTTATTCAGGCAATGGGATAACGAATGGAAGTGATTTCTACAAGTCAAGGTCATCTTCAAATACAGAGATTTTACTCTGTAATCTGGACTGTTGACCTGTCTATTCTCATGTTTAAAACTTTCTAAAACTTTTTGTGGTTCCCAGTTGTGTTGTGTTATTGTGTATGTATAAATTTCTACTCCTTCTGCTCACCTAATATGAAATACCCTTTGTGCCTTTCATCATTTTCAACATTTCGAACTTCATCTCCTCTAAGAAGCCTTTGTTTTCCTCTTCTATACCTTTTCTGGTCTGGGTTACATGCCACCCTTGTGAGCTTCCACCATATCATGTATACTAAAATTTCTTATTTGCATATGCAGGTTTTTAATTAAGCTAACGGTTCCTTGAGAAAGCTGTGTTGTGTCCATGTCTATAGCCTTAATGCCTAGCAAGGGGAATGACATTCAGTTGATGTTTGACTTAACTGCTTCTTGCATTGACCTTGATATTACAAGTATTCTGGTGGCAGAATCAATCATGATTGGTTGAATGTATGTGGTAAGGAGCTGGGAAAAATAACACTCTTCAATAGGGATCAGAAGTCCACTTAACTTGGAGATCTAGAATAAATCACTCTCCATTGTAAAAAAGAAGAATCTTTGATTATGTATCTCCATTTCTTTCTGCCCTAGACTTCCCCCATTGCATTCTGTAATTCACATTGCTTACCTCTGTCTTGCTCTTTGCCCGCATTATCTTCATTCAGGCTGCCTTCACACTTCAAAATTTGGTGACACCATTTCACAAACTGCCACAGTCCCATTGGGCCAGAGAAAACAATATGATTCTAATTTTTTATTTGCCTCAAGTACAGAGGAGTGACTGGATTGGTGACATGAAGCATGACTGAGGACAGGACAGAAGAAATGCTTGGGAGAAAAGATTCCTTTTATGGCACAATGCTATGATGTCATATGCCATAGTTGTCACATGACAGTTGTCATTTGCTTTTTTTGTCATATTTATGAATCAAAAGGAATCAAAATTTCTAACAGACTCAGTTAGAAGTCTATCAGTAATCCATCAGTCTGCCTGTCCACTGAGTTAAGATTAGAGTCTAAAAAATTGTACTCCATGTTCTCTTCTAGAGATAGGGGAATTTTAATCCTTAGTTTTTCATCTCCTCAACTATGGCCAATGATTTCAGTGATTGTTATGATACCTCTAGTAGTTTTGGAATCTCACATCCTTCTGCTTCTTCTTCACGCCATAGAGACTGGATAAATATAACTTTACTGTACCCACATTTTAGCTAGAAAGCTACTCAATCATGCAAAATCAGTTGACCCTTGAACAACAAGGGTTCAAACTGCAGGAGTTCACTTATATGTGGATTATTTTTTTCTATAAATACAATATAGTAGTATAAATGTATCTTCTCTTCCTTTTTCTATTTTTATTTGAGAGAAAGAAAGAGGGAGAGTGTGCACAAGTGGGGGAGGGACACGGGGGAGGGGAAGAGAGAGAGAGAAAGAGAGGGAGAGAAAGAGAGGGAGAGAGAGTGAACCTTAAGCAGGTTCCATGCTCACTCAGAGTCTGACTCAGTGCTTGATCCCACAACCCTGAGATCATTACCTGAGCCGGAACCAAAAGTTAGATGCTCAACTGACTCAGTTACCCTGGTGCCACTTCCTTGTGATTTTCTTAATACCATTTTCTTTTCTCTAGGTTGCTTTATTATAAGAATACAATACATAATACATAAAACATACAAAGTATGTGTTAATCAACTGTTTATGTTGTCAGTAAGGTTTCTGGTCAACAGTAGGCTGTGAATAATGAATTTTAGAGGAGTCAAATGTTACATGAAGATTTTCAACTGTGTGAGGCGGCCAGCACCCCTAACCCTTGCATTGTTCCATGGTCAACTATATCTGTATTGAGTGAGTACCTTCTAAATTTGTCCCTTGATCAGTGTCTAAATTCTTATTTTCCCTCTTCCCAATTTCCTGTTGTTTTGATCTTTTTGCCTGGAAGTTTCTAGGCAAACTTCCAGAATTTCTCCTAAACTCTCTAGAGCCTTCTTTCTTTTTGCTCATAAGGAGGCTCTTTTTTTTTTTTTTTTTTTTACTTCCACATGTGAGTCTCACTTACTGTGAAGATACTCCCTAGCCAGGTTTCAGGGCACACCCCTTATCTTAGTGGAGACTACAGAGGTTTATTTCTTCCATTCAAGATTAGACTTAACTCTCAGGGTCTGAGGTTTGCCTTTCAAAGACACCAGGCCTAACAGGGGCTCCAATGCGGACCAGGCTCTGAGCCTATGGAGAACATTTCCCTCTTTCCTGCATGCCTTGAGATAAAACTCCCTTCTGTCCTTTTATCCCATTGCCTTCCCTCTTGTGTGGATCTGTAATAATTGCTGGAGTGCTGGGAATTCATGCTAATAATGAGTTCTCAAGAGCGACTTTCCTTTTTTTTTTATTTTTTTCCTTCTCTCTCTCTCTCTCTCTCTCTTTCTTTCTCAAGTGGTTAGCTCTGAAAAGAATAATTTATCAAATCATTTTTATTCAACTTTTGAGGAAGAAGAAAGAGGAAAAGAGGTGGCGGGGAGAAGCCCTTTTGCGGTTTTAATTGCTTTGCAGTGTCTGCGGGAGGCTCTGCTCTGCTTATCAAAGCCCACACAGCCGAGGCCCTGTGCTTCTGGCTCAGCGCTGTCTCACTGGAGCGGCTGGGTTCCACTGATGGACCAGATAGTGCCTTAGCTATCTGATGGCTTCAGTGCTTAGGAGGTTAATTCAAGTGATGAATTGAAAATTTTGGGAGGGTGCAAGGAAGGGGATATGGACTGTCTTTTTCAGAATTTAAAAATTAAGATAAAAAAACCGAAGTCTTATTTCTCCCTTCCTGCTTTCTAGGATTTGATGAATTTGTGTATTTAAGGGAGAAAATAACTTCTTTTGTACTAAGATCATAATATGAATTTGAGTATATTGCTTGATTTACCATCATCTTTTTCTAATACTCTGAACATCTCTGCAATATAGGTCTCATTGAGGAAGTAGAAAGTCCATGGGAGCATTTAAACTTGCAGAAGAGAAGGCTGAGGCATGAGAAAGTGTTCCAATTAAGAGGTGTAATAGGTTGCTTTAATGATATGTTGACAGGATGGTCACAGTCTCTACGAAAGCAGAATTGAAAATTGTATAGTCAAGTTCACTGTGAGAGAAATAGATGAGCTGTTAGGCTTATAACAACAAGTGTTTATAAAAGTGTTTGGGAACAGCTTATGGAGTCACTATCAGTAGAAAGACTCAAAATTTTATATTTTAAACACTGATCTTTATAGGTGGGAATGGGGGGATCAAAATTAGCTCATGATTTTTTTCTTTCAAGATCTTCTGTTATCTTGAGGCAGTACCAAAGTGCTTTGTGGTAAGTTATATAACTTATCAAGCACAAACAGAGAAGACATGCACTTGTACCCTTCACGACTCTCATCTTTGTCCTTAGTGGTTGAGAGTACCAACTTTGAAGCCAAGCAGCCTGGATCACATTTGAATTCTACCACTTAATAGCTGTGGGAACTTAAGTATGTTACATAACTTCTCTGTGCTTCAGAGTTCTAATATGTGAAGTTGGGATAATTATAATCACTGAATCATTGCATTGTCATGAGAATTAGATGGGTTAATGTTGTAAAGTGATTGGAATGGCACCTGGCACATAGTTAAGTCCACTATGATTCAAGCTATGCCTATGCCATGACAATCTCTTGTCACAGTACAAAATAGACTGGCTCTTCCTCATTTAATGCTGCTACAATGTAGGAATTAAGCGCCCAAACTTCCCACCTTCTTGCATACTGATGCCACACCAGTTCATTGTTATCAATGTTACTAAGGCTTTTTGCATATGATGATGATCATCATCATTACTGTTATCTGCCCTTAGTGGGTATTGAGTCAGATCAAGTACAGGAAGGCAGGCCAGGAGCTGTAAGGTGAAATAGAAAGTGCATAGATTTTAGGATCATTTGAACATGGCTCTGTTCAATTGCAGCTTTTTTTCTCTGTGAGTGATTTATTTAATCTTTGTAAGCCCCAGTTTCCTCAACACAGAAAAACTATTTTGAGGATAAAGAGGACGATGGAGATGATTCAAAATGCAATCACAGCCATATCAGACTCCCTTACAGAGGAAAATCAGACAATGCTACTTATTACTGCAGTCAGGTATTATAGGTAGCCATTAAAGAAAAAGGTTTTGTGTGAAAAAAAATTAAATAATATGTTTAAATATCTTTTGAGCAAAATCATTTATAGGTTTTATGTCTGTCAACCCAGTTAATATATATTTCACATTTAAAAAATTAAGAATCCTTTAACTACTATTTTGATTAAATTGTTTAATTGGAGGCAGGATGCAGGCTTATTGCTTGTCACTTATATCTGATAAAGAACCTGTGTTTTCTGGTTAATTCAATTTAAAATAAATCCCATCACTTTAAATATATTAGGAGAAGGGGGAAAAGGCTTTCTTTCTTGAAAGCAACAATGGAGCCATCTATTATTAAATGTAGAAAATGATGCTAATGCAATCTGATGGCTGAGATTTTACAACACAAAAATCGGGAAATTCAGAGTTCTGTTTCCCACAGCAACCATAACTTTTCTCCCCTTGAGCATATGTAACATTTCATATTACCAAATATGCACTTAACTCTAAATTATTATATATGTACAATGGGGCCAAATTACAGTCACCGTGGGCACCAGAAATGTGAAATTCCTGACATTTGTGTACTTATGAATTTAAGTTTCCATGGTGCTTTTCTTTTCTTCTTCTTTTTATTTTATTTTATATTAGTTTTATTTTTAAGAATCCTCTTTTGAAATACTGAAAATGACACTGCCTTCAGCCTTGAGCTTCTGTATATGATGTAATAGATATGTCAGAAAGGCTACAGTAATTAATTATTTTTGTGCATGAACTGGGGACATACTATGTACAAAACCCAATTCTGTGCTCTTCAATTGAAAATTTATGCTCATTGCTCAAGTTCTGCAGTTTGCAACTTCTTACTTGGTCCTTAAGAACCATCAATCAACATTGATTAAGTTCAATGCCACAGTCAACAGTTTTTCTGTTTGAAAGTGATATTTGGAAGAACTCACCCTGAAGTTTCTATCATTAATATTCACTGTCCATGTCCTGTCCTACTGTACTTATTTGATTAAGAAAGACAGACACACCTAGCCCTTTTACATTAAATTACTTTAAGATATGCTTTCCAATCCCTCTCATCTCTAATTCCCCTCTGATTCCATGCAGTTGAAATCCAAAACAAAAACAAAAACAGAGCCATGATAAAGAATATTAGTTACAATAAAAATCTACATAATTCCATTTTTTTTAATTATGTCACTTCAGATTGGTTCTTTGGTACTAGAAAACAATCCACAGGGACATCTGGCCATAGTCTCTTGCCATCAGTGACCCAGAGGGAAAGGAAGTTACTAAAACAGGCACTTAGATTCTAAAAACTTTATGGATCATTGGATCAGAAGTTTTGCTTCATGGAATTTCTCCAAAGCAACTAATCAGACAAGGACACAAAGATGTATTGTGCATAGGCAAGCATCACAACCTAGACTGTAATGTAAAAATAGAAAAAAAAAAAAGATGAACAAAATACCCTATAATAAAATAATAAAGACTGGTTAACTAAATATTGACACAACACTGTAATCACCATTATTTAACAATGATAATGATGATATTTGTCATGATAAAAGTCCCATAAATACATTGTTAAATAAGAAGTACAAATTTTGAAGCCTGAATACATAATATAATCTAATTTGGGAATATGGATATGTATATAATCATATGTATATGCTCACATTTGTATAGAACTTGAAAAATGTCTGGAAAATGTCTATAAAATGTTGACACTGATTATCTCTGGATGGTGAAATTTAAGATATTTATTTTCTCCTTATACTTTTTTTATAGTTTTACTTTTTCTAATAAACATATCACTTTCAGTATCAGAAAAAAATAAATCTATGTGTATATATAATACATAAATATGTATACATAGGTATATATGCCTAATTTGATGTGTTTCACTATGCTAGATCAAATACACAGCAGCCACAGACTCTGACATGGGCAGAGCTCATGCAGTCAAACACTTGAGCCTTTGCTTTCTAACCAGATCATGATAGTTAGTTGGCCTCAAGTGAAAATAGAACCCTACCTAAAGTCACTTGGGTAGGTATCCAGGGATCATATTCTTAAGGCCCACATTTTCAAGATGTTACACTTGTAGAGGAGGCTGGGTAGAGAGGGTCCTAGAAGAGCCCGAGTATTTATTCACAACTTGAATAAAAGGGCATTAGGAGCATGTAGGGGTGGGGGAATGTGGTAGTGTGTGCTAATAACAAAGCGGGTGTAAGTGGATAGGGTAGATGAAAGCTGAGGGGAGCATTTTAGAGGGACTTGTATATGGTGGAAAATAAGCATTGATTTTAAAGCTACAACTCAGATTGATTAGCAGGAAGAATGGCTGTCAAAAGACTAGACTTATTGTTCAGTCAGAATTTATTGAATGTTTATTTACCAAAAAGCCAACCAAGCGCTGAAGCAGAGATTTAGCATTCAAGAGTGAGAAAAAGAAGACCTTCTGATGAAATGAAGAGAGAGAGAGAATAATGAATGACCACTGAGCCCATGCCTAGAAAACCAAGAGCAAGACTGAGCCACCTGAACAGAAAATCCTCCATTGGAATTTTGCGTGCTGTCCTTTTTTCCTTCCTACTGCTATTACCCTAATATGAGCTGTTATTTTTCTTCTTAACTCACATGCAAAAAGTTTGTGTATCTACCATTTGTCAGACATCGGGGCAAATATTTACATTTTGGTGATAAATAATACACAGGCCTGACCTTGGAAGCTTATAGTCTGATAGAGTTATAGACGTGAATAGGTGCTCTTTAAGCACTGTAAGTGTAATGACATGCAGAGATGCAATGGTAGCAACTAATTCAAACTGGTGGATTGGGACAGTTTAATTTCATTTTTTCCCCTCTATCATACTTCTAGGTTCCTTCAGTGGCTTCCTAATTGTTGGGCCTTGCCTTCATTACATCTGAAGCATCTTAATGCTGATAATAGATTCAAATGTTCTAAAAAAGAAATTTAAGTCTGTCACTTCCTCATTGATGAACTTATAATAACTATATTTCAATTAATTAATTAGTTAATTAATTACTCTTAAGTTATTTCCATGTCCTCATGGTTTTCTACTTCTACCCAAACTCATAGTTCTTCATTTGTTCATTTATTTAGCTAAAATATTTACCACTCCCCACTATAAGGAGCAATGAGGTTGCAAAGATGAGTGAGATATGGCCCCTGTTCTCTAAGAACTTATGGTCTAGTAATATAATAAAAACACATAAAAATGAGTACAATTACATTAGGCTAAATATTAAAATCAAGTTGGAAATTACAAATTAAACAACAGCTTTCTTTGCTAAAGGATGAATACGAGTAAGAGCATGGATAAATGAAGCAACTTGTGAATTGAAACAGAGGTTGACACTGAGACTGAGCTGAAGATAATGGGAAAATTAGGCAATGGAGAGGAGTAGAAACTACATCATGACAGGGTCTCTATTGTACTAAGTAGTTTGTAGCCACTGATCTCCACTAAATGTTTCTAACAGAGAGAATGACATGACTAGATAAATCTAGTCTAGACTCTGGGCAGTGTGGAATAGAGATCACTGAAAGATGAGACCAGAAATAAGACCAATCAAGAGCCTACTGTATTAATTAAACAAAGGTACCAGAGGAAAGTTACTAAGATTAGTAAAGGGAGGACATAGATGCAAGAGCAGTTAAGGATATAGCAAGAAGGATCTGGGGCATAAATTCAAAATTTTTCATTGGGTGTCTGGATGGATGGGTGAAAATCACCATAGAAGAGATTATGTAAGATTATAGCAGGCAGAGGGGATGATGCGGAGTTGTGAGGAGGCAATGTAATGAATTCAGTCATAGGTGTGCTGAATTTGAGATGTTTTGGGGTGATTCAAACAGACAGTTGAATATATAAATTTTAAACTTAGGAAAGCATCCTAGGCTAGAGAAACAAATTGGAAACCATATAAAAATTGCAACTGAAATCATGGGAGTAGATCCATTTACTTAACAAATATTTAATGGAAGCCAGTTATAGGCCATATAGTCTTCTAGATGTGGATTTAGAACAGAGCAAAATACAATACAATTCCAACTTCTTATAGAACTGGCATTTTTGCAGGTGGAGCCAAATAATAGTAAATAAGTAAAACCTATAATATTTCAATGGGTGATAAATTGAGCATGGGAGAGGGGATTCAGAGCGCAGAGGTGGTAATCACGGAAAGATGTGAGGTTTCTGAAAGGTCAAAGAGAACCTCTCTGAGAGGGTGGCGTTTAAGCAAAGACAAAAAGAGAGATAGTAGCTGTTACAGTCATGGGTAGAAAGGTAAGGAAAATCTGATTGATATGAGTTTTCAGATCTCTTTTGAACTTAAAAAAATCTTCAAAGTCTTTTTATGTAGTTGCAATCTATGGTGACATTTTTAGCTTTAAAATGAAAGTGTCATCTGGAAAAAAAAAATCATGCCTTAAGTGGAAATTATAGATTAATTGCTTGAATAAAGGAAATTACCAGAAATTTGGGAGGTTTACTTAAAAAGTGAGAAAGGATATTTGGAAGTGAGGTGTTTTAGATGACCATTCTTGTATGTGGTTTCTATCATATATCTAAATACAGATCTTTCTGTGTATATTTTCAAGTAGCTGGATCATGTCTTGAAGTTCATACTTTTCGTCTCTAAACAAGTCTGCAATGACCCTTCACCATGGTCAGGTTGTAGTAATAGGGAACCTATTATTCTACTAGGGCTGATCATAGCCCTATGGAAAAGATCATAGAAGAGTTGCCCTAGAAACTTCTAAAACATCCATATCTAACACCTTAATCATTTCTATATGTGTGTCTTTTTTATCACAAACCTTAATTTTATATATTTACATTTACTAAGAACTGTAAAGATGTAGTTTAATATTTTCTTCCTGGTAATAAGAAAAACAAAATTTGTGGTCATGGTCAGTAATTTCCAAAGAACTGGAGGGAAGTGTTGATTTTTTCTATATATTTGCAAGATTAGTTTGCATTTTTCTAACAAAAACAGTAAGATTATGAATGCCCAACTTGGCATTATTTTAATAGCCCAGATACTTTTTCCCTTGTCCTAACTGGACAAGTTAATTTCTAGGTGTAAGAGAAGTTTTTCTGAATATCTTTGCATTCTTGCCTGAGGCATTAATTATGTTATTTGTTCCTATTGACTAAATTGTTGTCTTACTAATACCTAGATATTTATTATTATTTGATTTGGAGGTCATAATTACCTCAAAATATTTGTTATGTGCAACCTTTGAGCATGAGCACAATTATGAATTTCATACATTCTTATATCTAGAAAAGATTAGCAGCTCATCATCTTCATCACTCTCAGAGATAGTACCAAATGTTCCCAAGTTGTTTCAGAAAGTGTGCTCCCTACTTTTGGGATGAGCACTGGGTGTTGTATGGAAACCAATTTGACAGTAAATTTCATATATTAAAAAATAAATAAATAAATAAATAAATAAATAAATAAATAAAAAAAAAAGAAAGTGTGCTCCCTAAACCCCAGTTTACCCTACCCATTATGCTCTTTCTCTGTAGGACTGTCATTATTATGGAAATCCAGAAATCTCAAATTTTTCATTACCATCAGATACAAATCTCTTACTTAGCTATTTCTTTCTTTCTGTTAACTGGATTATTTGTGTATGGATCTCAGTTATTGTTACTTCTTATTAAGAAAATAATTCTAAGATACCCATCTGAAGGTGTCCTTATGTTTAAACTAAATTTCCCTTTGCCGTTTTTCTCTCTTTTTTCACATAGCACTTTTGTGTTTTGGTCTCTACTTAGTGGAAATGGACGATTGGACACAGTTACATAACAACCAGTTTCACAGGCATGAATAAATCTATTCATGCCTACTATACTTACAGGATACACCCAATTATACTTATAGGGTATAGGGAAAAATTTGATTTCTTAAACTTTTTCATTCTTTCCTGTTAGCTTTTCCCTTCAGCTCAAAACCCTGAATTATTATCCATGTAGGGGGCACTTATATATTTTCCAGTGCATACTGGGCATAGTTGTTTGCTAGCAAGCCGTATAAGATGGACACTCCTGGAGTCCCCAAAATGAGTTCATTGTGGGCCATGAGTTGAGTTAAGCTGCACAGAGTTTTTGAGCTACACTATTAGCCACAGCAATGCTACCCTTCAATGGTGTGGAAAAATCAAGTGTTAACTGTATTTGCTTTTTGAATATTGTTATCATAAATCTCTCCACATTCCTGGCCTTCTCAAGTAGTATAAAGTTCTTCATCTGGCAAAGTTATCGTGGCTTTGCCATTTATTAAAGACGTCTTCAGTTTAGGCATGAGGGCACTAAAGATAGTCCATAGCCTGCTAGCTCAGGATAAACTACACCATAAATGCACAGCAAATATCTCACAAAGATACAGTAATTACCCAACAAATACCTCTTTGCTAAGCAATGAATTATAGAGCCCAATATCCTGTAATTACAAACCATTTATATATCTGTTTAAATTACTGTGGATGCCACTTAGCGTAATCACTTTGGTGATTAATCAAACATTATGTGCAGTATGGAATACTTCAGAGTTCACAGGTGTGCATGTTTGTCAAACGCTTGCCCTAAAGTATCAAACCGTAAAGTTTCTAGCATTTTCTTTTTTCCCACATTTTGCACAAATTTCTATAATCTCAAATTTTTCTTAAACTACCATGGCTGCATGTTGGCTTTGGAGACATTTAGGAATATACCACCTAGGTTTCAATGGTTACAAAGCTTTGCTTTAGTAACTATGGTTTTCAGAGTTACTAGCGTGCACCATTTTGGGAGGTTAAACCAGAAATAAACTCCTCTTGCCAAATATTTGTTTTGAAGTGAAGCTTTAGTGGCACATTCAGCTTCTCTGCTCCTGAGTGAGACCTTTAACAGCACTGTCACGGTGCATTCAAGAAATTGGGCCAAGTGCCTACCCGGGTGTTCCTTGGGCAGGGTACAGATCTGCCCTAAAGCCATGAATGACAGGGATTAGTCCAGGACTATTGGTCTGAGCTCTTGCATTTTTGGCTGCCAAAGACTTTAGTTTAATCTTCCTGGCAACAGTAAGTAAGGGTCAAATCGGATTATTCTAAACCAATATGAGAATAATTTGAGAACAATAGCTGGCTAGGGAGGGATTGTCATGCAACTGAATTACAGTGAGTTATACAGAGTCTTGCCTTGGAAGGAATAATTTGATCACGAGACCTGCGATTGACAATTATTACTGATTGCAGCATGCACCCTCAGCAGCTCATATGGAAGCCTCCTTAGGCAATAAGCTACCTGATCCCCTTGGTTTGCACATGATTCAAATACGTGGATCTGCCGATGTCCGTATTATACAGGAACAATAGCTAACACTTGCTATGTGGCAGGCTCTATCATAAGTGTTTTGCTGATATTAACTCAGTTGATATTCACGATAACTTCATAAGACACATACTTTAATTGCCCCATTTTGTAGTTGAGGAAACTGAGCATGGATCCTTTGAAGTAACTGGCTCATGTCTACTAAGTGGCAAAACTGCCTTTTCAACCCAGGCAGCCTGACATCTAACTTTATGCTTCTAAACACTATGCTATAGAAGTCTCTCCTGAAAGACTAAAATGAGCCCTGCTTGAAGCTGTATTATTGATTGTAATGGTATGTTGCAACTCAACTGTATTCAATCTCAGAAGTCATGTTCTTTCTGCCAAAGCTTTTGCATAGCTCTCATTTGTGCAACTGTGCAGGAGCATCTTAGAACCTAAATTTTATTACACAGTGGTTTGGACCCAACTAACACTGCTGTGTGCTATGACAGAATAGATCAGGGGATAAATAGCTGGCAGTACAACTCATTGGTAATTTACTGTCTGGGCTATCAGGTAATTTACTGGCAGTATGACTGTGCAGCTGAATCTATCAATTGCCTGCTTCCTCTTTTTGTCTTCTCCTTTTCTTTTTTTTTAATCAATAAAAAATCATCATTCTTAGACTATAAAAACAACAAAGTTGAACTCTAGACATTAGGAATTTCCTTCCCCAGCCTTAAAAAGGCAGAAATCCAAAATGGAAAAGCAACATCATATTTGAAAAGACTTGAGAAGAAATTTGATATGGAAATGTCACAGAAATCCTGGAACATATTAAAATAACTAATGGAGAAAAGGAAGGTAAACTGTGGGAATGGAGGCACTAGAAATAAAAGCTAAAAACAAAAACAGTTTTATCAGTAGCAGGAAAAGAAAAGCATCTTTCTTTCAAATGAATTTGTTCTTTCACATCTGCTTTTGTCAAGTCTAATAATAAAGCACATTTGACTTTAAGAACACGAACATATATACTGGGTCATGGTGGACTGGCTTTATCCAAGGCTGAGGTGACAAGTAGAGAAGTGTGCTCAGGGGGGTGAAAGCATAAAGAAGGAATTTAAAAAAATACTAGTTACTAGAAAAGCAGAACATTAGGAAGCATGGGAAATTTGGAAATGAACAAGGGAATTATTATTGAGAAAGCAAGAAAGGATGAAATTAACTGGTAAATTGATACATCTTGAAAGTGGAGAGACACCTCTTACAGGGACTTTTTTTTCCAGGTCAGACAGGTCCTAGAAAATAGACTTTATAAATTGATTACAAGTTGTGCTAGGAAACTCTTGACACCAATTTTAAGCTTGAGGTATACAGATAAAGCAACCCAACTCATTCCTGCATTCACTCAAACACATTTATTGAGAATTAATACCACATAAGATGATATGCTAAGCACAGACCCTACTCTCCATAGATCAAAATTTAGTGAAGGCAAGAGAAATAGCCTCAACTAGCAGCATTCTAAAATTCCTATGTGACAACACACACACACACACACACACACACACACACACACACACACACTGCCAAAAGGATATTGCAGAGGAAAAGATAAAAGATGGTTGGGAAAGTCTTAAACACAGAGGTAACATTGAACTCACCTGGTAGGTATAATTTCACCAGGGAAAAAGGAAGAGTCTAGTGCCACCTGTTAAGGACCAGGTGTGACCAGGTGTGATAACAGGATCAACTGCGCCTAGTACTGCTTCCCTTCTGTCAACAAACATGGAGTCATTCAAAATGTGTTTTTTTTTTTCTTTCTTTCTGATAATCAGTAATGAGTCAGGCCACTGAAGACACAGAGAAGATGCTGTCTCTGTTTTAAAGGGTTCTGAGCATGGTTGGAGTTAGATAATAGACCAGTAAAAGATAAATCATGATACAACCAGATCTGACTGATAAGCACAGTCAGAGCATTAGGGAGTAAAATTCTGCCTAAAGGTGACATTTGAACAAGCCTTAAACTGATGAGGGAGAGTTTGGCAAGTGAAGGAAAACATTCTAGGGTGAGAGAACAGTATGTGGAAAGGCCTGGAGTTTTGCTTTGTAAATCATGATTTGATGTGCATCTCACATCCAACTGACATTGTTTGTTTTCCTTGTATGGACTGGATTCCAATACTGAAGGTGTCTGAGGAGACCTATATTCTCTTGATTCATTTTTCCCTAAATTAGAAAGTGGTACTCCATGTAGTAGGTCTATGATCAGAATCTTCATTTTTTATAGAATTACATTCCACTGCACCTCTCCTTAAACTATAATTTTATGTCATTTAAGAGAATAATTTTGAAGTCAACACAAGGAATCCTATGTCATAAACGCCATCTCTTTAGCTCTATCTTGAACTTTTTTGCCTCCTTTCTTTGAGTTGGCAGCATCCATCTTATTGCATAGTTGTGTGTGTGTGCGTGTGTGTGTGTATAAGAGATTCTGTGTTATGTATTTTTATACTTCAAATAAGCATTTTGTTATAGAAAATTTCAAATGTACTAAAAAGATAGAATTCTATAAATAACACTATATATTTATCAACAAATTAAATAATTATCAATTCATGAATAATTATGTTTCATCTATATTCCCACCCCATCTCTCTTCTAATAATTTTGAAGTAAATCTTCATCATATCAGTTCATTTGAAGATATTTTAGTACATATCTCTAAAAGATAGGAGTGTTTTAAAACATAGGCACAATACACTTGTCATTCTGTAAATTAACAATAATTCCTTAATGTCAAATATTCCATTAGTATTTACATTCCTCTAATATGTACATAGGTAGGTAGGTAGGTAGAAGATCACAGTTAGTTTGTCTGAATCAAGTTCTAAGTCATTTTAGTTTCCGTTGTGCTAGGTTATTGACATCTCTTCATCTATTTTAATCATCATTGGCATCAGTAAACGATATCCTGTGAACCAAGTGCAACTTACACCTCGCTTGTATAAATAAAAGCTTATTGACATTCAACCATGTTCATTAGTTACATGTTTTCTATGGCTGTTTTCATGATAAAACTTCAGTGTTGAGTAGTAGTGACTAAGATTGTATAGTCCACAAAGCTCAAAGTTTTCACTGTCTGTCCCTGGACAGAAAGTTTGCTGACTCCTAATCCATGGTTTCCCTCAACTCATTTTAATCTCATTTGAAATTAAAAATTATTCAGGATAAGTGTCATATATGCTTTGAGTACAAAGCCTGGCTGTAGAAGAAATGTACCCCACCATTTAAAAACAAAATGGCATCCTTCTGTCTCTCTCTGTCTCTCTCTTTCAAAAATAAAATACATACATATATATATGTATATATGTATGTGTATATATATGTGTATATGTGTGTGTGTATATATATATATATATATATATATATATATATATATATGTGTGTGTGTGTTTTATTTTTGAAAGAGACAGAGAGACAGACATGTATATATGTATATATATACAGACAGAGAGACAGTCCCCCAAAGGGGACTCCTGTGTGGCTCAGTTGGTTGAGCGCCGACTTCAGCTCAGGTCATGATCTCGCAGTTTATGATTTAGAGCCCTGTGTCGGGCTCTGTGCTGACAGTTCAGAAACTGGAGCCTGCTTTGGATCCTGTGTCTCCCTCTCTCTCTGCCCCTCCCCCACTCACGCTCTCTCTCTCTCTCTCTCTCTCTCTCTCTCTCTCTCTCTCTGTCTCTCTCAAAAATAAACATAAAAAAATTTTTTTTAAACAAAATGGCATCCTACAAACTACATATTCTTTTGAAGGGATATAGAAGAGAAACAAATATAAGAAGGAGGCACCTTGGCTCAGGCCTTCACAAAATGGAAGTAACTGCAAAAGTTACTGTCTCAGGTCCCCAAACATTACCATCTCAGGTCCATACTTGGCTTTGCCAGTCTATTCAAAGGTGATCAAATCTTGGAGACTAACTCCTACACCTCTAACTCGGCTTTTTAACAGCATAATAATTTATAAGAACAGTGATGATTTAACATCTACTTAGAATTCAAGTGTATTTCTAGCACTTATCTAAATACTTTACATATATCAATTAATTTAATTCTCTTACACACTGTTATTAACTCCACTTTATAAAGTGGAAATTAAGACATAGAGAAGTTAATGGAAGTTCTACGCCGACCAAAAATTCATGTCAGCTTGCCACTGCATTTCCTCTTCTGTTAGAAAATCTACATGGGGAGCCAGTTATTTCAATTGGAAGGTTGCTTGGTGAACACAGATCAAGAGGAATGCAGTTTAGGTAGATTTTCTTAGTGGTGAAATACATCAAGATATAGTGGTATAATCTGCACTCCATTCCATCAATAGACACATATGTGCCAGCTGGAGATCTATATTTGCTCATCAAGGAACTTTCCAGCCTAAATAATGCTGAAGATACACTGACATCATTTACTAGCCCCTTGGCTCCCTTTATGAACCTATGCAAACCATTCTCTTCTTTTCTTCAGGTTGGTTAAATAATGTGATTGAGTTTTACCTTTCATTTTCCAGTCCTGCTTCTGTAAGCTTTTGCCCAAGTCATCTTACTTAAACTTGGGTATTTCCAAATCTGCTTAGCTTCACATTTTATAAACTCTCTCTGGCACTTCTACAGATGACTAATCTCTTCCAGTCTGTGTTGCTTCTTGCTAATTTCACTCTCAGTGGGTAAACCGATTTCCATATTCTTGGAAGCACTTTACATTACCTCTATCTACTTACTAAACTCTTGAGAGGATCAACTCTGTCAGAAGGATTTTTAAAGATAGTTTATTTAATTTCTGAGTCCATAATAGTGCATGTGAACATAGTCAGAATTGGCCTTTTATTATCTACTCCAGAAGAAAGTGCAGGAGTTATTTGAAAAGTTCAAAGATACTCTTAAATATGGGTGCCCAAATTTCCAATACAGGACAGATCAAAGATACAGAAAGACAACTTTTACTTCCAGTGTTGGTATGAGCCCTGACATGAACATTTTCTGTCTCCATGCCTGTTCTCCCTGTCTTTAGCAGGTACAGCTAAAGTATAAACTATGGGTCTGTGCTGGCGTCATATGGCCACCCAGACAGATATAAGCAACACTTTGTAGTCATTGCTACTTTCCTATTTTCTTTTTCTAAGGACATGAAATGGAAATATATGAGGGGGATTTAAAAGGTAGGTTTAGGAACTCAGCCGCATGGTAGGGTCAAATGAGTTTAGAATGAAAATCAACCAGTGAGAAATTAAATGTAGTGGTTATTACCTAAGAAACGTTTCAGAAAGAGTTAAGTTATATGCTCTAATGTGTAGCAAAGTGATATCTCCCACCTTGGTTGCTACCCCCTGGAGCTAGTATCCTACTAACTTGTGAAAGTAAAGTCTTGGGTATCATAGAAAATGGTCTATGTTTCATAGTGAAGTCCGTGCAGGACAAAGAGATAAGAGTCAAAGGAAGCAAGGTGAGCAAGAGGATTGAGGAAGCAGGACATAGGGGTAGAGGGTTTTGATCATGAGAATAGAATGTCTATGGATTCACAGGAATCTTAAAATATCAGTTGAACTTTTCATACAGGATAGGATAGGATAACAAATCCAACGTTATTTGGATTACAAATTCAATACTGGATTATATGAAGAATAAAATATGAAAATTAGGCAGTGGGCTTCCCAAAGTTGGAGACAGCACTGTTCATTAGCATATGCAAAAGAATAATCTATTCTGGTCCAACACGGAATCTTCTGATACCCTCCTATACATCCAGTATTGTCCTGTCTTTACATGGACTCAGTCTACATCTACTTTAATAATTTGAAGGAAATTCTTAACCATTGTGTCTTCAAATGCTGAAAGTTCACTTTAAATGGAATTGTTCTCTATTGATTCTTCTGGATGTTTGCACTGTGCAATATTCTGCAAAATGCTGATTGTCTGCATTACTTAACATCCTAAGAATAACTTGTTTTTACTTACTTTTCCCTAATTTCCCTAAAGATCCCTAGCAAACTTTGTCATTCCTTCTTATCAATGTTTCTACTTTGCTTTGCTACCAAAGCAAAATCTTTTAATTTCTTAATTGGAATGCAAAATAAATACAATTCCTTCCCTTGCTGCTCTAACCCATCCCCACAGAGAAGAAATATGGATACCATGATAATTCCTGTGTTAAATCTTTAAGTGTCATTCTTCCATCAGGGGTGAGAGATTTATAATTTCATGCTCAATTCTGAGTTTTTATTTTCACTTTGACTGCTGGGTATTTGGTGCTTTTAAGAACTGCGCTGTATAAGGAAAAAGATGATCACAGCTTTTACTTATTTCAGAAATATTCTTACCTATTTATTGTATAGCTGTCAAATACTATAATAAGGCTTCTATTTTTGCAGTTGCAACAGAAATGACCACTTCCTTTTAGTGAGACTTTTTTTAATTACATAGAGTGGGTGGGATATATGTCTTGTTATGGGTGGGTTTGATAACACAATGACTCTGAAGGCACAGCTACATGAGCAAAATACTTGGATTTTTGTATATCAGGATGAGGGGCCAGGCTATAAAGGCAGGCAGGTCATGAAGCTCCATGGAAGTTTCTATATTGTGCTTTCTTCCATTGGAGAGCTGGAAAAAAATAAACCCTTGCCTGTTGCCTTAACGACCAGCATTGCTTGTGACCTTCATTGAACATCTCTGCATTTTTTAGCAACATTGCTGAGTAGGAGGAAGGCATGGATTGGAGAAGCATATTCTTGGAGACTATTGTGCACAGCCTAAATAACCATCATAATGCATAAGTGTAAAAAAACACAAAGCCGCCTAATTGTAAGACTTGAGTTGAAAGAGAAATCTGGTGGTATCAACTGGGGCCTTTGGTTTTGGGGTTGTTGAAAAGGTTTTGTGTAGGAAGCACTGATTGGTGTGATTATGGATCCAGAAACCAAGCTGCCAGCTGTGGCTACAGATGTGAAGTGCTTCCACCATGTTACCTGGGCTCTCAGAAAGGGGATCAAATGGATGCTGGGGACTGGGAAATGTATCATGTTTCATAGACATTGCAACAGAATAGGAAACTATCTACATCAAACAAACAAACAAGTAAAACAAAGGGGCTGAAACACTGCCCAGTTATAGCTTCCTAGAGTCCTGCTGCTTCACCTCTCCAAGTCACACAGCACTGAAATGGTTGAGGAACAGACTTCATGTCTCCATGTACAAATAGACTTTGTCCGACTCTGGCCAGTGGCATGTAGCAAGATAGTTATCCTTGCATCCTTTTACTCTCCCTGTCTTCTATTTGGCAGTGCTTCGGCCTTTGTCTGGATGAAGTGCAAGAATGATTGCTAAGCTAAACCAGAAAATCCTGTGGCTAGAAGTAACAGAAGTGAGCACACTAGACAGAATTCTCATGTGGTCTTCCTCACCCATGTAGTGAACACTTGATGTATTTTCTGGAAAATTAGGACAAAATTATTACAAAAGATGACCCTATCTCTATTATTCACTTTAAGCTTAGGTGCTTGAATGTTTTGACACATTTTAAAGAAACAATTCCAATGTGCACAAAGCTATTGGTTTACCTTCTGCTTTGAAGGAAAACTCATAGAGGCACACCTGGGTGGCTTAGTCGGTTAAGCGTCCAACTTCAGCTCAGGTCATGATCTTGCAGTTCCTGGGTTCAGGCCCGCAGCAGGCTCTATGCTGACCCCTCAGAGCATGGAGTCTGCTTGGTATTCTGTGTCTCCCTCTCTGTCTGCCCCTCCCTTGCTTGCACACACATTCTCTCTCTCTCTCTCTCTCTCTCTCTCTCTCAAAAATAAACATTTTAAAAAAGAAAACTCATACTCATAAAGCATTGTAGCTTACAAATGCTGACAGAAATATCTCCACTTTCAGAAGTTGATACAGAAGCACATGCACATATTCATTTGAAAAGGGAACCTGAAATTGGTAGAAATAAATGTTCAGTAGGAACAGGACACAAGAACCAAGCTTCCAGGTGAGGGAGCAGACTAAGTCACAAGCTTCCTTATGATCTGCTGAATCTACCTTTCCTCTGAGTGTGCTATGGGCCTGTAACTCTTGGAAAGCGAAAACTTTGTTAGAATACTGATTTTATTCCTTGATTTAATCACCACCTTTCAGAGTCCATAGATCCTGGCGAAGAAGCTAAGGGTAAACACTGTTTAACGTGGAGTCTTTCATGTATCCATTTATTCAACAAATAACTATTTGTAATAGAAAGCAGATTACAAAATGGTTGAAAAAACAGGATTCTTAGTCTTCTTGAGTTTAGAATCTAGTCAAAGAGGTAGACATTCAACAAACCAGCACAAAAAATAAGTATGTAATGCCAATTATATTAATTGTATAAAGTATACATTTATATCAATTGCATAATAATACAATTTTGTAAGATACCACAGGACAAATCCAACCATTTTTTTAGAGAAAAAAAAAAAAAAAGGATATGTGTAGCATTAACTGCTAGTTGTTTTTCATTGTCTATTCTCCCCTTCTTTTTCAGTAATAGAGGTTTTCCCTGGTCATGTGGCCACCCATATAAAAGACATTTCCAAGTCTTCCTTTCAGAAAGGTCTGGCCCAATGACTAAGTTCTGGCTAATAGAATGTGAGTAGGAACGTTGTATTCAAGTTTTGGGCTATTTCCTTAAGAGGAAGAGACATAACCTCTCCTTCTTTTTCTTCTTTCCTCTAATGGAAATGTGTGTGGGGTGCCTGGGTGGCTCAGTAGATTAAGTATCAGACTTTGGCTCAGTTCGTGAGCTTGAGCCCCACCTTGAGCTCTGTGCTGACAACTTGGAGCCTGTAACCTGCTTTGGATTCTGTGTGTCCCTCTCTCTCTGTTCCATTCTCTCTCTCTCTCTCAAAAATAAATAAATATTTTTAAAAAATTAATTAAAAAAAGAAATGTGTTCATAATGATGGAACATAAAGAACATCTTGGACTATGAGATGGAAGCCATATTTTGAAAACTGCAGACTGACAAGACCCAACACTGTCAAGACACTATATCATACCCAAATCATCTACCTGAACTTTTTTTGTGAGAAACAAACTCTGTTGTGTACATATCACTGTATTTTTCTCTGTTTCTAGTGCACTGATCATCAGTTTATTTGAAAAAAATTCATTGCAAGAAAAAATGGCCATTGTGGGGGGTATTTTTCCTAATGAATTTTGACTAGAATATTCTTACATTTCTAAATTTATATTTGCCAGCATAGCCCTGCGTTGGGCTCTGTGCTGACAATGTGGATCCTGCTTGGGATTCTCTCTCCCTGTGTTTCTGCTCTTCCTCTACTCACATGCATGCTCTCTCTCTCTCTCTCTCTCTCTCTCTCAAAGTAAATAATAAACTTTAAATTTAATTTGTCAGCATCACTAAAACTAAACACTCAATGTGTATAAAACCCATATGATTTAATTTTCCATGTTCAAAAACAGGCAAAACAAATCTATGTTGTCAGAGCACATAATAAAGGAAGTTAACCATCCAACGACAGCTCAATCTTCTAAAGATTTTGGAGAGCAGGGAGTCATATGGCATTGGGAAAAGAGCAGAGAAATCAGGAGATGGAGGGTTAGATGCTAGGGAGTGAGTTGAGACATCATTTAATCAAGTTTCTTGAATGAACTTTAAGTAATGACACCCAGGAAGAAATCTCAAAAGCTGCCTCTATATTATATCAAAATATTTCATCTCTTTTATTCCATTCTATTGAGAATTAACTTCACTGGATATAATTAGAAGCATTAACTCAACTTAATCTTCATAGAAATTACATTCTCAAATTCTAAGAATTTTCATTTTTTCATCTGAAAAGTGTTTCATATGTTCCAAATCAACTGCATAAATGCTTAATTATGTTTTTACATTGATTATTTAAAAGGTAATAATATGGGAATAGGA
This sequence comes from Panthera uncia, assembly GCF_023721935.1. Lineage (NCBI taxonomy): Eukaryota > Metazoa > Chordata > Mammalia > Carnivora > Felidae > Panthera > Panthera uncia. The sequence continues at coordinate 61,749,202 of NC_064810.1, read as the reverse complement.
ATGAGGATATTTTGAAACAATTACATTCATTTAGTAAACCAGTTTGAATGTTACTCTAGATGACAAATAATGAATCAAATGTCACACATCCTATGTATATCTTTTCCATCTATAGTTCCCATAACTTTGACTACTGATACCATGGGCGACAACATGGCTACCAAGAAAAATAAACTGAGAGTAGAATCTACCACAGTTATCTACCCCATGTATGTATTGTTTAAAATCTTTTATAAAGTTCAGTAAAAAAAACAAATTAATTACACAAATTTCATTGCTGAGATCTGAGCACCTTAGTCACACAACTATTGGAAAGTGCTAGACCTACCTCAGAGGAGTCAGTAAACTTGAAATTCCATTTGTAAACTTTAAGTGAATTTGATGCACTTTGTCTCATATTCTTGCCACCTTAAATCACTGAGGGCCAAGTCCTTATGTCATTTGTTCTCCCCCATACTTGTATTCTTGTTCTTACCATTTACTTCCTCTCACCTAATCTATCTTTCCAGCACTGTCAACCTTTGTTCCTCTGTGTATTTGAGAATGTTTGACCAATCATCATTTAACTTCCAAACATCCTCAACTCCTTCCCTTTAACACTTGCTCTAATTAAAGCTTGACTCACTCCCAAGGATACTGCTTACCTAGGAAACCCTATAAGAAGTAAAGAATGAGCATTTTGCCCATGGGTTCAGATTATCTTTGACTACTATTGGTTATTCTCAACCAAAACTCTCTGATCTCACAAAAACAAAAACAAAACCTAAAAACCAAAATGACAACATTTACAAACAATGACAACAAAACAAAACAAAACAGATTGTCTTTCTGTTCTCATGCCATCTATTTTCTACCATTCTTGTCCTCTATCCTTCCAGCTAGTTTCTTTCCCATTGTTCTACTTAAATCCTGTCATCATTCTATATTTTTTCATGTTCTATGTGGCTGGCCAGTGCAACATTCTAATTTCCTATTTTCCTATTTTTCCTATTTTTCTATTTCCTAGTTTCCTATGGCCTATGTTGTCAGAGGACATAATAATTCTTTGGCTTTTTTGACTCTTGTAAGTTTCAACTCCATTGCAGTTCTCAGTATTCACATTAATAATGGATTCAATTTTGTCATCTCTGAAAATGTTCATTTCTCACATATTAAATTTCAAATTTCATTTCCTAACCACAACAACAATTAAAATTCCTCAACTTTCTCATTCCCTTACTCTATGTTATCTTTGATGTCATTTTACCTTATGGTCCCTTAACTTCTCCAATTCTCTCTATGGATCTCCTATTTTAGAGATGGAATGAGGAATTAAGAATTCCAATGTAAGCATATTAAGACTGGGAAGATTCCTGGTAAAGATCCAAGTATACACACACACACACATATGCACACACACATAGACAGTTCAGAGCTCACAAGATAAATCTGGGATATTTGGGATATCCCAAAATCTTGGGATAAATCACAGGATAGTTTGGGAATATTCAGGATAGGGATGAAATTCAAAGACATAGGTCTGGATGAGATCAGCAGGGAGAAGAGTTGATAAAGAAAATGGACTTGGAAGGAATACTGAAATACTTTATATATTTTTTTAGTCTGATGGAGAAAAAGCCATCCAAGATGTTTGAGAAGTGAACAATGAGAAGGGAAGACCCTAGGAGGGTGTGTACCATCATGGAAGTCAATAGAAAAGTGTTTGAGGAGGAAGAGCATAATCTACTGTGTGGAATGCTTTCTGCTGTGTGTGATAGAATAAGAACTTATTCCTGGAATATGGAACATGGAAGTTATTAGTAAAAAATAAAAAGAGAGAAAGAAACAAAAGAAAAAATATTTCTTGGAATATGAAGTTAGAAACCAGATTAGACTGAGTAAAAAGGAATAAATGATGTGGAAGTTAGAGTATGAAAGAGAACAAAAATAGTGAGGGAGTTCAGGGAAATGATATGTTAGGGGAGCTATTTTCCTTCCTTTCTTCCTTCTTTTCCCTTCTTTTATCCCTTCCTTCCTCCCAATATTTCCTTCTTTCTTTCTTCCTTCCTTCCTTTCTTCCTTCCTTCCTTCCTTCCTTCCTTCCTTCCTTCCCCTCCCCTCCCTTCCCCTCCCCTCCCCTCTTTTTTTCTCCTCTCTCTCTCTCTCCCTCTCTTCCCTCTCTCATTTTCTTTCTTTTTTTCCCTTCCTTCCTTCTTTCCTCCCTCCTTTTCTCCCTCTTTCTTTCTTTCTTTCTTTCTTTCTTTCTTTCTTTCTTTCTTCTTACATTGTCAGAAATACTGACAATATTTGAATATAAATATGTTTGAATTTCAAATGGGAATGATTTAGTAGTAAAGGGAAGATTTGTCAAGCAGTTGAGAAAGAATAAATGAAGGAGTAAACTCCTTGAGGAATTATTTGAAGATGGAACTCAATCTGCAGGTGGAGAGATTTTTTCCTTTTCTAGGAGAAAGAATGATTTTACAATTAATTAGGAAGGCTAAAGATGCAACTTGGTTTCTTTACTTTGTTACTAGGAGTGTAAAAAAAATTCCCTCTAACAGTTCATTTTATTAACAAATTATAAGATTATTAACTTAGAGTGAGGAGGGGATGGGAATATGAGATTTGAAGAAAGTTAAGAGTTATGAAATAATATATTCAGAAAAGAGGGAAGCATATTTCTCGAAGAATGTAATAGGATTTTGGCAGTGGTCAGGGTCCAAATGAGTTTATGGTCATGAATTAAAGTGAAATCAGTGAGGTTGGTTGTATGTTCTTGTTTTCCCCATTCCCCCAACACCATTTAGCTGTTCCTGCCCAAGCACGACAAAGGAGATGGATGGGTTCAGCAAGGTTAGAGTGTGGTGGGGAGGTACATCAAGTGAGATGGAGAGGAAGAGAGATAAAGGAGTTAAGTCTTATCGTAATAATGACCCACAGAATTCAAGACAGATTACTGGCCCAGACAAACATAGAGCCCCTGTTCCCAGTCTAATCTTTATTTGCCTCCTTAATACTACCACTATATTTGGGTTTTTTTGTTAGTATTTTTTTGCTGTTTTCAGAAGTTTTTAATGACTTTCAGACTTATCTTTTCAACACAATGTTCTTCTTGAAGAAAATACCACCTCCTATTTTACTTTTGTTTCTTCATGAGAATAGGTGTATGGTAGGTGCTCAATAAAGTATATTGAATCAGTAAATTGAGGATGGGGGGTTCAACTTATCAAAAGTTTTACATTAAAATAATTATCCCACTGCCAGAAACTTATCACAAGAAATATTTGTTTAGTGTGAGTATTTGCAGATACAGTACAGTAATTTTAGTGGGATTTTAATTTAGGTTTCATGTAATATTCCCAATCCATCTGTTAATTGCACTGATTACATCCTCTGGCTGATTACACTGAAAATTGCTATCCATGCCTCAGGTCAGGCAATGAGAGAGTAGTGGGTTGGGTTGTGAGGGAGGATAAATCGGTGTGAATTGAAGTAACAAGCAACTGAAAATAAAGGCAGGGGATGTTTGGAGAGAGTGTGTTGATTAGTTACCATGCTGAGCATTTTGCCTTCAACAAAATCTAACTGTGGGCTGATTGAAAGCCTAAACTGCTGACTTACTGCAATCCACATTGTTTCTTATAGTAAACTTACCAACTCTCTAAATTTTATTTTATTTGAATGTAGGGATTACACCTCTAAGTGTATCTATGAGGATCGTTTCTTACTGTAATAGCGGGTCACAAATTACTTAAATTCTCCCAAGTAAGAGTCACCTAACTCCCTAGTCTGACCTCCTTGGATGTCTATTGAATTTGTCTGTATTCTGGGAAGCAGTACATTGCAGTTCAAGACTTATGAGGTTTAGAGCAAGTCTTAATTTGACTTGAAATTATACTTGAGTGTTATCTCAAGTCTTGTTTATTATTTTATCTTTAGGAAGAACGAAACTTGAAGGAAGGGTGAGAAGCTAATAGTGAAAGTGAGGATTCTTTTAGGTCTGATGTATTTTCCTAAACATAAGACCCTTGCTTAAGGCCAGTAAATGGAGGAATTAGAGACAGAGAGAGAGAGAGGGACAGAGAGAGAGGAATGGTGGGGGAGAAAACATGGAATATTTAAGCAAATCTGTATTTGGCTGAAGAAATATGCTGGAAGTCTCTATCAACCTACATTCATATCTGCTTCAGACCTTTTTGTATTTGATATTTTTAGCAGTGAGTTGCATAAAAAAAACACAGGGACTGCTATTAAGTTTTCAAAAGTCTAATTTGTGAGGGATATCTCATATTCTGAATAACAGAATAAAACTTCAAGACTGTCAGCTTAACAGTGAGCTAAAACAAGCTGAAAATCAGCAAGAATCAATTGAAGTCACACACTTGGATTAAAACTTCCATTGCACAAGACAGGTTGGAGGAAAGGTAACTTAATATCAGTTTATATAAAAACAGACATCAACTTTTGACACAACTTATGATAAAGAATAGAGTGATCTTACACTGAGTTCATAGAAATATAACCCCAAGATTGTGGGAAGTAAAAATCCAAACTTACTGTGCACTAACTCGATTACATCTGGAGCCCTACATTTAGCCAATATATTTTAAAGGACGCATTGAAACCTAGGTGGTAACTGGATGGTTAAAAGAAAAGATCAGTATACCACCGTATGAGGTGACTACATTGAGAGAATGAATATTTCATGGGGACATGATAGCCATCCTTTTATTTGAAGAGTTTTTGAATGGAAGTGAAATTAAAGTTTTTGCCCAAAGGCCAAAAACCTTCTTCATAAATTAGACTTAGCTTTTGGCTCTAATTTAAGTAAGTTATTTTTTTTTTCCAGTAATTAAAGTTGTTGGAGAATTAAAGCTGTTTCATGAAACAGGGAACACCTGCTAGGACAGAGCCTGGAAGGGAAGCTGGTAGGCTGAACAGGAAGGGCCCAGTGGCTTTGGAGGTTGGGGGGTGGGGCAAGGGAATGTGGCCTGGATGTGGATGATCTTTAACATCCCTATGACTCCATGAAAGAACATTGAATTTAGAAAGTTAAATCTTGATAGTGAAAGTGTATTAATTGATTTTAGCCATCCCCGCTGCTGAGTGGTGCACATAGGTGCTGTTTGCTGTTCTATTAGCTCACCCTTGTGTGATGGACAGGTGTTGTTCCCAGTGAAGCTGGCTCAGCTCTCTTTGTTTTGGTTACTTTGAAGCAGAGGGACTAATCCCCTCTGGAGATATTTGCTTGTTTTTGCTGTCAAAGCAATCACACTTTTCCCTTTGTAACTCGTGGCTTGTTTTTTGAAGTTTAGCTTCACAGAAAAATAGGCCTTGTGTTTCCTTGGTGATTCACTGGGTCTGGATGGCCCCTCCTCCACTCCCAAACAGCCACTGTTGGGTTCTTCATCCTAGTTTCCATTATAGCCTCTAGGATGAAGAACGAAAGACCACTTTTTGGGCCCAAACTTAAAAATTCCTTGCAAAAGATATCTCTCAGAGGTCCAGACAGACTGGAGCTTTTCTTTTCTTTTCTTTTCTTTTTTCTTTTCTTCCTTTTCTTTGTTTCTTCTCTTCTTTCCTTCTTCCCTCCCTCCCACCTTCCCTCCTCTTCTGCCCTTCCTTCCTTCCTTCCTTCCTTCCTTCCTTCCTTCCTTCCACAGGGCCCTTTTCCAAAGTAGGATTATTATCAGGGTGTGGACTTAAAACATATTTTTAAAAATTGAACTTGAATTAAAAGAAGGAAAATGTTATAAAATTGTAATGTAAATAAAGCTACCAATGTAAGAGCCTGCTACCTGCATGCATTCTGTTAATACCATATGAAATGAATTTAATTCAAAAGTGAGTTTTCTCTGAAATGTACATGGCTAGTCTGTAGCCATTTTTTACTGCTGTGCCGTACAGCTAGAATGAAAATGTCCTATAGAATCTTGCTATTCTGAATACAGTACATGGACCAGTAACATCAACATCATCTGGGAACTTATTAGAAATTCAAGATCTCAGACCCTAGTCCAGACCTCTTATATACAAACCTGCACTTTAACAAGTTTCCCCAGTGATTGATATATACATCGAAATTTGAGACCTACTGCTCTAGAATATATACACTCAAAATCTTGCCATCATCTAACATCTAACAGACAGATCCAGCTTTAGAGTAGATGTCACTATTTTAATAATATTTCCGAAGGGTTGTCATGCCAAAACATCGCTTGCTAAGCTCTTTGCATTTAAGATAAATCCTGTAGGTTTTTTTTTTTTTTTAGAGTAAAGGCCAATGTTTCACCACTTCCAACTTCTTTATACTTCCCAAGAGGTTTTTATATGTTCTAGATCAAGGACACATTTTGTGCAAAGGTCCACAAATTTCAGGATGAAGAGAAAATTTTCTAAAAGTTCTTAGTTCTACAAGGAAGATTCTCCTGATTTGGGGGAGATTTTATGTTCTCATTACATTATTTACTTTGACATTGATCCTTTCACTTTTTTTCCAATATATTTTATGGTATAGGTACTTTGGATTTTCCTAATGGGTAGGAAATGTGTCTTTCTTTCCTTTCCAGCAATAGAGAAAGCTAATAGGAAATCATTATGTGGACCAGGGAAAGGAAGCATGAAACAGAGAATATACTTCAGACTCTTATCTATACAGAAGTGCCTTTGTAACTCATACATACTCCAGACCAATTCATCAATGTTACAAATCTTTAGGGGATTTGGACCCAATGCTCTAGTTAGAAACAATAATATTTATAACTGAATTACTTTACAAGTATATCTCCATCAGAAACCTAACATGTGGTAGGTAGGTGGTTGGAAAGGATTCACAACCTGAAGCCAGTGAACAATACACACATAACATCTCTTAGCACATTTGAGCTGCAACTCTTTAAAAAATTTTATTCGGGTTATTCTTACATGGGGTGGGGTATAATATTAAGTGAATCTTAACACTTTGCATTAATGAATGATCTGAGGGCTGCAGCTGACAGAATTAGGCAGTAAGCCATGATGGAACCCATCACCCAAGGGAAGAGAGTAGCCAAACAGGAGTCATTTTCCCACTGGGTCATCAATAGAATTAAAAGATTACTCACAAAATTTTGCCCAGGTAATACTTCATGTCTAATCTCCTCCAGCAAAGAGCAGCAAGAGAACAGGTAGAATGAGGACTGTTGCTTTAGACATAACTTTAAATACTTTTTGTAGATTGTGAGTGAGCATAGTCTAAATTGTACTGGAATTCTGGAAGATAGAGTGTTGAGAAAGCAAACAGATTATAAATTCAGAGTCGCATATGTTTCGCTTGTGATTTACCTGTTTGCCTCAATACCTAGGCAGAAGGAAACTTCTGCTTTTTCTTATTTAAGATTAATTAGTAATGGCATAAGTTCATTCTGTTAATTTAATGACATGATGTGTGTGGAAGCACTTGGTAAACTGAAAAAGACAGCACAAATATTATATGTGTGCATACAAACAGATTGCCACTTTATTGGTGTAGGTCAACCGTGATTGCCACCTAAAAGCATGAGATACACATTGTTTTCTTTAGACTTCACTCTGGTATTTATCAGCATCTGCAACAGATGAGCAAACATCCCCTCTTTAGGAAATTTCTCCCATTTCTTCAATTCTGTTCTTTTGCTATGCTTATTCTGTAGATCATCCTAAAAAGTTCCCTCTCCTCTCTTGGTGTTTACATTTCTTCAAACACTTGTAGCCAGTTATCATATGGTACCTCAGTTGTTGCTTTGCCAAGCTATACAGATTTTGTCCTTTCATCTTTACTCATAAGTCAGTGCCTCCATCTCTTTAATCATTTTCTTGCTGTTCTCTGAATTCCATCCAATTTGTTGATATCTTTTGGGCATGGAGGTGCCAAGAACGGAGTGTACGGTGTGATTAAGGAATGGTGTCCATCACTTCTCAGCCAGATGGGACGGTTGTTACTTCAGAGGACATGTTGAATGTATATCCAGGCTTGAGATAAAGGGAAAGGAAACAGTAAATCTTGAGAAAGTAATTCTACAATCCATCGTCCCTAGGGAAAATAAAATAAGCATTTAATTAAAAGATGTGTTTCTAGTTTTGTGACTAGCAGATGCTGTTTGGGTGAGAAAGGCAGTAAATGGCATCATTTAACAAGATAAGGAAACACCATAGCATAATGTCATAAATTAGACCCTTTCTCACATTTGGAGGAAACAATGGTAAACTATGAACAATACTATCTTGAGAAATGCTTTTTGTTATTTTACTCAATATGAAGGCGCAATGGAAATTTGAATCTAGTCATTTAAAATATTTAACATATTTCTTGTACCATGCTAATGCAGATAATACCCAATTCATAAAATATGCCCAACAAAAGAGATGATTTCTGTGAATTTATATAGAGTTCCTATTAAAGTTTTTAGGTATGCTTTAAGATTTGGGTTTAGGTTTACTTGTAGGATGGATGGGAAGTAAAAATATGAATATTTGTTATGTAGAAGGCCTGTAGTTAATACTCAAAACCCAGTATTTTCTGGTGTATTAGACTGAAGCTGAATATAGATATTTCAGCCAGATGCTTTATTGAAGCTGAGTTTCCTTGCAGCCCTAATTTATCTTTAGCGTTTTGCTTTATGCTTATGTTTAAAGTTTTTACTGTACTCATTGAACTGTGCTTGATCATTAATAACGGCAGCTATCTTTAATGAGATGCATGTCACCCTATAGCAGGTGGTATGGTCTAATAGTCTAAGCATTGAATTATGAGTCAGGAAGGAAATACTTCTTATATAGGACAATATTGTAGAATGAGAAAAATACAAGTGTCTTAAAAATGGAATAACATTTGAAATGGCAGCGTGAAAAAAGGGAAGCAAGTTTTCCTGAATAATAATTATGCCCCCTTAGTCCCTGAAAAGAGAAATCATAATTCACATATTGCTATTATGGAATCTAGGAGAAGCTTGGTCAATAAAGTGCTGACATTTTTAGTTGAGATAGCCCATCTGTTACTTTGTGCTGTAAGGAGGAGGAAGAGAGAAATGGTTACTTCATAGCACATGCATTGTCTAGTGTTAAAGCTGCCACGAAAGTAAGTATGCGTGTTCTTACTTCTTGGAATTCTGAGAATATTTCTGAGGTTGTGTCCTACATACTACCCACATTTACCATGGTGATTCTTAGATGTAGGGCTTGTTAACTTGATATGCTAATTATTAGTTCATATCTTCCCTTTGATATTTTTATGCTAAAATGATAGTTTGAGAGATGGGAATGCAAAGTCAAGATTTATAGGCAAATTAACAAAGCTCCGTAATTGGAATCCTAGGAATCAAGGTCTGGGTTCAGTTCACCCAACAATGGGAACTTGGGAATGCCTTTGAGTCTGTAGATGGAGTAATTATCCATGTTCTCTTTAACTCTCAGGGTAGATGGGAATATGAGAATAACCAAGGAGTGTATAGCATGGGATGATAGTAAGGGAAGTGCTATACAGAAAACCACACTACCTCATTATTGTTTCTCGTTGCGTGGCAGAGATAATCATATCTCTTACACTTATTTCATCTTTAAAGTTCATTCCTATAATATGTTGCTTTAGAAAAAAGGATTCGACTCTGTGAACACGACAGTGTTGCTAGTAAGATTTAGAAGAGATAACGGGAAATTTGCTTGTATTGCAGGAAAAGTAGTACTTATGTTTGGAATCTTCTTTCATAGTAGATGTGATATTTGGAATTTTTAAAAATTAGGGGATAAATAAGGGACAGAAAATTAATCTCACCCCAGATGGGGCTCAGTTGTCTCATTTTATGGCTGTAACCCAACTGTATGGTGACTGTCACTTCTCTGATCACTTAATACACCTGGGATAGGAGGCATTTGTGCCACCCCCCTCCTGCTTCTTCGTTTCAGCTGTCTCTTCTGCTTAGTATTTTCTCTCTTCTGTCATATTTTGCTTTGCCATGGCCCACTGCACCCTTGTTGCTGGTGTGGCATATAGGTCCTGGGTGGCAGACCCTTTTGTGTAAAGCTGAGACCCTTAAAGTGGCCTCCACAAAGAAGGAGAGGAACGCAGGGTAGGTCTTCTTTCATTATGGCCTTGTCAATTACTTCCCCATACAATAGTACTTGAAAAAACTATATGTGCATATACATCATACCACTAAAACACTGAGAAACTATTTTAAAATTGAAAATAGGTAGAGACTTTTAACTTGTATACTAGAGTGTTCATTGTTTAAGAGAAATGTGCTCTAGAAGTTAGTATTGGCTTGGAGATATATCTGTGTGTACAGGCTGATTTATAACATTACCGTCTTATTCCTTGATCTTTCTACCTTTAGAAGGGGCTTTTCTTGTGTAATCCATTGTCATACACCTCCATCACATATCAGGGCACTTCATCCTTTATCCACAGGAGCTAATCTTAGCCATCTTCCTACTCCTAGCAGGATATTTCCCAAAGTCTTTAATGTGGAGCTTATTTCTAGAGAAACTGCCCAGAATAGACTGGGATAGCTTTTGTCTAACAGAACAATCTATGGTGTCTTGGGAACTCCATTTGTGTTTCCCATGAGGTCACAGGTTATTTTATCAAGATGCTCCCCCAGCACCACCACCCCCCCTTTTTTTTAGTGTCTAATAGCTACTTGCTAAATCAGATACACGCAAACATACACACAGATACACACTCTGCTTACTCAGGAAGGAAACACTAATTCTCAGAAAAAGATTTCTCTAAGTGAGAGTACTTAAATCCAAATTCATTCCATGTATTTTATCTGGCCTATACAGTTTTTATTTTTAGAAATGGAGCCAATATTAAAAATGGAACATTTGGGCTGCCTGGGTGACTAAGTTGGTTGAGCATCTGACTCTTGGTTTCGGCTCAGGCCATGATCTCACGATTTCGTGGGTTCAAGTCCCGCATTGGTCTCTGTGCTGGCAGTACAGAGCCTGCTTGGGATTCTTCTCTCTCTGTGCCTCTCCCACTCACACTGTCTCTGTCTCTCTCAAAATGAATAAATAAACTTAAAACACTAAAAAAACAAAAACAAAAAAAACCCAAAAAACAAACCTGAAACATTTCATGGAAGGCTTAAGATTTATGACTTAAGAAACATAATAACATTTAGATACACTAGACTAGTAAGTATACATGACAAAATTTGGCTAAACTCAGCTGGGGCTGCCTCCTTTAGATAGGATCTATGGTCTTCATTTAACCATGGTCTCTGTCAGTTCCTGTTACCACCCCCAAAATGGAGGCCATGCTAGTTGTTATTCATTATTTTGTTGTTGTTGTTGTTGTTGTTGTTTTTTTGCCTGATCCACTTTACTTATTGACATTTGTTGCCTCTCTGTTATAGCCCATGGTCAAAGCCCATAATTCTGAGTAATGGAAAATCAGTAAAATGATCTAACTGCTGGTTAAACCTGTTTAGTGGCAGTCACTACAGTTCAAATTTGTCATGTTTTCATCCATAACCAACCTAAATCTGTAGCAAACATATTTTTGAAACGTAAAGTAGAAATAAATAAATAAAATTATAAAAATCTACCTGATCAAAATAATAATTTTAAAAATAAAGAAGGGGTAAATATGTAAAAAAAATCTATCTAATGGATAAGGGACCACCACTGAAAGCAAGCTTAAATGTTCATGTGACTAGGCAAGGACAAATGTACTCTATTTTTTCCCCAATTCATAATGTCCTTGAGTGGACTATGTAGACAATTATGTAACAATTATAAAAATGCATGAGATTCCTTGAGGAGAGAAGAAGCAAGGTAAAATTCACATTTTCTCAATTCTTAAAATGTGAGCTGTCTGGTTGAGGGAGAAGAAATCACAGAATATTAGAGATGCAATTGTTCCTACTAACATTTATCTTCTTCCACACCTTAATATTTACAGATGAAAAAAGTGAGAATCAGAAATGAATGACTGGTCTATAGTCACACTACTCATCTTTTGCAAGGTCGGGGACACAAGATCTTTGGCCAAAGATGGTATTGCCCTTGATCATTAGAAATTATCCCAGTACGGGGGGTGCCTAGGTGGCTCAGTCAGTTGAGGGTCTGACTCTTAATTCTGGCTCAGATCATGATTCTAAGGTCATGGGATTGAGCCCCACATTGAGCCCCACTTTGGGCTCTGTGGATGTAGCCTGCTTAAGATTCTTTTCCCTTCTGAACCTCTCCTCCACTTTCTCTCTCTCTCTCTCTCTCTCTCTCTCTCTAAAAAAAAAATAAAATAAATCTTAAAAAAAATTATCTCCATATATAGAGTTGACATTGATCTTTTATGTCTGCAGACTACAAGATAGACTTTTTGTTGTTGTTGTTGTTTCAATAAGACTTAAGTTCCTCAGAGGGCAAGGAAGATGGTCAGTAACATCAAAGACTGGGGAGAATCATATTCACATAATTTTTATTACTATAGAATGCTTTTACTTCTGAATTTGTTAAGATAAGAGACTAATGAACTGTGTATAATCCATTTGTCCTTTTACCAATGCAATATAGTAGAGAAACTAGAGACCTGGTCCCACTTAGATTTAAGTTCAGGCTCTTCTTAGTGTTTAACTTTAGAACCACGTCAAGGAAATTTAATCTTTCTGAATTGTAGTCAATTTAACAGTACGATGAAGAGAATGCTACCCAGCTTGGTGGACTACTCATTTATTCATTGAGTAAGTATGTATTAAACACCTACTATGGGTCAGGCATTCTTCTTAGTACTAGTAGTGAGCCACAATACAAATGTTCTGCCTTACCTTCCAGAGGGAAAGATAGGTATATGAATTAAATAAATATCAGCAATGGTTCCTGGAACAAAGGCCATGCTCAATAATACACATTTTTCATTCTCTATCCTATTTTCTTCAAAACCAAGGCCTAGAATCAGGAGAATCTTTGCTTCTGAGAATCAGTATAGACTGGAAAAGGAAAGCATACAAATTGCCAGGGAAAGGACTTTGTGGAAGCCAGACAGAATCTAATTTTTTTTTTCCTCTGTGTGCCCACCCAGAACGAGGTACGTGATGTAAAACAATAAGGATAAGTGCACAAATACCTCTGACTACGTACTTCCCCAGGACAATATGTGTGGTCTCTTCCTTATAAAATATAGATGCAACACCAATATTACTTGTATTTCAGAATTTTTCTGTTGTTCGTAGAGAAATGTCACAGATATTTTGCGTTGCCATTGTTTCTTTGCATGACAGTAATAAGGCAGAGTAAGCGTCTCACGCCTCTAAGGTTGGGGGTGGGTGATTAATCAAGAAAAAAATCTTATATCTTCTATTTTTTTCACCATCTGTAAAAAAGAGAATAAGAGTTTAAACAGAATTAGGATGCTCAGAGGAGATCTTGAAGGCGTCCAAGAAGACTGAGTGAATCATTTATATCCCCCTCCCCCCAAAATGATCTGTTGATAATTGGGGGAAGAAATGAGAATCAATACTTTGCTAGGCCTCTTACATATATTATTTCATTTAATTCTCACAATATGCAATCTAATAATATAAAATATAAATGATAATACAGTTGGCAAAAAAAAGCACCCACAATTTTAGTATAGTTTTGGGTTATGCGTGTTTTGCCCCTGTTTGATTAGGAAGCCCATTTTCCTCCACTGTCTCATAAGTAAGATTCACAGTGGCCCAGTAACCATTGTTATATAGGTCTGGAAGTGTTTGCCTAAGCTCTGTCTTATTTTGATCCAAAGTATACTTTCTTTAGTGTTGTGTAGAGCTGTTTGATGTGGGGAGTAATATTGAAGATATTGGGTGAATGTCATCAGACATCTATTTTAGGCCTGCTGCTGACTGCTACATGGAATGGGGTGAGCAAGCCACTTGATCTCACTGGGCCATGGTTTCCCCACCTACGAAATGAGATGAGATTAGAATAGATTACCTATAACAGCTTTTCATCTCAACGAAGCCAGATAGATCCTCAAGGTGTGTGTGTATGTGTGTGTGTTTGCGTGTGTGTTTAAATTAGTTTTATTTAAAGCTATGTAACTTCCCCACTCTTTCAGAATATTGGGAATATTCTGATTGTCACAAAAGCAAGGTTCTCCTCTCTCCTCAGAGATACATATTTATTATTCATGTACTCATTCTATCCCCGCCCCCCACATACCACTGGCACCAGCTCCAGGTAAAATGATGGACTAGGAAACAGGTGCCTATAGTTACAAATCTCTTTTTTCAGAACCCTGGATCCTCAATGATGAGAACGCATTCTATTCCCTTGTCTTCTTTATTCTCATCTCCTCTTCATGACTAACCTTACCTTCTCTCAGCTACCTGATGGCTAACCCAGGCTAATTTTTTTCTGAAAAATGTGGCATTATCCTTTACATTCTTATATTGTAATAGTAGAAATCAAGGACTAACTTTCAATTGCAATTTCAAGCTGTAATGAAAGCGAGGGCTGTGGCAGGGATGGGGAGGAAAGTTCAGTGAATTTGAGCTTTCTGGGCAGCCTCTATCAGATGACAGTGGCAAACATTCATGGATTTAATGAATATAAAGCCCCAAGAGAATGCCTGGCACATAGTAGGAGTTTAACAAATGGTAGATCTTCTTATTCTTATTCTGTAAGTTAGCTTTACATATTACATAATTTACTCAGTTCCCTGGTAGGTCTGTCCTCTTTTAAAATCCCCTTGATGTCTTTGAAACCTGGGACAATGTTTTAGAGTTTATTTTAATGTATCAGTTCTACAAATGAACCATTTTTCTCTTGCACTTTCTTTTATCTTTCTCTGGCTCTTGCTAATCTTTTATTTTATTCTTCATTCCCATGTTTTCTCTTATTTCTTCTTTTGAATTTGTACCTTTTACATCTACAGAATTGCTACCCCCGAGTATTCCTATTATCCAGGCCATGCTTGTGGCCATGGGGTAAATTATATTCTCTTGCTCAGGAGCAAGTCTAGTAATGTGCAGAAACACCATATCTGAGGCGAGGGGGAGAATTTAATGCATTTTCTAATCTCTTCTTCCTCTGTGCCCCTCCTCTGTTTTCCCTTGTATTAAAGTACTGAGAGTAAGGCTTTTTCTTTTTCTTTTTCTTTTTTTTTTCCTCTTTTCTCCTGCCTTGTTTGATTTTGTTTTGCTTTCTGTCAGCTTATGGGATGTATGATGGGCAAGAATGAGGGATGTATGATGGGCGAGCCTGACAACATAAGAGTAGGAAAACAGCAGAGGATCTTGCGTCCGTTGCTGACTACCTGCATTCACCCACTTACATGAAATGTATTATTCACTTCTTTGAGAATGAGGTCAGCTGCCTGTGGTTTGATTGTATTCCTTCCCAGGTCTTTGGCTTTCTCATGCCTAGTGCTTATTTCCCCTCTGCTTTTCTTCCACTCATCTCCTTTTCCTAGGTCATTGTCCATCGTGCCTCTAGATTGGTAGCAGTTGTAATGATGGTGACAACAGTTTGCTTGTTGTTCACAAACTCCGTCAATCTTAATTCCTGCATGAGAGCTATGCATGCTTTTCCTGTTAGGATTGCCATTTGACGGATGCTGACCATAAAGCAGACAGGGGCAAACCACTTCTTCCTGTACTACCCTGGTCAAAAGGGTGAAGACTGAGTCCCTTTACAATGCATATCACACTCTATTTTGCAAATGTGGACCCCTCATGTAAGCTGCAGCAATATTTTCCTAGGACTAAATGCCAAAGGTTTATAATATCACTCTACAAATCTGCGTAAACTGACTGACATGGTGTTGTACAACTCTTGCCTTCTGTGTAATATGATATTTATTTAATTCCTTTACTTTTTTTAACTTCTTCCTTTTTTTTCCCCTTCTCTGGCAGAAATGGTGTAAGGGGAAAGTAAAGAACTGGTTTGGATGTTTTCCTTCTAGTAGGAGGAGTATGTCTTAAGAGAGGAAACAGGTGTTGAAAGTGCCTCTTATTTTCCTTACCCTTACCCTGCTCTTTATTTTCCCCCTGTCTTCCTAGTTGGCAAGAGAGTCTGGCTTTTATGCATAAGATTTACAGGAAATATTTCTTCCTCAGCTGAAGAAATATTCAAACAGCAACAGAGACAGACTTGAATGTTCCACCAACAGCAGACCTTCTGGTCCAATAAAGTCTTTCTCACAAAAGAACTGAAGCATGAAGGATGTTTCTCAGAAGTTTTAAAATTACCTTTTTTTAAAATGCTTATGTATTTTTAAGGTGATTGGGGGGAGCAGGGAGAGAGGGGACAGAGGATCTGAAGCAGTCTCTGTGCTGACAGCAGAGAGCCCAATGCAAACTGTGAGATTTTGACCCGAGCCAAAGGCAGACGTTCAACTGACTAAGCCACCCAGGAACCCCTAAAATTACTTTTAATGATCACAGCACTATCCTTCTTGGAGGCTGGCAGTTTTGGTTTTGGTTTTGGTTTGTTTTTTAGTTTATGTGTTTGCATTTTTTCTCTTCACTGGCTTAATTTTTGAGAATTCTGTCATTTATTCTTCCTTTTGCCATTTTCGAAGGTAAGTAGGAAGTTCTACTCTTAGGTTATCAGGCAGGTGGCCAAAAGATACAATGCCTACTCCATCGTCTAATTGGGAAATAGTGGTAAAGGAAAAGATGGTGTCAGGACATTGAGTTTATTCTTTGTTCAAACCCCAGGCCAGTACATGGGATAGCACACATAATAAGGCACTAAAAAAAGAACAAATGAAATGATATTAGAGAGAAAAAAAAAAACTGTATCCCATAAAAGAGAACATGAAGGAATGATTGGGGGCAGGTATTATTTTGGTGGTTTGAGTTTTCTCAAGCACTAGAAAAGTGCTACTCTTGGTACTTAGAATGTGTTCCTGGGATAAGCAGCATGTCCTGGGAACTTGTTACAATGCCCCATCTCAGATCTTCTGAATCAGAATATGCATTTGACCAAAAAGCCCAGTAACTTTTAAGCACTGCTAAAAGCAGTTGGTACTTATTCTTCCTGTTTCTGCCTTTTTGTGCCTGGCTTTTTTACCTCTATCTGCTCTTTTATTTCAGTACGTCCTTACTGAAGATTTTCATCTGACTTCTTAGCTGCTGGATCAAGCAGTCTGTTTGAAATAAATTGCATAATACCAAGAGGGAATCAGCATTTAGCTAGCAAAACACAATTCTTATGTCAGGCTAAGTATCTCTAGGGGTGCTGGTTGTGTATGCTGCTGGGTACTCTGTGGTTAATAGATATTTTCATTCTTGAACGGCAGAAATTATATCAATGTTTCTTCATTTCCTTGGATTTAAGAGTAACACACACCAGGATTAATGGGTCCAATTTTTTTTTTTCAAACATTAAAATCTGCTCTATATTGTCAGAACAATAAACCATTTACTCTCTGAGATCTCCATGCTCAAGAAATAGTGAGACAATTGTTAACTCTGGTCATAAGATTAAATCTTCAAAATGATACTTGCTGATACATTCTTTGCCAGGAAATATCACCATTTTCTTTGCTGGGTACCATGGGCTAACAATGAACTCTTACAACCTGACCTATTGTTTGTTATTGCTTAGGCCAGGAAAATACAATGAAAGCATCCAGAAAATTCTCACCAGCTGTTTTCCCCAAGTGCCATGACACCATGTTTGTTCTGCATATTACCATATAATTAAGACTCTAACCTGTTTGGCCGCTGAGCGTGTTGCTGTCTTTCTAGAGTATTACACTCAGTATTCAGTGCTAGGGGCTGTTTGTTCAAGGTCTTAACTCCCATGTAATATTAGAATAAGAAAAATTTAGGATGCTTTTCCTCCATAGAAAGAATAACTGATATATTAACTGGTAAATTAGGATTGTGTACAATTGAAATAAAAATAAAAACCTCTTTGGTTAAGTAGGTTCAACTCTGGGAGAATTAAAATTTCTTTCATTGTGCCATGTCTGCCACTGTGACTGGATTAGCTGTGGTGTTCATAGTTCAGTGTTTTAAACTTTTAGTCATTAATTGTACAGCAGAGGATTTGATCAACCTAGCAGAAATTTGATTTGATTTTTTTAATGTTTATTTATTTTTGATAGATAGAGAGACAGAGGGTGAGCAGGGAAGGGACAGAGAGAGGGAGACACAGAATCTGAAGCAGACTCCACACTCTGAGCTATTAGCACAGAGCCTGATTGGGGGGGGGGGGACTCAAACTCATGAACCATGAGATCATGACCTGAGCTGAAGTTGGATGCTTAACTGACTGAGCCACCCAGGTGCCCCTGATTTGATTTTTAATAGAATAAAAACAAACAAACAAAAAATACATCTTTCTGTATGTCAGGGGAACTCAATGAACACAATAGGTATGCAAAAATACTTGTTCTATTTCTTGAATTATCAAAAAAGAGAATGAAATTCCACCCTGTTCAGTAGTTATGCCTAAAATCAAAGTGATAGAATACATGGGAGTTGTTTCTTTTCCTTAACATTAAAGATAATGCATCACGCTAGAAGAAAAATTCTAACATCAATAGTTGATTAATCCATTTCTAAGAGATCTGTCTTTGCCTAGAGCTATGTTGATTGACCTTCAGGGTAATTTTAAACCCCAAGCACCACATTTGAATTGGATTCAAAACACACATCTTTCTTACTGAGCACAATATTCTTTTCAATTGAACAAGAATTTATCATGTGTCCACCATTATGGTAGGCAAAGAGAATGCTAAAGATGGAAAATATGATCCCTCCTCTCAAGAAACATGTTATTATTTCATAAAGTAATTAGAGAGAATCTGAAAGAATACATAAAACCAAGACTTGTAAATAGAGATTAAGTTGTTATCTCTTTCCAGCGAGCTGGCTCTCCTTCTTCATGTCCTCTTTTGCAAAACAGTACTCAAGCTACCCAAGCCTCAAACTCAGATTTCACCTGAATTCTGTCCTTTCTCTTCTTGCTCTATCTCACTAACCATCAAGTCCAGTTGATTCTACCTTCTTAATATTTCTTGATTCAGTGTCATTCTTTCTATCGCTTAATGCTGCTACTTTAGATTGGTCTGCATTACCTTTGCCTTGGGCCATTGCAATAACCTTTTAACTTTTTAACTGGTCTCTCTGACTCTGGCTTACCACCTAAGTAACTTCCTAAAACATATATTTAGAATTGCTACTGCTGTTATTAATATTCCCCACCACTTACAAGGTAAAATTCAGAGCCTGTATTCTAGACTTAGACCTTCAGTTTTGTCTCCATCAACATGGAAACTAACACTATACATTCCCACCAAAACATATTTAGCTCTTTCAGCATCTGGAGTTTTTCTCATCCTACTCCCCTTCCTAGAGTGATCTTTATTCTCATTTTTTTTTTCTTGACAGCTAACAAAACACCTTTCAAATTTCCATTTGAGAAAGTATCTTCTAATCATTTTCCAAAGCAGAACTGACTTTCCTGTCATTTGGACCCCACCCATAGGCTGGGCACATTTCTACCCTTATTCCTACTATATCTTCCCAGTCAATTTTAAGATAGGCTTCAGATGTTTGTCTTGCCAGAACCTAGAAGAATTAGAAGAATATAACAGTGTCACCATAAGGCAAATGAGAGAATGAATGACAAATGAGTGGTAACTAAATGAATGGTCAAAATATGATATTCCTGTAGAAGAATATCTGAGAAGAGGCTCACCTAGTATATTAGTTTCCTCTTTCCTATTGCGCAAACTGTGTGGCTTAAAATAACACGAGTATATTATCTTAGAGTTTTGGATGTCAGAAGTCTCAAATGGTCCAACAAGGCTTCATCTTTCCTAGAGGCTCCAGAGGAGAATCTTTCCTTGATTTTTCCAGCTCCCAGAGGCTACATGCTTTCACTGGCCTTTGGCCCCACATCATGCTGACCTCTACTTCTGTTGTTACCTCTACTTTGTTCTGTTGTTTCCTTCTCTAAGTGGTATACCACCCTCTTCTATATTTTGTGGAATTTTTTTTTATTATGTTGGGTCCACCAATGTAATTCATGATAATCTCTCCATCTCAAGGTCCTTAATTAATCGCACTTACAAAATTGCCATGTGAAGTAACAAATTCAGATTCCAGGGATTAGGATGTGCGGACATTTGGGGTGGGGGGTGGCATTCTGCCTACCACACCCAGGGTTAAGCCATGTCTTAGATATTGCATATAGTTTCTAGGCCCATTGCCTGAAAGTTAGATGGAAAGTAACTTTGCAGGCAGGAGATGGCTGGTGCTAAAGAAATTATAAATAAAACAAACAAACAAAAACAATGACCAATTAGAGTTCACAGGTAAGTTTACGGGCTGATATACATGCCTGTACATGCCTGATAAACAGTGAGCATGGGTACATGCCTGTAGACACACATAAAATCATCCCTGATCCATCTCCAAGTTCAGTCCTTTCACTATTCTCCCTGGACTCCACTTTGTCCTTGCACTTTTTCTAAAACTTTTCCTGAAGATGAACCTTAGCTTGATTACATGTGATATGGTGTCCAATGGAGGTGATTTTCCCCAGCTGCTTCCCACCTAAAAAGGCTTCAGGCTAGTGAAATTTTCTATTTCTGCAAGCTTGCTTCAGTCTTCTCAACACAGCAAGGGACGCTCAGCTCTGTCCTATTCAGAAGTACCTCCAGAAATCAGGTGGGCACTTGAGAGAAGAATGTGATTCTCTTTAGTTTGAGATGGTCATGATTTTACAAAGAGTTACTTGCTTTGTCATTCCTTTGAAAAGCCTCAGGAAAATGGTCAAATTGAATCCAAGCATCCTCATGGCCTGAAATTCAATTTGCTCATTGATATATGCCTCCCTTTAAGATTCTCCATCTCTTCTCTAAGGTCACTAGTTATTTGGCTTAATTTTAACTACAGTTTTTTTCATGCATGGCTGAAAGCTCCTGTGATGCTATTGCACACCTTCATTTCCTTGGCTGAGGGATAATTGTGAGTCAGACAATTGTTTAATTTCTCTGCTTCTATTCCCTTGAGACCTGGTGGCCCTCTCTGCCCCTATGAATGCATCAGCTCTCTCTACACCAGGACTCTGAATTACCTAAATGTGTGTTTGTGCACTTATGTGCATGTGTACACATATGTGTTCATGTACTGAGAACCAAATGTCTTTTCTTTTCCTACTTAATAACTGGATCCAGAATATAATAAGACTGTGTTCTGAAATATCAGCACTAATCTTCTTGCCCTAAAGGAAATGGTGTTTGGAATCTTGGAAGTTCTTTATCAGAATAAACCTATGTCTCTATAACTAGGAATCTCCTTATATCATAAATACTCATCATGCACATGTCTTCAACTGACAAGACAATGACTACCAATCATAAAATTTCCAAGTTATGCAGATGTCTCTCCTTCTACTCTGTACTGTCATGTGGATGGTACACAAAATGTTGACAGCATAGAAGTGAGAAACCTTACTGGGTCACTCCCCCTATATGCTAGAAAACACAAAGACATGTTTCTCACTGGTTTTAAGAACAGATTGTTACTCATGCAGAATCAGTTAATAGTAATTAGACATTATGTGGTGGGACATTGGGTGAGGGGGAAAAAGTGGCATGGGTAACTTTCTAGCAAACTCAAATTTTGAAGTGTTGACTGAATTTGATTTTTGTAGAATGGCTAACAACCCGAGGGCATTATCCAGAGCTGCCAGTTATATATCAAGAAGCTCTCTGAATTTGGCTAAGCTTATTAGGGATAGCATTATCATTTATAAGAAAATTCCATGAGGTTTTTAGAGTACATGGAGTCCTCAAGCAATATGAAAACACACACAGTGAACTAAGAGATAGGCAGTGTTCGGTCTCTGGAGAATGACAGGTTGTCTTGACCCAGGCTGGATTTGAAGCTGAGGTTCAAGATATTGCCGAGCTGAGTTTTAGATCACTAAGTAATCCCCTCTGGCTCATCTTTCTGCTTAGTCTGTGTCAGTTTTTTTAAAGTACCTGAATTCCATTTTTATGTTGCTCTATAAATAAAGTGATTGTGACATTTTTAATACATTTACAGTTCCTGTAAGTCACTGCTCCTTTCACTTAATTGAAAGGTGGGTTGGATCCCTTGAATTTGGTAATATGGTATCAAATTGTGTTCAAATCCAACTCAAATAAACAAGCTCCTTCAAATTTAAGTACAAATGAAACATTAGGGCTGTTCAAGTCATAATTCAAAAGTATCTTTATTCAAGGAATTTATATCATTATATAAACTATCAGAGAAATCCACAATCAAATATAAATAAACTGTTAGCTCTTATAGCCATCCCATTTTATTTTTCTTTGTTATTCAGGATCCAAATAGATTGTCTGGCATGCATTTAATTATGCATTCAGCGAACATTAATTTATGACTGTTATAGGACTATTCCAGGGCTTGGAAATAAATAAATATCATTGTCCCCTTTTTTAAGATGAGCTACATAGAAAAAGCTGTGGGACAATGTAGGATAGTCCCTCTGTAGTCTGGAGAATAACAAAAGATTTCCCGGAAGAGAGGATTCCCGATCTGAGCCTTGAAAAGGAGTAAGGATATGGGAGGCAAAGGAAAGGGAAAAATCAAGGATCAAGGGAAGCAATACTGCTTAGAGAAGGAAACGAAGTAAGAGAAGAGGAAAGCCTTGGAGGTTAGGATGATGTCACACAATAACATGATAAATAAAATATTGTCAAACAACATTGCATTGCCTTTTTCTTTAGTAGCCCATACCTTTCAACTCTTTCTAAATGCAATATGCTTTAACTGTACCATATTAACATGATGAACTTCTGTGCCTTTTTTGGTTATGAACCTCTTATCACAGTTTTTTTTTCCTTCTTTGTGATATCCACACTTTTACTTTCCTTTCTGGTGTAATTCTGGCAAGCCACTTGTTGTGTCTTAGTGTTTCTGTCTATGTTACAAGGCTGAATTTTAGCATTAGAGATTTATCTGCCATGCTTCCAATTCAATCTCTTATTCCATGAGTCTTGGGTGCAGTTTATCCATAACAGACCTTCTTTTTGCAAATAATTTGATGTGCTTTGGTCAGTATCAAGTTGACTATAGGAAGGGTCCAACAGGGGTGGCGGTATCTAAGCTTGAACAAGTTGCCCGAAGCTAATAACTAACCACCAATTTTGCTTATGTATTTCCTTTTTAAAGTTTAAGACAAGGAACCAAATGAGCCTTTGGCAGAGAGAACAGTTAATGTTCAGGTTTCCCACCTGTTTCTGGATCATGAACAATGTGACCATGCTAGACTGTGCTAAAAACAAAACAAAACAAAACAAAAACAGGGGCGCCTGGGTGGCTCAGTCGGTTGATCGTTCGACTTCGGCTGAGGTCATGATCTCACTGTCCGTGAGTTTGAGCCCCGCATCAGGCTCTGTGCTGACAGCTCAGAGCCTGGAGCCTGCTTCAGATTCTGTGTCTCCCTCTCTCTCTGACCCTCCCCCGTTCATGCTCTGTCTCTCTCTGTCTCAAAAATAAATAAAACATTTAAAACAACAACAACAACAACAACAACAACAACAACAAAACCCACTTGGTTTTCTAATAATTATGCAATGAATGCCTTGATCATTGCACAGTGGAAATAATCCCATGACAGTTCTATCCAAATGTTTTAATATTCTCATTATAAAAAAAAAAAAAAGAGAGAGAGAGAAATACAGTGAAGAAAAATGAATTTGTCTAGAAAGAAAAGAGGTGAACCACACATTTGAAAAGAGAAGGTAAATTTCTAAAACTCAACTTATGCCCTTCAGGTAGATCATTTTACTCCTCACTCCAAAATCTCTAGGGGCACCAGGTGGCTCAGTGGGTTAAGTGTCCCTCTGGCTCTTGGTTTCAGCTCAGGTTATGATCTCACTGTTCATGAGTGTGAGTTCATGCCCCACATCAGGCTCCATGCTGACAGTGTGGAGCATGCTTAGAATTGTCTCCCTGTCTGTCTGCCCCTCCCTTGCTCGCTCTCTCTCTCTCTCAAAAATAAATAAATAAACAAAAAAAATCTCTTCCATAAGTAACATAGCACACACAGATGTGCTTTTTTTTTTTAATTTTTTATTTTTTTTATTTTTGAGACAGAGAGAGAAAGAGCATGAACAGGGGAGGGTCAGCGAGAGGGACACACAGAATCTGAAACAGGCTCCAGGCTCTGAGCTGTCAGCACAGAGCCCGACGCGGGGCTTGAACTCACGGACCGCGAGATCATGACCTGAGCCGAAGTCGGCCACCCAACCAACTGAGCCACCCAGGCGCCCCAGATGTGCTTTTTAAGTACAAAGATGAAATCAAAGATGAGGTGTTGTATCTGAGTCTTTTCTCCAGATAACCACTTGGCTCCTCCCTTACCTCCATTCAGTCTTTACTTAGATACTATCTTCTTATTGAGGTTTTCTTGGCCCTTTATTTAAAATAAATAAACTGTGTCTTAAATACAAACTAAGGGTTGCTGGAGGGGGGTTAGGGGAGTGGCTAAATGTGTGATGGGCATTAAGGAGGGAACTTGTGGGGATGAGCACTGGGTATTTATTGTATGTAAGTGATGAATCACTAAATTCTACTCCTGAAACCATTCTTACACTGTATGTTAACTAACTTGGATTTAAATAAAATTTTTATAAAATTAAATAAAATAAACTAACTCATTCAACCTCTCCATTTCCTTTCTTGCTTCATGTGACTCCATAGCACATTTGTTTAACAAATTATATATTTAACTTTTTAATTTTGTAATATACCCATGCCCCCCTGTCCAGCTAGAATTTAGTGTCTTGAGGCATTAATATGTGTCTCTTTTGTTCACTGCTATATCTGAAGCCCCTAGAACAGCACCTGACACATGGTGGACACTCAATAAATATTTAGTGAATGAGTGATCAGTTGTTTTAGAGTTATTTGCACCTTTTAACATTTTTTTCAACGAAATTTGTGATCATTTTTTACTTACATTAAAAAAAATGAGCTAAAACTTGTATATAACCATGAAATTGTGAATAGAAGGGCTATTGTAGTAAGAAAGATGAGAAGTACCTTAAGTAATTGATCTTAGAAGGTCTCCATTAATTTTTTTTAAGGGAGAGATCTGATTCAAATAGGTTAGATTTAATGTAACTCTCATGATTCCTGGCATTAGGAGAATGGATTTTAAAAGGATTTCCAACAAAATTCTTTAGATTTCTTGTAAAGTGTGTTCTGCAAATATGCATATAATGGCTTAGTTCAGTGGAGAGGGAGTGTGGATCTTGTGAATATTTTGCTTCTGTTTTTGGAAGCCTTTTATTCTCATTTAAATCGTTTTGATAATAGCCTCACAGTTGTTCCCCACTGTCTGTTAGATTTAGAGCTTTTGGAGGAAGCCAAGAAAGAAATGAATGAGTAGGCAGAGTGATAATTGATTACATATATAAGCAGAATATTGTCAATTTATTAATTTCTGGTTCATGCCAGTTTTTCAAGGGGTGGGGAGTAAAGGCATGCTGGGACCTGGATGGGTTGGTTAAATAGGCAGAAGAGGGCCTCTGCTCCCCCTACTGTGTCTTGTTCAACCTGAGAATTCACATAGACTTTATCATTAACTGCAAAACCATAAGGCTGAATGAGGGAAGGAGAGAGAGAATAGAGAGAGGAGGAGAATTAGTCTTCATTATTTTTTGAATTTCTTAACGTTTATTTATTTTTGAGAAACAGAGACAGAGAGAGA
This sequence comes from Panthera uncia, assembly GCF_023721935.1. Classification (NCBI taxonomy): domain Eukaryota; kingdom Metazoa; phylum Chordata; class Mammalia; order Carnivora; family Felidae; genus Panthera; species Panthera uncia. The sequence goes on along the minus strand of NC_064810.1, from coordinate 61,723,531 downwards.
GAGGAAGAGCGCACGCGCTTAAGTCAGGGAGGGGCAACAAGAGGGAGACACAGAATCTGAAGCAGACTCCAGGCTCCAGTCTGTCAGCCCAGTGCCTCACTGCTGGGCTTGAAACCACGAACTGTGAGATCGTGACCTAAGCTGAAGTTGGACGCCTAACCAACTGAGCTATCCAGGCGCCCCACTGAGCCACTCAGGTGTCCCTAGTCTTTAGACATCTCTTAGACAGATTTTCAATTTTGGTATGTTCATGTGTTCATTCATTTATTCAACAAACATCTTGGATTGCTTGCTCTGTATCAGGCACTGTGCTCTACCTAAGCAGTAGAGGAATCCATTCATTATTGGAAAAATATGTTTTAAGCCCCTATTAGTGCCAGGCCCTGTTCCAAACACTAATGACAGAGAACTGAATACATCAAAGTATCAGCTTCTGCTGAGCTCATGTAATATGAACAGAGAATGACAATAAGCAAGTAAACTAAAATAAAAACATACAAATATCATCAGATGCTAGCAAGTGCTACAGTAGAAAATAAAGCCAGGGAAGTGGAATGAAGTGAGGGTATGGAGATGAATCCAAGAGGAAACCAATGGTGATTTTATTTTTAGGGGTGGTTTTGTACTTGAGAAAGATAGCTCTATTGACAAATGTGAGGGCCAGTTTGGACAGTGATGAGAAATGGGGGCTGGTGGTTAGGTATCATTGTAATAGTGCCATGCTGAGGTGGCAATGGCTGTGATGGGAGTGGCAGTGAGGTAAAGAACAGAGTATATAAATATATAGGTCTATATATGTATTGGATATATATGTATGTATGTATATATACCTATGTATCATATACATGTATGTATACGGATTCATATAGAAGATAGGTAGATAAAAGATAGATATAGGGTATAAGTTTTTAAAGTATACTAGGTAGGCCTCATTCTTTAAATCTCTATTGAGCAACTGGTTGATCTGGGCAATGCGCTAGACAGTCAGACATGCGGTTTATGTGTGTAAGTATACAAGATTTTATGTAGGAAGGTCTGCTTTGTATGAAGCAACATGGACTGTGTCTGCCACAGAGAATACTTAGCAATTCCATGAATTGTGCCTGTCATGTTTTATGTGTTTTCTCAAACAAGATAATTACTTTTTAAAGTATGTTAGTAAAGGAAAATATATTTCCATTTTGGAGTCATGTTTTTATTACATAAGCAAGTTTTCTTTCCTGGCAGGACACAAAGCCTGGTCAGCCATACTTTTACTGAAGGTAGTCATAAAGCCATCAGACTTTGAATAAAGAAGCAATCGCCTTGAGGAGGAGAAGTGTTAGCTTATATATAATTAAAAACTCTACTGACTGTTTCCCACCCAACTACCCCATCAACAATTTAGCTACCAAATACACACATACACACACACACACACACATTTTTTAAAAAGATTCTTTAGTACTGATGAGCGTCACTTCAAAATACTTTCTCTTCCCATTAGATTGGATTACTGAGCCGAAAAGTAGAGAGTTTGTCCCTTTCTGACCAGGACATTGATGAGCCTCATAAATTAAAATTTATGTCTTCCCTTGTTACTGATGTGCCACCTGGCTCTTTTGAATTATCACAGCCACCAAATGAATTTTATAGTCCATTGGGGGCTGTCCATGCTTGTTAAGGTGATATTTCCAACTCTGGCGTAGCATGGAATCTCATCTCCTCCTTGGCAAATAATCACAGTGCCCCATCAGCTATATTTTGCTCCTTGCAGTTGTCCCTAAGTTTCATATCCTATACTTCTTATAAGGCCAGTCAAAATATGGCATTATAATCAAACCCTAACAGACCTGTTGATTATCTCTATTGTGTATCATCTTCAGACAACACCAGATTCTGGTTTAGTGACATATATTCCCTAGATGGGCTCTATTTCAGTTTGGTTTTTCCCTATTTCTATTTTTTTACTAGTTTCTATTATTTTCTATTTCTCTTTCTTCCCCTATTCTATTTAAATCACATAGTTTCACTCTATGACTGAGATTTACTTACATCATCACATTTAATTCTTTTAAGACTCTATAGACAGGTATTTCTATGTCTATATTATAGATGCAGTAAGGTTGCTCAAGGTCATGCAGGTAATAGGAGAAAGGCCAGAATTCAAATTGTAATAAAGGATTCCAAAGGCCATGCTGTATCTGATACTGCTTCTTAAGAGTGCCCCCAATCCCCTTCATTTCTTCTAAAACTCCTTGTAGCATCTCAGCATCTCACAGCAAACTCTCCCGGGAAAGTAGAACACATGACAATATTCACTTCAGTGTCTTTCCAACAATTTTATTCTAATTCATGAAAGCAATATGAGAAGGTAAAGAACATAAAATTTTGACTTAGGAAATTTGGTTTTGAGTATATGGTCTTGACTGCAGTTTTGAGTATACTTCAGGCACTAACTAGTTGAGGCAAATTCCTCTCAAGTGAAATGACATAATACTTACAGTATCTTCGAGTTGTGAAAGGATTAAAATGAGACTGCTTACAAATGTCCATGACAGTCTGATTGACCCAAAGGCATAAAATAGCTGAAAATCAATTGTTTGGATGGAAGGGCCCTGATGAAATGTTTTTCAAGTTTCTGCAAATCAAAATCCTGGGAAATGTCTGGGTCCCTGTCTTTCCTAAACTGTGTTTATACAGTCACTCAATATATTGTTCTTAAGTAGGCTTTTCCCCTAAAATGTACTGAAGTCAAGTTTTGTTGTTCACAACCCAGAGAATCTGACTAATGCAATACCCAATTTATAATTCCCCTTGAATCTGATTCCCATGGTATTTCAGTGAGAGAAGATTCAAGGTAGCTACTATTCTGAGGCCAAAATGGCTAAATTGAGAAGATCATAGGCAAATAGTTTGCTTATGAAACTATGTGGTTGTCTCGTCTATATTGGGTGTGGAGGTATCATATTCTGTCCTACTCATGACATGACATCCCTCAGTTGGTCATAAACCTGGCACAAAGCTCACTAGAGGGAACTCCAGAACCAGCAGTAAATTAGACCTGGAGTAGATTCTGAGGGATAGCTCTAAATGATAAGTATTCCCTGAGTTTTCCTAACTCCATGGGTGCCTGCATTCAAGGAACTGAAACAGATAGTAAGTTCTCAGAATGGTTGCTAATTAAGAGCCACTTTGATCCTCAGCAATGCTGTCTTCATTGATAAGGAAAAACAGAGGTACATGTTCTAACAACTAGGTATCAGGTAAAGAGGTAAAGATTCTCTAAGTTATTTACCTTTTCTCTCTAGCACAGTTTGCCTCATGAGGAATTCTTTAAAATACTTAGTATACATATTTTCTTAAGGTAAGCCTCAACTTTTGGATTAAAAAAAAATAAGCAATGGTGTGTGTGTGTGTGTGTGTGTGTGTGTGTGTGTGTGTGCGTGTGCGCGCATTCACGCATGCGTGCATGTGAGGGTTTTGGTTCCGATTTTTGATTATAGTAAAATTGAAATTCTTCTGAATTTGGTTGGGAGATGACTGGAGAATATCTGATTGCCCAGAAATCAGTGTCACTATTAAACTTCTCCCTGAATGGATTATTTTTTTATTATTTTATGCAGCATAAGCAGTATACTTGAGGCTATACCATATGTGAAGAAATGAATATTCCCTTAATTTACAGAGATATTTGGTCTCCTAAGGCTGCAATGATTTTTGGATAATACATAAAGTTAAGATCCAGATGGCTGGCCAATATTAAAGATCTATTTTAGGCATATAATTTTCAGGTCTTAACCCATGGCCCCTTAGCCAAATCCAAATGCAAGTTAGTTATTATCTGTTTCTCTAAATTCCCTTAAACAATTTCACTTGAATATAGCACTCTTCCCTGTTGATGGGTGGCTGTGCTGTTACTGAGGTTAAACATCTGCCAGGGCCTATCTGAAATGTGACATTATGGATACTAACCATCTTTCACTTACCTCACCAGTTATGTGAGACTTGGGTAATTTGTAATTTGAAAAAAATAAATGAAAGACGTTATGTCACATGTCAGTTAATTGAAAGATGGCATGAAAGTTCAGCATTTCATAGTTTTCTAGAAGAAAAGAAAAAAAAAAAGAAGAGAGATAGAAGAAGGCAGTTAAATGAAGAAGGGGTAAAGTGAATATTCCATTCAGGCCCATTGACTACATGGCTCTCAGTTATGGCTGCACATTAGAATCATCTTCAATACTTTATAAAAGACCAATACCCGGTCACAATCTAGACCATTTAAATGAGAACCTCTGTAGGTGGAGCCTGAGCATTGATATTTATTTTTTTAATTTTTTTTAATTTGTATTTATTTATTTTTAATTTTTTTTAACGTTTATTTATTTTTGAGACAGAGAGAGACAAAGCATGAACAGGGGAGGGGCAGAGAGAGAGGTAGACACAGAATCTGAAACAGGCTGCAGGTTCTGAGCGGTCAGCACAGAGCCCGACACGGGGCTCAAACTCACAGACCGTGAGATCATGACCTGAGCCGAAGTCGGACGCTTAACCGACCGAGCCACCCAGGCGCCCCGGATATTTAAAATAGCTTCTTAGGTGATTCTAGTCCATACTCAGAACTGGGTACACTCATAGAATTCCTATCTCAAGTGACTTGATGATGACTATCACAATCTATCTCCTATTTTATGTCCTTAGCCTTAGAGAAGATAATGCTGAACACATGCAAACTTTACAAGTAAACCTAACCTAATAATTCAGAACCATGCAATAATGTTGTTTCCTCTGAAGCATTCTTACCTTCTTTTCATATGTAAAACAATCAGTACTCTTAGGTTGTTTCTGTGCTTCATTTCCCTTCTTTTGTAAGAACTAATATAATTCCCAGCTATTTTAAATCTTGTCATAACAGTTAATCCCACTTTTAGTTCTTTTGGATGACTGCACAGCCACCTGGAAAGAAAACAACATATTAATTGATGAGACAAATCAGAGTTCAAAATACCTCTTGAGTCAGGAGCTTCCGAAGACTTTGAAAGAGATCAAATACATGTGAGTTTGTCCAGTGAAATTAGTATGGGACACAGCCGATCCAGTTCTGCCATGCCCTAGTGCAGCAGTGTCCGTGTAATCCTCTGGACTTCACCCAGCAAGTTCTTCCTCATTTGATCCTTACTCTAACTCTGAAGTAGGACAGATTGAAGATCATTATACCCATTTTATTGATAATAAAACTGAACTTGAAAGGTGGTCAGTGGCTTTTTAAGTGTAATTCTGCACTGCATGCATAACACAATGCTGCTGTAAGTGGGATGCTTGCTTTCTTTATATTTATACTGGCATTTGCTTGTATGTAGAAAAGCTATTGGTTTTTATATGTTAACTTTACACTCAGACTCTTGTCAAACTTCTCTTAATGGTTTAATGCTTTTGCAGTTTGTTCTCTGGTTTTACAGGCCCATAAATATACTATCTCTAAATAATGACAATGTTGCTTCTGGTTTACTATTAGTACATACCTTATTTGTTTATCTTGTCTATTTATAATGATCTCTTAATTACTGAACAGTGTTAAATATTTGTGATACTAAATAATCTTTGTACTAACTTTAATAGGAATACATTGAAATGTTTTACATCTAAACATGATATTGGCGTTCATTTTGAGAGAAAGAAATTTTATGTGTGTGTGTTTATTATATATGAGCTTATAGGATATATGCACATATAAAGTGCAACATTAACAAAAATCCAACTCTTAAAACTCAACAACTAAAATGCAAACTACCCAATTTAAAAAAATGGGCAAAGGACTTGAATAGACTATTCTTCAAAGATATATAAATGGCTAATAAACAAGTAAAAAGATTGTCAACATTGTTAGAAAAATGCATGAGGGAAATGCAAATCAAAACCACAATGAGATACTGCTTCATACTGCTGGGATGACTGTAGTCACTTTAAAATGGAAAATAAGAAGTGTTCTAGAGGATATGGAAAAATTAAAACCTCATACATTGCTGGTGGAAATGTAAGATGGTGCAGCCACTCTGGAAAACATTTTAGTGGTTCCTCAAAAAGTTAAATATAAAATTAGCATATTCCCCAACAATTCTGCTCTTGGGTATACCTCAACCTGAAGATGTTGTTAAGGACTGTATTACCCCCCTCCCTCTACTCCCGCAAATTCATATATGAAAGCCCTAACTCCTGATGTAACTACATTGGAGCTATATTTGGAGATAAGGACTTCAAAGAGGTAATTCAGGTTAGCTGAGGTCATAATGGTATGACTCTATTCCAATATGACAGGTGTTCTTATGAGAATAAAGAGATTCCAAGATTGTATATGCACAGAGGAAAGTCCATATGAGGACACAGTGAGAAGGCAGCTATCTGCAACTCAAGGAGAAAAATCTAAGGAAAACCAATCCTGCTGGAAACTTGATTCTGGTCTTCCAGCTTCCAGAACTGTGAGGAAAAAAAAAATCCTGTTCATGCCACCCAATCTATGGTATTTTTTAAATTTTTTTTTAAACGTTTATTTATTTTTGAGACAGAGAGAGACAGAGCATGAACGGGGGAGGGTCAGAGAGAGAGAAGGAGACACAGAATCGGAAACAGGCTCCAGGCTCCGAGCTGTCAGCACAGAGCCCGACACGGGGCTTGAACTCATGAACCATGAGATCATGACCTGAGCTGAAGTCGGACACTTAACCGACTGAGCCACCCAGGTGCCCCCTATGGTATTTTTTTATGGCAGTCTTAGCAGACTAATATAGATGTGTAAACAAAGACTTGTACATAGTATTTTATAGCAGCAGTACTCACAAGAGCCAAACTGTAGAAACAACACAAATGTCTACCGAGTAATAAGTGGATAAATGAAATGTGGTATCTCCATACAATGGAATATTATTCAGCCATAAAAGGAAAAAGTACTACATACTACATACTACAACATAGACAAAGCTTGAAAACATTACATGAAATGAAAGAAGTCAGACAGAAGGGGTCATGTACTGCATGTTTCCATTTATATTCAAAACCCGCAATAAGGCAAATCCATAGAAACAGGAGACTAAAGGTTACAGCAGACGTCAGGAGGGGGATGTGAGAAATGACTGGTTAATGGTTATAGGATTTCTTTTGAGGTGATGAAAACATTTTGGAACCAGATAGAGGAAAGCATTCATTGCCCCTCATTGTTAATATACTAAATGCCACTAAACAAAAAATGGATAAGATGGTGAATTATATGTCATGTGAATTTTACCATTATATAGTACCAGGAGGATTTTTCATAAGTGGCAAAGACTGGAAGGTTTTGTTTTGTTTTGTTTTGTTTTGTTTTGTTTTGTTTTGTTGTGATAGTGGGGGGTAAGGGGGGGTAGTTCAAGAAAAAAAGAGTGGGCCTTTTTTATTTTTATTTTTATTTTTTTTATTATATGAAATTTATTGTCAAATTAGTTTCCATACAACAGCCAGTGCTCATCCCAAAAGATGAGTGGGCCTTCTTTTCTAGCCTTTTTCTATACTGAACATCGTGCTAGGTTCTCCAGAGGCTTTTGTTTTTGTTTTTGCTTTTTAATTTAAGGAACCACTCAATGAATTTTCACTAAGCATAACTTTGCAACCAACATAGAAATCATGAACAGAAATTTACCAGCATCCAGCAGCCCTTTGGTACCCATTCTAGTTGCTATCCCACCCCTAGGGGTAACCTCTTTTCTAACTTCTATTATCATACATTGGCTCTGCCTACTTTTGTTCTTCATGTAAATGGAATTATACGCTAAATACCTTTTGTCTGAGTTCTTTCTCTTGGCATTATAATTGTGAGATTCATATTACTACATTGTATATTTATTCTTATTACTGTGTAGTATTCTATTTTGTGAATTGTGAAAATACCACAGTGCAGTTTTCATTCTTTTGTTTATAAACATTTTGGGTAGTTTTCAGTTAGAGGCTTTATGAATATTTCTGTCCTTCACATTCTAGTATTTTTCTTTAAATTATGAGTGTGTATCAATAAAATATATAGCAAGAAGTAGTCTTATTGAGTGGTAGAATGACTGTACTCAGGTATAGTAGATACTGCAAAAAAGTTTTCCGAATGGATATACAAATTTATATTTCTGCCAACAGCTTATGGGGCTTCTGATTGCTCCGATTTCCCTACCGATCCTTGGTAATTTCTGTTTAATTTCAGTTACTCTGTTTTGTGTGTATTGCTGTGTGTTGGGGTTTTTAATTCCCATTTTTCTGAAGACTAATGAAATTGACCACCTTTGATGTGTTTATTGGCCATTTGGATTGCCTTTTCTGTCAAGTTTTGTTAAATCATTTGGTTAAATCTTCTCTATTGGATTATGTTTTTAATTGATTTTTTGAGTTACCTTTATATAATGATCATGATCTCTGAGTCCTTTGTTATAAATGTATTTACAAATATCTTCTCCTAGTCTATGGGTTGCTATTTAATCTTCTTTTTGATGGCACGATATATATTACAACTTTATTCTGGCTTAGTTTTGCTTTTCACCCAAGTTTTGCAAATATCAGTATAGATTGAAGAAAAAAAATCTCTTACTATGCTTCTTCTGCATTTTTCAGTGTTTTATGTATTTGTGAATAGTTTCCCATTCTTATTTATGGGTTTTTGTGGTTTTTTTCCCTCTTATTGGCTAGGTTAAATAGTACTGTATTAGTCTTCTTCCCCCCTCCCCACCAAAAAAAAAGTACATTAATTTATTACTGGTTTTATAGTTTTTAATTTGCTAATTTTTATTTGGCTTTTATCTTTATTAATATATTCCTTTTGTTTCTGTTAATTGGTATTGTATTGCTCTAATTTCTTTCATTGAATAGTTAATCCATGTATTTTTGCTGTTTCTTTTCAAGAGATATAAGAATTTAATTATATAAATGTTCTTTCAAGCACAGCTTTCTTTATATCCTTTGGGTAGGATACATAAGGTTTTCATCATTATTATTTTAAAAAGTAACCATCTGTTTAAAATAGTGACCAGAATAATTTAGGAAAGCAAAATCTCTAACATGAGTAAGTTGTCTCAGAATATTTTTCTCTTTTAATTCACAAATTCTCTACCAATGTCACATGTCTTCATTCTTTTAGGTTCTGCCTTCCTGATCAGCAAGAGTTGCACATGCTCCCCATCAACTTGGCAATGTATGCCTTTCTGTGGTGGTTTAGCTTTTACCCACCTATTTTTACCTATCTCTTATCCATCTCTTCTCTGCCCACATTCCACCCTGAAGCCCATCCTACCTGCCCCTAAAGAGATGGCATACACCGACCTCCTCTGTGCTGTCTGTTCTCTTTCTATTCTCCTTGTCCCCAAGGAAAGAGTCCTTGGGGTGCTACTGTGGCTCCCATGCAAGGGATCCCACTGAGACATTGCTTTTGATCTATGCATTAATGAAATATTCTTTACAAGTTTTGAGCCAAAATTGTTATCTGCTAGTTACACAGGAGGTGGGATATTTTTCTCCACTTTTTGTTTGTCTTCTAGCTTTCAGTGGGCTCCATGGGGAGCAGATAATTGTCCCTATCTTGCCATCTTCACCCAGACTTCTTCAAGTATCAATTTTACAGAACACTTTTACATATGTGTTCTAATCCCAACTATTCTCTAAGGTAACACTGTCTTTCATTTATAGGTGCAAAGATATTAGGATTTATTCTCTTAGTAACTTTCAAGTATTTAATACAGTATTAGCAATTATGAATACAATGTTGTACATTAGATCCCCAGAACTTACTCATCTTCTGAGTTTTAAGTTTTATTTATTTATTTATTTTTGAGAGAGAGAGAGAGAGAGAGAGAGAGAGAAAGAAAGAAAGAGAAAGAGTGTGAGAAGGAAAGGGGAAGACAGAGAGAGGGAGAGAGAGAATCCCAAGCAGGCTCTGTACTGTCAGCACAGAGCCTGATGTGGGGCTCGAACCCCTGATACTATGAGACCATGACCTGAGTCAAAACCAAGAGTCAGACACTTAACCAACTGAGCCACCCAGGCACCTCTGTAACTTAGTCATCTTCTAATTGGAAGTTTGTATTCTTTGACCAGTATCTCTCCTTCCCCCAGCCCCTAGCACCTCGTAACCACCATTCTAGTCTCTGTTTCTATAAGCTCAGCATTTTTTAGATTCCACATGTAGTTGGTATCATATAATATTTATCTGTCTATCTGACTTACTGCATTTATGCCTTCAAGTTCCATCCATGTTGTTGCAAATGGCAGGATGTTTTTCTTTCTCATGTCTGAATATCTGTCTCCCTATCTATCTATCTATCTATCTACCTTCCTATCTATCATCTACCTATCTCATATCTTTTTTATCCATTCATCCAGTGATGAACACTTAGGTTGCTCCCATGACTTGGCTGTTGTGATAAATGCTCAGTGAACATGGGGATTTAGGTGTTTCTACAAGGTCCTGTTTTCATGTCATTTAGATAAATATCCAGAAGTAGGATTGCTGGATCATATGGCAATTCCATTTTTAATGTTTTTGAGGAACTTCCATACTGTTCTCCATAGTGGCTGCACCAATTTATATTCCCGCCAACAGTTCACAAGGGTCCCTTCTTCTCCACATGCTCACAAACATTAGTTATATCTTGTCTTTTTGATGATGATCAATCTAGCAGATATGAGGTGATATCTCATTGTGGTTTTGATTTGCATTCCACTAATAATTAGTAATGTTGAGCACCTTTCATGTACCTGTTGGCCATTTGTATGTCTTCTTCGGATAAACTTAGTCATATTCACTAGTACATAAGTATTCAGATGCTGAGAGGGGAAGAGTGTTTCAAGTAAAAAGAGAGAGGATATATAGCGTTTTTGAGGATATGGGGTACATTTATTACTACTGGAGTGTGTGGTTAGTGAAAGAGAAACTAGAAATGGTGCTACAGAAGTGAGTAGTGTGTGTGTGTGTTGTGGAAGGTGGGAGGATATTGACTACATTTGAAATAAAGTGAAAAGCTATTAAAGAGTAATAAGAAGGATGCCATGTAAAATTGTGTGTTTTTGAAATGCTGCTCTGACTGCAAGTAGAAAATGTATTTGAGGAGAGTAACATCAGTGATAAAGAGACCAATTAGGAGAATATTTTAGTGCTCTGAGAGAAATATAATGTTGCCTTGAATGACAGTGGTGACAGTGACAATGGAGAGAAATAGAAAGATTTGAGAGATTTATGAGCTAGATTCCATAAGATTCAGTTATTGATTGGATTGAGGAGCAGACAGAATGGAAGGAGTCAAGAATGACAGCTTAATATCAGACTTGAGCAACTATGGAGATATGATAGTTAGAAGCAAATTTGTTAAGGGCGAGAATTTTAGCTTTGACATGCTGATTTTCAGAAGTGCCTGTGTATAAGCACATAATTACATAGTTGGATATTCATGTGTAGAACTCAGGAGACATCTGGTATGTGCATGTGTGTATGTGTGTGTGTTAGTCATCTGTATATATTTGGCAATTGATGCCATGGGACTAGAAAGAACTGTCCTGTGAAGTTTCTAAGAGTGAGAAAACCGGAAGAATCAGAACCACACTTTGAGAAGTACCAATATTTATATAGTAAGTACAGGAAACAGAGCATGCACAGGAGATTGACAAAGAGCATCCACAAAGGGTGATGTCATGGAAACCAGGAAGTATGAGTGGTTCAATCTAAGGCATAGAGCCAGATAAGAATGCAGGGTGGCATTAGATTTGATAGAGAGACCTAAGGATGTTGAAAAGTCTTCCTTTCCTATTCTTTTAATTTTTCCCATTAAGACAAATGACATCTATAGTGTCTTCTTTGATTTACCTTTGTTTTTATACTGTTTCATGTTTTCCTTGGTCATTTGATTTTATTCCCAGTTCTACCAAAGGGTATTGGCTCCATCCAACAAAGCACACCCAATGGTTTTTGTGGTCATAAGATTGTCTTGGAAGGGGGTATCAAGGGTTTATTGCACATCTTTAGTAGATATTTCTGTAAGATCTAACCCTCAGAGTAGTGCATCTATGACCAAAGACATCTGTCTCTTGATGATATTGGTCAACTCATATAGCATTACTTTCATAAGTTATTATGAAAATAAAATGTCTGGATTTCTACTCTTAGCAAAGACCCCAGCTCCTCAAGGAGTGAAGAGGTAGGACAAAAGGAAATAAGAAATTCTATGTTGTCATTCTAAACATACGTGGAGAGATTGTAGAGGAAATGGACATTGTGGTTAGATGTGCAAAAAGCACAGTAGAAAAACTACTGGTTATTCATAGGGTAAGAGAGCTCACAGATGTTATCACACTCCCATCTAATCCCATCAAATTTTCAGGCACCTGCCTGAAATTGCACTTTACTTAATTATTTGTTTGATAATTTATTTATTTGTTTGGAATTGACTTTTAAGTAAACATTGTGTGTTATATATTAAAGAAAATATATTTTTGTTGTTATTTGTAGTAGTAATAGGAAGAAGAGGAGAATGAGGAGTTGTCACATTGGAATTTTTGTTCCCAAAAGATAGATTGAAGTCAGATCTATATATTTTTTAACTTCTAGTTTAATTCTATAGGCACTCAAGCTTAACATTTTTTTCTCAAAAAATGATGATTTTTAACTAAAGAAGGAGGATTGTTGATATTGTTCTCTCTTCTAATCTATGTCCCACCCCAGCTAATCTTTTTTGTTTCCTCTAGCCTTATGTTCCTTAGCCATTCTGATTGTATATATAAAGGAGGAGGTGGGGTCCATGATATTGCTACTTTTTCCTTTCTGGGTCTTGATTATTTCTCATTTTATTTTTTCACTTCATTACCATGTTTTTACTCTTCCTACTCCATCTCACAAAAGAGAGAAAGAGAACTTTTTGTTTTAAAAAAAGAGAAAAACCTTTGAAAGGATACTATCTCTGTCACCTCACTCTCACTTTTTAAATTATAAACTAAAATAAAATTTGGCGTATTGATAAAAGCTTCCAATGCTGCTGCCTGCTGCTTCCTGGTGATTAGGTGTGAGAAGGTTGCCTTTCTCAGTTCAGATAAAAAATATGCAAATGATGATATTTAAACCAAAATGACAGTGTAGTAGAAGAGGGAGGGGCACATGTTTTCACCTTTTTTCCTCACTCTTTCTCTTTTGTAGGGCTATCTAGGGAACAGCGTATGTATAAGTTCTTGGATGCGGAGTTGACAATTAAGGAAAAGTTCATACACAACTGCACACTAGTTCTCCACCTGGGAAGGAAAACATTCCTGACATTGGCTCATCTATTCTAATGTGTTCCTTTTGTATTCAGATGATGCCTTGGGCCTGTGACTTTTCTGCATGAACAGGAATCTAACAGGTGTTTAGCACTGTTATAGGCCACCCTTTATGCTGAGTGCTTAATATAACTTTTTATTCAATTCATAAAATAATCCTGTAACATAGGCATCCTTATCCTCATTTTTATATGTGAAGGAACTAAAACAGTGCTATCACGTATCCAATGTTAACATATCAAAATCACTCACTAGAAAGTGAGAGATGAAGGGTTGGATCTCTTTGACTTTTAAGTTATACACTATTTTCATTACACAGGAAAACAGACAGATACACACAGGGTGGAAACTAAAGAATGGTCAATGTCTTTGTGTATGAGCTAGCTGTGTCTGAGCACAGCTGAAGACTAAAAAATTATGTCATATCTATTTTAATGATTCCCCATCATCAACATGGATGCTATCCAGAGAAAATGTACAAATTTCATATAGAAACTGGAGGGGATGTAGGAATAACTTCTAACTGGCATGCATAGAGACTCTGTGGCCATGCCATAGAATCCGAATCTGAGCTTTGAATTTCCATCATATACTCTGATATATTTGTAGTCACAGTCAATTTAATGTGTCACCTGATAAACCGATGCAGTCATAAGTTTTAAAATGTATACAGGCCATGGATGGGGTTTTCTCGTATAAACAAGAATCTAGGAACTGTGACTTCACAAATGTTTTGTATGTTTTGAAACTTAATGGGTAAAGGAATAGGGTGTGAATGTAGTTTACTACAGACTTTGGCTGGATGTGATGTGTGAATTTTCTTGCATGTATCTAGAAGTGTGTTTCTCTGCACAAATAGGCTGCAGGAAGAACTGGAAAACTCGAATGGGTAATTTTCCAAACAATAGCTGATTTTGTTAGGTGAAAGGCACTCAGACTGCTCAAATTCTAAATTTCCATTCTTAGGATGCATTTAGTCTTAAGTAACACTAAGATTCTAAGGATAATTCAGCTCTTGAGATACAAGCAATTTCCCTGTGAAACTCTGAGGTCACATGCAATCCTTACTGGATCCAGAACCAGGCAGGGAAACTCATTTTGTCCCTGGAAAAGCTAATACTAACTGACCTAGGATTACATTTTCTCATATTCCTGAGAACACTTAAACATTACATATTTAATTAAAACTTTAGAAGAAGGGGGAGAAAGATAGAATGTGGTATAGCCAAAGGATCGGGTGTGTTTGCTCCTTTGGGAAAATAACTGAATGGCTACAGCACTGACACTTATGATGATGGTTAAAGGGCCACATGTCCTGTTCCTATCTCTGGGCCTTATTATTCAGCAGCTTCTAACAAAACTGTCTTTCTGTGATTTCTTTTCTCATAAAAGTTCAGTCCTTCAAATAGAGGAAGGTGGCAGTCTATCTCTGTAGTTTAAAAGAAAATATTTGAGTAGAATTGGACATCTGTGTCTTTCATTTTGGTTTGTGGAAGAGACAAAACAAGGAGGAGACAGGAGGTATGGATAGCTGGCACTTTGCCTGTTGTGAAGACCATGGAAACCCCAGCAGCTTCCTCTAGAGACAATGCATCTCTTTATTCTTTTATCAAAGAGAATTCATCATGTTGAAAGTCTAAACTCCTTTATGAAAGAGAGAGACCTGATGGTGTTTTTTTTTTTCTCTCATCACTCACTACCTTTTGATGTATGAGCCTTTTGAGAAGTAGGTAGCATGAAACCAGAAATCTAATACCATGACCAGCCCTGCCCCACTTCTTTCCTTCTTCCACCCACATGCTATGGGCAGAATTAAAATGAAATCTTGTGAATTTGGAGTATGATTCAGCAGGTTACATATGAGAGAGAAAATGGAAGTGGTCTTCAGCTATCAAGTATAGTTTCATGTTACTGGCTTTAGATTGTCTGTGAGATACAAATGAGATGCTTCAGTATACAAACTGACCTAGAATCTACTAAACGTATTTCTAATACTTGTATTATTATGATTCATCATTTTGAGGATTCTAAGAGCAACAAGGTTACAAGGTGCCATCGTGCTCTTTGTCCTTACCATTCACTTCAGGTCATAAAAACCACCAGATTCATCAGTAGTCATGTCTCTAACTCAAATTTGTGAGGACTTACCAGTCTTATGTCAATCATACCTCCCTTCAAGCATATGTGCTAAAAGTTAAATGAGAGACTGGTTCCCTGCTCCTTTTAGCATTAGTTAGTTCTGATCTTGCAGAAGCAAATACTGTTTATTGTGACATCAGTTGGTGTACTGCAATTCAATTCCATCACTAAAGAGTCAGAGTTAGTGTAAAATTCCACTGGTTTAAGGATATGGTTCCCATGAGGACTACACTTACTTCAGATAGCAGCTGTGTATTGGGAGTCTCCTGGCCACTGTCACTTCCGATTGAAGGGCTTCAAATTCAGGGACTCTTATGACCCCCTTAGGTCAATAATTTGCTATAATACCACAAAGAACTCAGGAAAGTGTTGTACTTACGATTAAAATTTTATTGTAAAGGATAAAAATTTAGGCCAGCCAAATGAAGAGATACATAAGGTACACTTTGGGAGGCCTCAAAATTCAGAGCTTCCATGCCTTCCCCTCATGAAATTAGGGTGGGTCACCCTCCTGGTGCATCAGTGCATCCATTAACCAGGAAGTTCTACTGAGCCTGTGTCCAGAGGGTATCTTGGGGTTCAATTGATTAAATCATTGGTGGCATGTTGAACTCAATGTCTAGCTTCATTCCTCTCTCCAGAGTTCAGCCTGACTCAAAGTCCCAACTCTCTGATCAAGGGGTTGGTCTTGCTGATGACCATGCCCCAGGCCGTAGCTATCTGGAGGCCTATGTAAGTCTCATTAGTGTAGTCTCATTTATGAGCCAAGGGCTTTATGAATAATAAACACTCGACAACTCAGGAAACACCAAGGGTTTCAGAAGCTCTGTGCTGGGATCCTGGAACAAAGACCAAACAAATTTTTTATTATACAACAATGTTAGGTCTAGATAGATCTTAAATATTATACAATTATAAGAGTGTTTGTTGACTGTTAATTACAATAGTTGTTTAGCAGAAACAAAATGTGCCCCAGAACTGAGGTCTGTGGCTTCCAGTGATGCCCTCTGCTCCCCATGTCTCTCATTTCATTAGCTTATAGCAAAATGCCCTCCTAGAACTATCTGTAACACATGCATATTAAACTAGGTGATTTGAAATTAAGCACAAAGTAATTCAACATGCAGTAGGGTTTTCTCTCTTCCTCTTTCTCTTCCTATGCTACAGCCAAGAGCCTTTTACCTCATCAAAATGGAGAGATAGTAAATGTTTTGAGGGGAACAAGGCTATTGAATGCATATGATGCATGTTTTCTGGAAAAGGTAGCCCAAGTTTCTAGAAAGTATAGCCAAGTTTTCTGAGTAGTTTTTGAAAGACCCTTGACAGTTTATTCCATTTTCCATTTTGTGATGTTTTTATTCAAACCAGTAATTCCTATATAAAATCCTACATAATGGTTTGATTTTCACGAGGACCTAGAGAAAATGGCTTGTCCTTCATAATACATTAGTTAGAGCCATTTTATCTCACCTATCATTCTTCAAGGGAGAAAGACCAGCACTTTCCATTTTCTGAGAATCCATCAATCTAGTCCAAATGTCCGGGTGGAGATGGTACTTAACTTGTTCTTTCTGAACTTATTTCTCTTGTCCTAAATGAAAAAACAAATTTTTGTTCTCTCTCTGCTGATCCAGCTGCAGGAGACTTTCAAGAGCCAGACCTGATATTTGCTTTCACAAACACATGTGGCTGTATTTACACATTAGCAGGATTATGAGGTTCCTAGTGACCATTTGTGCTTGAAGAAAACTGTGGTTATGTTCAAGGCCTATTTCTATTTTGGCCTGATGTCACTTGTTTCTACTTGCCTGCCCTCACTGAGATGCTAAGCTTTCTTCTTATTTCTCTTCATCACCCATTCATCTTTCCTTTTTCTTCTAATTTCCATCATCCCAAATATTTAAAGTATAGTGAGAGATTTTAGCTTTCAGTATTATTAAAATGTCAAGATCTTCACTCTTATCCATTCTATGTAATACTGCTACTTTTCTTTTATTGAAATATAACTGATATACAATGTCACATTAGTTTCATGTATACAGCATAGTGATTTGACCTTTTTATACATTGCAAAGTGGATGCTTCAATAACTCTAGTTACAATCCATCACCATACAAAAGTAATAAAATATTATGGACTATACTCCCCATACTGTATGTTACATCTAATGACTTACTGTTTTACAACTTGAAGTTTGTACTTCTTGATTCCCTTCACCAATTTTGCCCCCACCCTATTTCCCCCTCTGGCGACTACCAATTTTTTTTTTTTTTTTAATGTACCTATGACTCTGGGTTTTGTTTTGTTTCCTTGTTTATTTAGTTTTTTTAGATTCCACCGTTAATTGAAATCATGCAGTATTTGTTTTTCTCTGTCTGACTGGATTCATTTCATTTAACATAATATCCTCAAGGTCCATCCATGTTGCAAATGGCAAGATTTTTTTTTTTTTTATGGCTGAGTGGTACCATTGTGTATGTGTGTATGTGTGTGTGTATACCACAACTTCTTTGTGAATTCAGCAATCAGTGGACATCTAGATTATTTCCATATCTTGGTTATTGTGAATAATGCTGCAATAACCAACATGAGTGCTGCATATATCTTTCCAAACTAGTGTTTTTGTTTTCTTTGGATAGATACCCAGGGTGCAACTGCTGTATCATATGGTGGTTTTATTTTTAATTTTTTAGGAAACTCCATACTTTTTTTCCATACTGGCTGTATCAATTGCAGTGCCACCAACACAATGCACAAGGGTTTCTTTTTCTCTACATCTTCACCAACACTGGTTATTTCTTGTCTTTCTGATGACAGCCAATCTGACAGGTGAAAAGTGGTATCTCATTGTGGTTTTGATTTGCATTTCCCTGATTGGTAATGTCGACCATCTTTTCACGTGCCTTTTGGCTCTCTGTATGTGTTATTTAGACAGAATGTCTATTCCAATTCTCTGCCTATTTTTAATCAATTATTTTGTTGTTGTTATTGTTATTGAGTTGATTTTTTGATATTACCCCTTATCACATATTACTTGTAAATATCTTCTCCCATTCAGTAGGTTGCTTTTTAATTTTGTTGATGGTTTCTTTCACTGTGCAAAAGCTTTTTAGTTTAATGTAGTTTCACTTATTTTTGCTTTTTTTGTCCTTGCCTTTAGAGGCAGAACCAAAAACAAAGAAGCAAGCAAACAAACAAAACATTGATAAGATTGGTGTCAAGGAGCTTACTGTCTGTGTTCTTTCAGGAGTTTTATAATTTAAGGTCTTACATTCAAGTCTTTAACCCATTTTGAGTTAATTTTTTGTACGTGATGTAAGATAGTGGCCTAGTTTCATTCTTTTGCATTTAGCTGTCCAGCTTTCCCAACACCCTGATTGAAGGTAATATCCTTCCCCCTTTGCATATTCTTGCCTCCTTTGTCATTAATTAATTGACCATATATGCATGGGTTTATTTCTGAGCTGTTTCTTCTATTTGTCTGTTTTTATGCCAATACTGTACTGTTTTGATTACTATAGCTTTGTAGTATAGTTTAAAATCCAAGAAGGTGATACCTCCAACATTTTCCATCATTCTCAAGATTGTTGTGGGTCTTTAGGGTCTTTTGTGATTCCATCTGAATTTTAGGATTATTCATTCGAGTTGTTTAAAAAATCCAATTGGAATTGTGATAAAAATTACATTGAGTATGTAAATTGCTTTGGGTAGTATGGACATTTTAACAATATTAATCCTTTCAATCCATGAGCGCAGAATATATTTCCATTTATTTGTGTTCTCTTCTATTTCTTTCATTGATGCTTTATAGTTCTCAGTGTAGAGGTCTTTCATTTCCTTGGTTAAATTTATTCCTACATATTTTATTGTTTTTGTTGCTATTGTAAATGGGATTGTTGTCTTGATTTCACTTTCTGATAGTTTTCTCTTAGTGTATAGAAACACAACAGATTGTTTGCATATTAATTTTGTACCATGCAACTTTATGGAATTCATTTGTTCTAACATTTTTGGCTGGGGTCATTAGGGTTAAACACACACACACACACACACACACACACACACACACACACTATTATGTCATCTGCAAATAGGGGCAGTTTTATGTCTTCCTTTGCAATTTGTATGCCTTTTATTTTTCTGGCCTAATTGCTATGGCTAGGACTAAAACACTCTACTGAATAAAAATAAGGAGAGTGGGTATCCTTGTCTTATTCCTGATCATAGAAGAAAATCTTTTAGCTTTTCACCATTGAGTATAATATAAATTGTTGAGTTGTCCTATGTAGTCTTTATTATATTGAGGTTCATTTCTTCTCTGCCTTCTTAATTAAGAATTTTTATCCTAAATTGATGTTGAATTTTGTCAATTTGTATTTTATGCATCTTTGAAATCATCATTTGATTTCTATCTTTAATTTTGTTAATGTGATGTATCATGTTGGTTGATTTGCAGATGTTGAACCATCCTTGCTATCCCTAGAATAAAAGCCACTGGATCATGGTGTGTGATCCCTTTTAACGTATTGTTGAGTTTGATTTGCTACCAGTTGGTTGAGGATTTTTGCACCTATATGCATCAGGAATACTGGCCCATAATTTTCTTTCTTTAGTTTTTTTTGGGGGGTGGGCGTGGGGAGGTCTTGATTTGGTATCAGGGTAGTTCTGGCCTCACAAAATGAATGTGGAATTGTTCCCTTCTTTTCAGTTTTTTAGAAGAGTTTGAAAATAAGAGGTATTAAACCTTTTTTGAATGTTTGGTAGAATTCATCAGTAAAGTCATCTAGTCCAGGACTTTTGTTAACAAGGTGTTTTTTTTTATTACTGATTCAATTTTCTTACTAGTAATCGGTCTTCAGAGTTTCTATTTTTCCTGATTCTCATGGGAGACTGTATGTTCCTAGAATTTTTTTTCATTTCTTCTAGGTTGTACAATTTGTTGGTGTATGATTATTTACAGTAGTCTCTTATAAAACTTTGTATTTCTGTGGTATCAGTTGCAGCTTTTCTTTAATTTCTGGTTTTATTTATCTGACATTTTTTTTTTTTCTTGTCATATCTAGCTAAAGGCTGGGCAATTTTGCTTATCTTTTCAAAGAAACAGCTCTTACTTTCATTGATTTTGTTTCTATTGCTTTTTTTTTTTTTGTCTCTATTTCACTTACTTCTGCTCTGATCTTTACTATTTCCTTCCTTCTACTAATGTTCAGCTTTATGTGTTGTTTTTCTAGTTCCTTGAGGTGTAATGTTCGATTGTTTATTTATGGTTTTTCTTGTTTCTTTGAAGTAGGCCTGCATTGCTATGAGCTTCCTTAGGAACAACTTTTGCTACATCTCATAAATTTTGGTACGTCATATTTCTGCTTTTGTTTGTCTCTGGGTGTTTTTTAAAAAATTGCCCCTTTGATTCTATGATGGCCTAGTGGTTGTTCACTAGCATGTTGTTTAATCTCCACATACTTGTGTATTTGTTTGTTTGTTTTCTTCTTTAGTTGATTTTTAGTGTCATACAATTGTAATCAGAAAAGGTGCTTGAAAAGTTTTCATTTTGAATTTATTGAGACTTGTTTTGTGTTCTAACATATGATCCATCCTGGAGAATGTCCCATATACACCTGAGAAGAACATGTATTCTCTTGCTTTTGAATGGAATGTTCTGTATATACCTATTAAGTACTTCTAATTTAATGTGTTGTTTAAGGCCAATGTTTTCTCATTGATTTTTCTGTCTGGATGATCTATCCACTGATGCTAGTGGGGTGTTGAAGTTCCCTACCATATAGTATTGCTTTTGATTTTCCCCTTTATGTCTGTTAATATTAGATTTATTTATTTTTGTGTTCTTATGTTGGGATATAACATCTTTATAAATGTTATATCTTTTTGTTGGATTGGCCCCTTATTATTATGAAATGTCCTTCTTTGTCTTTTAATACAATCTTTGTTTTAAAATCTATTTTGTCTGATAGGAGTATACCTACACCAGCTTTTTTTTCCCCCTCCCATTTGGATGTAATATCTTTTTCCAGATATTACAGCCTTTACTTTCAGCCTGTGTGTGTGCTTGCTTCTGAAGTGAGTCTTTTATAGACAATATATAGATGATTTTTGTTTATTTATCCATTCAACCACTGTGTTTCTTTTACTTGGGGTATTTAGTCTATATACATTTTAGGTAATTATTGATAGGAATATATTTATTGCCATTTTGTTAATTGTTTTCTGGCTGTTTTTTTAGTTCTTCTGTGTTCCTTTCTTTTTGTTTTTCTTTTCTTTTCAATTTTTTTGTTTTTGTTTCATTTTTGTTTTTTTCTTTGGTTTTTGTTTTGTTTCCTTCCCCCTTCCCTTGTGGTATAGTGTCTTCTTTTAATATTATGTTTATATTTCTTTCTCATTTTCCTCTGTGCATTTGCCATAAGTTTATGCTGTGTGGTTACCATGAGGTTGACAAATACCATCCTATGTATATATTTTAGGTTGGATAGCAACTTAAATTTATCCACCCCTAATTTTTTATGTTTTAGTTCCCACATTTTACAGATTTTATTTTATGTACCCCTTAACTATAGTTTTAGTTAATTTTACTTTTTATCTTTTAACCTTTGTACTAGCTTTATAAGTTATTTACCTACTACCCTTACTACATATTTACCTTTTCCAGTGAAATTTTTATTTTCATTTATTTTCTTGTTATTAGTGCCATTTCTTTTCAATTTAAAGTCCTTTTAACATTTCCGGTAGGGCCATTTTAGTGGTGATTTAGCTTTTGCTTATCTGGAAAACTCTTCCATCTCTCCTTCAATTCTGAATGATAGATAACCTTGCCAGGTAGAGTATTCTTGATTGGAAGGTTTTACTGTTGTTGCATTTCTTTTAGCACTTTAATTATGTCATGCCACTCCTTTCTGGCCTGCAAAGCTTCTACTGAAAAATCTCCTTATAGCCTATGGGGTTTCTGTTGTACATAAGTTGCTTTTCTCTTGCTGCTTTTAAGATTCTCTTTCTATCTTTAACTTAAAAAAAATGTTTTTTGTTTTTTGTTTTTTATTTACTCTTGAGTGAGAGAGAGACAGAGGGTGAGTGGGGAAGGCGCAGAGAGAGACAGGGAGACATAGAATCCGAAGCAGGCTCTAGGCTCTGAGCTGTCAGCACAGAGCCCAACACGGGGCTCAAACTCACAAACCGTGAGATCATGACCTGAGCCAAAGTCAGCGCTTAACCAACTGAGCCACCCAGGCACCCCATCTATCTTTAACTTTTAACTTTTAATTCTTATATGTCTTGGTTTGGATCTCCTTTTGTTCATCTAACTTGGAATTCTCTGGGATGCCTGGACCTGGATGTCTGTTTCCTTCTCTGGATAGGGGAGTTTTTAGCCATAATTTCTTCACATAACTTTTCTGCCCCTTCATGTTCTTTTCTCCTTCTAGGACTCTTATAATGTGAATATTATCCTGCTCAGTGCTGTCCTATTGATCTCTTAAGTTATCTTCACTTTTTCAAAATTCCTTTTGTTGTTGTTGTTGTTGTTGTTGTTGTTGTTGTTCTGTCTGGATGAGTTCCAATGCTTTGTCTTCCAGCTCATTGATCTGTTCTTCGGTTTCATTTAGTCTGCTGTTGAACCCTTGCAGTGTATTTTTTAGTTCAGTCATTGTATTCTTCAACTCTTTGACTTCTCTTTGCTACCTTATTAGTTTCCGTTTCTTGGTTGAAGTCCTCATTGTGCTCATCTATTCTTTTTTTTTTTTTTTTTTTTTTTTTACTTTAGTGTGTATCTTTATGACCAGTACTTTGAATTCTTTATCAAGTAGATTATTTATCTTCATATCATTAGGGTTTTTTTCTGAGGTTTGATTTTGTTTCTTCACTTGGATATTATTTTTGTTTCCTCATTTTGCTTGGCTCTCTGTATTTTCATTTATTAGGTGAAGTAGCTACCTCTTGCAGTCTTAAAGGAGTGCCCTTGGGTAGGTAGTAAGACTTCTCATTCACTCTTGTCCTAGTTCTTTTCTGTCAAACATTTGTGATTGTCTAAACAGCCTGATTTATATTTGATAGGTCCCCACATTGTTGAGAGTATGTCAAGACCTGTCAGTGTTCCTTGGGAGGAATCTCACTTAGCATTTGGTTTCAAACAGATTCAAAACCGTCAGGCAGCAGCTTTTAAAATATGCAAATATATACAGACCTATGGGGCCACAGTCATACTCTGATGACCTCCAGCTTGGGAGATATAGTAGTATCACTTGGGCAAGGGTTGTACAAATTGGGGCTGCAGATGAATGGATAAGGTCCTTTATAGGAGGCCTTCTTTTTTTTTTAACATAAAAAAATTTAATGTTTATTTATTTTTGAGAGAGAGAGAGAGAGAGAGCATGTATGAAGCAGGGGAGAGGCAGAGAGAGAAACAGAGGATCCAAAGCAGGCTCTGTGCTGACAGCAGAGAACCCAAGGTGGGGTTCAAACTCATGAATTCACAGCATCATGATCTGAGATGAAGTCAGATGCTTAACTGACTGAGCAAACCAAGAGCCTCAGGGAGGCCTTCTTGAACTGTAGTAAAACCAAGAGAGTGTGCAAGGATGGTGTCTCCCTGATTACATTCCCTAGGAGTGCCTCCATCGCCTCTAGATGTGTGGAAAACTTGAAGCCTGTCACTCAGGCTGAAGCTCTATGATAAGTAAATAGGCCTTTTTCACAAGAAGACTAGCGGTGCATGTGTCTGCTATCTGTGGAGTGCACTGGGAGTGTTGGCTTGTCAAGAACTCTCTTTCTGTTTATTATAGTTCCTTGGAGCTCAGTACCACTAGTCCCTTTGGCCATGATGGCCAGGCAAATAACCGCATCCCCTAAGTGGTTTTCACAGACACCCTGTCTTTAGCAGGACCACTGTAGAATGTGGGAGACAGGGACACTCACTGGCTTGTGAAAGGCAGCCAGCCAAAAAATGTCTTGTCTGGGTGTACCGATGGTCTTCAGAGATGCTACAGGAAACTGTGCTGTGTGTGCATGCCCAGCAGACCAGGTTGGGGCAGGAAAATGCTGTAACCACCTATACTTGATGGCCCCTGGTAGGGTGCTGGGGAGTTTAAAACTGCTCTTGCTTCCTGACTTGAGCAGGGGAGTGGGAAAATGCCATGACCATTCACATGCAAAGCAATAGGAGGGTACCATGCCAAGCATGTCTGCTTGTGCTAAGTGTAGGTGGAGAGTGGCACAAGTGTCATCTGCCAGCATCTCGTCTCCAGAGAGCCTCACTTGTTTCCCCTGCCCCTCCAGCAGATGCCCCCAAAACAACAAATGAATCTCCTTCACATACATTCCAGGTGCTTTTCTAATTGGTGCTTTGCACTGTATCCCAGGTCAAGTGAGATAGTATGCAAGTCTTTTAAAGTAGAATCTCAGTTTTTTATAGCACTTTGGCCAGCAACTCCATTGTTTTTCTAAGCCAAGGAGCTCATTTCTCTGGTGCAGAGCTCAAGGGTCGGGAGTCCTGATGTGGGGCATTCACCCCTTGCTCCTCCAGGAAAATCTGGTGAGACTGGTGAGATCCCTCCCTTTGTGTGTCACTGTACCAGGGGTGGAGATTTTGGTGAGACTGTGTGTCTGTCGTTCCTACTTCTCCAGATGTGATCCTTTTATCCTGTGTTATGGAAAACCTGTTTACCTAGTTTTCAGATCTATTCCAGAGGGAAATGATCCATATGTAGCTGTAGATTCGGTGTGTCCATGGGAGTTTGGAATCTTCCTGCAATGCCATCTTGGACCACTCTTCCTGCTACTTATTTTTTTTTCATAAATATCACCAATTATGTTACTCCTCCCTGTGATAACTTGAAAATGAAGGGCAAATTTAGCCTGACATTCAAGGTCTTTCATAACAAGATTTCTCTCTAATCTTATACTATTTTAAATATGTGTATCTGCTTCTAAACTGGCCTATAAAGTGTTTCCTGGATTCCTGTCAGTATTGGACAATTGCTTTTATTTCCACTGAATAAAATAATGCCTACTGAACTGATAAAATTTCATCATCTTTCAAGATCCAGCACAAATGCTATTTGTACCAGAAAGTCATTTATTCTGTCCATCTGAACTTCTTTTCTTCTTTCCAGTAGAGTTTTACTGATGACCAACTATATGCTAGTAAGACCATTAGTTACTAGAAATACAATTGTGAATAATTTAGCGATAGTATTTTTTTTTTTTTTTTGCCTTCAGGATTTTTAAGCCCAAGGAGAGGCAAAAGAGAAACATAGCAATGTGCAAAGAGTACTATGAGGGAGGACCCACAAGGTTCTATGGGTTCGAAGGGAACTTGGCCTAGTGTTGAGCAGTGAAAGGATTCTGTGAAAAAGTGACATTTATGTCAAGGCTGGGATCAGAGTTTACCAAATGTAGGAATGATGAAGAAGGATGAGGGAAAAAGGTTCCATGCAGATAGAAAACATGTGTTAAGGCCCCAACATAAAATAAAATAAAATAAAATAAAATAAAATAAAATAAAATAGGGGCGCCTGGGTGGCGCAGTCGGTTAAGCGTCCGACTTCAGCCAGGTCACGATCTCGCGGTCCGTGAGTTCGAGCCCCGCGTCGGGCTCTGGGCTGATGGCTCGGAGCCTGGAGCCTGTTTCAGATTCTGTGTCTCCCTCTCTCTGACCCTCCCCCGTTCATGCTTTGTCTCTCTCTGTCTCAAAAATAAATAAACGTTAAAAAAAATAAAAAATAAAAATGAAATGAAATGAAATGAAACAAAATACACAGAACATTTGAGGAATGGAGAGAATTTCCAAATGATATGAACATAAAACAAATTAAAAAAGTGATGGAAGCTGATACAGGGAGGAAGTAGAGTTTATAATAGTTGTTATCAAACTACAATAGCAACGTTGATCCAGTGGGAACCTGGGTATACAGAACAAAAAAGGAGAGACCTATAATTTGAAAATTTAGATCTGAGAATCTTCAGAATGCTGTGGTCACTAACTTAACAACAGAGTAGGATATGGCTCAAGATTAGTATGCAGGAGTGTGAAGCTAAAACATGAAGTTGAAGAATACCAATATTTAAGGAATGGTCCGGGAGTCTAAGCAGAAATGGCCAGAAAAGCAAAGGGAGAAAAAGCAAGAGGGTGTGATGCCACAGTAGGAGGAAATAAGTTAAAGATAAGCAAGAGTTAAATGCTCCTAAGAAGTTGTGTAAGATAAGGAATGAGAAGTGCCTATTAAATTTGCCCTAAAAGGAATCAGTGGGAGCTCTGGAAAAAACATCTTCAGTGGAACTCTGGGGGTATAGCCAGACTACCCTGGATTGAGGTGGGAATGAGTGTAAAATGTTGACACTCCAAGTGAGAGCTATTATAGGAAGATTGTGAAACAGTGAAAAAAAAAAAGGACATTGGAAGCTAAAGGTAAATATGGGGTGAAAAAGGAATATTTTACATTATGAAAGATCATATGTTTACATACTACAGAGAGGTCCGGTAGAAAGATTGAAATTGAAAATGTAGAAGAGAGGGAAAATTCTTGTAAGTCTCAGGGAAGAAAGTAAAGCAAACTAAGAATTAGCCTTAAACAGGAAGCTAATTAATTATTTGTGGCAACAGGAAAAGACAGAAAGTAAGGTGTGAATTCCCAATTATGTGCAGGTTTGGGGGCAGAGAGTTTGGGAAAATCTCCTTTTGATAACGTACACTCTCTACAAGTTTCCATTATATTTTACTTGTAGCCCTTTCTTGCGCTTGATACACTGTCTCATAGGTTTGGGTTTACTGGCTCTATATCAACCATATTATAGATCAGTGCTGTCCAAAACATATAAAATGCAAGCCACTAATGTGAGCCACATATGTAATTTTAAATTTTCTGGTAGCCAGGTTAAGAAATGCTAAAAAAGGAAATTATTATTTTTTTCTTTTTGAAAAAATGCTATTTATTTTTTAAAGCAGTTTTGGATTCACAGAAAGATTGAGCAGAATGTGAAGATTTCACATACATCCCCTGCCCCCAAACAGCCTCCCTGTTATCAACATCACCTATTGGAATGGTAATTCTGTTATATAATTAATGAACCTACATTGATATATCATTATCATCCAAAGCCCATAGCATTTACATTAGGGCCTAAGGACACAATTAATTTTAATATGTTTTATTTAATCCAATGTATACAGAATATTTATCAATCAGCATTTAATCTACATAAAAATTAATGAATGTCTCTCATTCTGTTTTTTTTTTTTTTTTGTACCAAATATTGGAAATGTCACATGTATTTAACGTTGTATTAAATCTCGATATAGATCAGTCACCTTTCAAGTGCTCAGTAGTCACATGTGGCTAGTGACTACTGTACTGAACAGTACAGATAAAGGTGGTAAGTACCATGAGAGCAGATACTGTTACTTTAATCTTACTTTATTTCATTTTATTTTATTTCCTTTTGAGAGAGAGAGAGCATGTGAGTGCCCAAGTGGGGGAGGGGCAGAGAGAGAGAGAGGGAGAGAGAGAATCCCAGAAAGCCTCCAGGCTATCAGTGCAAAGCCCAGTGCAGGGCTCAGTCCTATCATGAGATCATGAGATCATGAGATCATGAGATCATGACCTGACCTGAGATCAAGTGCTGGAGGCTTAACTCCCCCCAACCCAGGGGCACTCCCCCACTCCCTGCCTCCCCCCCCCACTTTCCTCTACTTTTAATCTCTTTTGTTCCCTCAATGGTTGTTGAATTAAAATTGCATGAGAAACATCTATTAAAGTAGTCATAGGACATTCAAGAATTTCTAAAAGAATACTTAATTGATCCAGTAAATAAAAATCAGCAGGGTCTATGTAGTTTTTGTCAGCTCTGTTGCTAGAAAAGTCTTTTTTTTTTTCTCTCTTCAAAGACATTTGGAAAACTGAGTTTATCTTCATGAAGGGAAATGATGCTATGTGCATTTGTGCTCTATAGATGGGATTAGGAAGCTTTGTGACTAAATCAGGCTCAGTTGCTCTACCCGAGGCTTTCCAACTTCTGCCTTTCCAGGAGAGATTCTGATTCAATGAGTATGCATTACTACAGAATTCATCTGATTTGATTTTAGAGCAGTTTTTCTTCTTTTCAGTAAACTAGCACCTCCCTGGCAAGTGGATAGTTTGGATTAGTGGAGGATGGGGAGATTGCAGTCTCCTCGCTCCTGGCTAACCACACTCAAAGCAAAAAAGCATCGAAGAGTGTCCTCCTCTCCAAATAGTCCGTGTGCAGATGGAAGAATCCTTTCCTTAGAGATGCAGCCTCTGGTACTGCCCGTGTGCTACATGAATGAATGAGTGATAGAATAATTGAATGCTGAAGTTACAAGTGACCTTAAAGATCATCTTATTGACACTTCCACACCCTCTTCTCCCAAGTTCTTCTTTTGTGAGGAAGTAGCCATAATTCTGCGTTTCTTCTGATACTGAAGACAGAACTGAGGACTAGCATTGAGACTTTCCCTAGAAACACATTTTGTTTAAAAGCATGGTCAGACCAGACTGAATGTACCCTACAGAATAATTCTTGGACATGTGGCTTATATATTTGCAACTGACAAAAAAAGTGACTGTGACAGATTCTCTTCCTCGAAATAGTTAAGCGTTGTGTATTCTTGAAGCATCGAATGTGTCCCTTTAAATGGATTCTCCCATTTATTTTAAATTTCCTAAAATAAAAAAAGATCCCTGCTATGTATGGACTCCTTTGTCAGTTTCTGCCACTGTACTCCCAGCTGTGGCTACTGAAGAGCTCCCAACAGATTGCTCAGCTTTGCCTAATTCCTGAATCATTAAGATTCAGGCCTGGTGGTATATTAGAAACTAATTCTCTACCAGCAGGAATAAGAAAATTAGTCTGTAGCCCTATGCCAGGTGTCCCTTTTCTCCCAAGGACTGCATCAGCACCAAGCTGAGCTTTCTTTCTCTAATCACCACCCCTCCCCTTCCCTGTGCGTTTCCACATTTCCATTCCATTCTTCGGAGCTGCCTGCCCTTCTGAGCCCCTTGTAACAAACCCAAAGCCCAAGCCCAGTTGTGTAGGCCTCTGGCCCCCTTCTCACTCCTGCAGATATCTGCCTTTAGGGTCTACATCCTAGTCCCAGCACCTTCAGTCACAGTGTCCTGCTTGAATCCTGGTGGCACCTCATGACAGCAGGGCTCAGTACCCTCACCTACTGCTGGGTATCGAGCCAATCCCTCCGTGGGCTCCCTTGTTTCCCTTTCTTTAATCAGACCTTTTGGAAAACCCAGCCTAAACCTAGAGGATTCACTGTGTTATTTTGGATCTAGCAGTTTGGTCTTCAGCTCTTTTCCCTTGGCATTCTCACATCTACCCTAGGATACCTCTTCAGAACATAAATGTCTGTGTTTCTAGACAGCTTCCTCCTCCCCACTCCTCTGCTGCAAGGTACAGCAGCATGGCTCAGGCTTAAGTTACGCAGAGTATCAAATTCTGGCCATTTTTTATTATTTAAAAAAATTTTTTTTAAACGTTTATTTATTTTTGAGAGAGAGGGAGAGAGAACCCCTAGCAGGTTCCATGCTGTAAGCGTGGAACCTGGCTCACAGCTCTATCTAACGAACTGCGAGATCATGACCTGAGCCAAAGTCAAGAGTCCGATGCTTAACTGACTGAGCCACTCTGTCACCCCCCTGGCCAATTTTTGGAAATAAAATAATAAATAATTGTTTGTGTTACAGTTTCTCATTTCAGGGGGTACTAGGATTTTTTCTGCAGCATTATTATACTTTTAGTGTCTTTGATGGCTGCCTTACCAAGAAAAAAATATTGTATGTCTAATTTTAAACATGTAGTTTAAAAGGTACTGTCAAACTTTAGTTTTGGTATAGGAGTCCATAAAGATGAGTAAAGAGATTGTAGTGCTGTGAGTTCTACTTACGCAAAAAATTACAGATACTCGGGGTTGGTTGGGTAAGAATGGAAACACAGGTGTGGTACTACTCTTGACTGTTTTTTTTTGTTTGTTTGTTTGTTTTTTGCTTTGCTTTCACTTTTTTTTTTTCTTTTGAGATGTTAAAAAGAAACCCACTGTGCAAAGTCAAGATAGATTTTTTAGGTACAGAAATCTCAATTATCAAGACTATGCACACTAAAACACACTCTGTTCCATATATTAGCCTGCAGAGACTTCATCATATATTAGACTGCAGCAAAGAACGTGTTTATATAGCCATCTTGAAAATTGTCAGATGATATATCGCTTGAAGGCTGTCATATAAAGTAAAACATTAAGAAGAATATTTATGGGGTTTTTGTGCTGTCCTAGCATTACAACTCCAATAAATCATTCTGCAGCCTGTACCCCTCTTTCCTTTCTGCCTTTGTAAAAGTTGTGCAGTTGAACGGTTAGTTTGGACTTGGAAAATAACAAGCCTCCTAGAACCCTGAATTGGGGAGCAGTGATTAAAATGCCATCCTGTGGGATGTTACTCCCTATCCTGTGTGCACCAAACTGCACATTTCCCCTGTGTCCACTTTGCATGCTCCTTGTATGAAATTAAAACTGGTTTGTTATGGGGCGATGGCTACATAATATCAAAAACATTCCATTTCTCAAATAGTACTAGAAAGCTGCAAATTAAAAAGATATCAAGTGGTACCAGTCATTTTGACGATGTACTGACACTGAACAGTTAGAGACATCATTCTAGTAGTTTGGGTTTACAAAGTGCTGTTAAGTAAGTAGAGAGTTTATCGTAGAGCAGCTGTGAAGCTCTCTTGCCCTTTCGGGTGCTTTTGAGGTCTGTGTTGATTCCTATGTCAGGCTCCATGCTGCCCTTGGTGAGTGGTAGAAGTCTAAGCCAAAGTCAGCAGCTTTCATTTTGACACATAGCACCTTTTAAGGAGAAATAGCATAGTGAATAGTATTTTTATGTGCAATTACTGACATTCCATCCATTTGAACAGCATTGTTGACTTAGCATTCAAAAGTAGCTTTTTTATGTTTTCTGTTTTACCTTAGATATATTGTGAGGTTGCTGCTAGGTACTCATTCAGCCAGAGATGCTAATGTATTCACAACTTAGAAGGAAGAAAGAAGGAAATAGAGTTAGATTTTGAGCACCATTAATATTCAATCCAGAGCTTCACAATAGGGACCCCTGATCAACATGACAGGCAGTTGCGTGGGGCAGCCTCAAATTCCAGAGGGGAGGGTGTACCCAGGTCCCCATCTTCATTTGTATTTTGCCTCTGTACATTAAGCCTTACAAAAGAGAAAATGATAAGTATCTCTAGGCTTTCATTTTCTTACTCTTCCGTATATACTTGTTCATTTTTACAGGAATGGGAATGGATACCCATCTCTCATTTGAAAATCTCATATCTTTTCACCAAGGTTGCTAATATAGTAGGTATGAAATGCAAAATGCTACCACAGGACTAAAAGAAAGAAATCAGCACCATATGTAAAAGCTAACTAAATATGACACAAATATTCATTTCTTATATTTTATTCTATTGTTTAAGAAGCCATACATAAATAAATAGCATTTTTCTGGAATGTCATGAATGAACATTGAGAAATTCGAGCTACAGATTTGCAACGAAGACATGGTATGACAAATCTATAATTCAGTAATGAGCATGACCCGTGTTACTATGATCCTCCCTGAAACTTGTATATATATTTTTAATTGATGGTTACTATGCTTAGCTTACTTCCTTTATTTATTTCAATATCTATTTTCTTTAACTCCTCAAGGAATTAAAACACATTCCCTAGATTTTCAAATCTTCCCTAATTAAAAATTGTTCCTTTAAAAAAATTACCATATGTTTCAAGCCAACTTCCTTAGATCAACTTGTAAATTTAGGTAAGTGAATATTAATAACAGTTGTCAACATTTACTTTGAACACCAAATCAGTACAACACAATCTGCATATATAATATAAAACTGTTAATAAAATCAGAGATTACATGTATTTAGTAATTTGTGTATTACAAATAGCATAGAAATGGAGAGAGTGGGTGTGCTACCTAGGACAGGCCAGATTTACCTCAGGAGTTTTGTTTTAGTTTTTGTTTTCTGAGTTTGTGTTTGTAAAATAAATATCTGATAACAACTTAAGAACTGCTATCCCCATATTATTATAGAAAATTGTGTAAAGAAGCTGGCTAAATCATTGTGTCATCTCATTGTCTTCCCAGAGTCTCCTCTTAGTCTGTGAGGTCCAAGGCAAAGACCACGGCTACATAGTCTCTGTACCTAATGCAGTGATTGGCATGTAGTAGACAATAAGGTTTATTGAATTAAGGATGCATGCTCCTTGGCTTTGGAGTCATACAGATCTAAGATCAGAAATGGGTTATGCCATATAGGACTCAGGTGACCTTGAGCAAGTTATTCATTTTTCATTGGTTTTAGTATCTGAAAAAAAGAAAAAAGAAAAAAAAAAGATCTACTTCTTGGGTAATTTTGAACTTTAAGTAAAAGTTATTTACATTAAAAGAACTGGCATGTTTTCAAGGCTCAAAACATACTACTTCTTTCCCTCCTCCCAGCCCTCTATATTGATATGGTAGGAATTGGAATTCAAGTCTAAAACAAGAGAAACTTGCTACTACAATTGACCCTGGAACAACAAAGATTTGGACTGTATGGGTTCACTTAAACACAGATGTTTTTCTTTTTAAAATTTTTTTTTTAACGTTTATTTATTTTTGGGACAGAGAGAGACAGAGCATGAACGGGGGAGGGGCAGAGAGAGAGGGAGACACAGAATCGGAAACAGGCTCCAGGCTCTGAGCCATCAGCCCAGAGCCCGACGCGGGGCTGGAACCCCCGGACCGCGAGATCATGACCTGAGCTGAAGTCGGTCGCTCAACGGACTGAGCCACCCAGGCGCCCCTACACAGATGTTTTTCGATAAATGTATTGGGATTTTTTTTTGATATTTGTGACAATTTGAAGAAACTTGTAGACAAACTATATAGCCTAAAATATCAAGAAAGAAAGAAAGAAAGAAAGAAAGAAAGAAAGAAAGAAGAAAGAAAGAGAAAGGAAGAAAAAAAGAAAGAGAAGGGAAGAGAACTGAGAAAAATTTAGTGATTACTGTAAGAGTATAATACATAATACATGTAGAAAATGTGTTAATCAACTGTTTATGTTATCAGTAAGGCATCTAGTTAACAGTGTGTGTTGTGTGGGGGGAGGGTTGACATCCCTAACCCCTATGTTGTTCAAGGGTCACCTGTAGTTGGCTCTCCAATCTTTCCAGCAAACAGTCTTTCTTTCCTTTGATATGAAGTTATAAAGAGAATTTGCCTAGAATTAGGAAAAGTGAGTAGGCAGAGAAGAGAGAGGAAAGAAGGAAGGAAAAATATCAATTTGGCCTTTGGAAATTTGATGGGTTGTTGGCCATGCTTGCTTTAATGTCAATGATAAGCACCGTGGATGTAAGACATAGCTGTGAAGCAGGTGGTATTTGTTTCTGCAGTACTCACTACTTTGCCTCTTCATGCTTGAATTTTGACAGTGGTGGGTAGGAGCTGTTTTGGGTCTACGTATTTGGGCCTCTGAGGAGCTAAAAGCTTTGAAGACTGTTCTTTCTCATTTAAAAATGAAAAAAAAGGTGGATGCCTGACTGGCTCAATGGGAAGAGCATATGACTCTTAATCTCATGAGTTCAAGCCCCATGTCGGGTATAGAGGTTACCAAAAAATAAAATGTAAATTCATAATCCAGGGAAAAAGGTAAAATATTTAAAAAATGAAAAATACAAAATGAAAATAGCTTTATTCACTTTTTCTGATCATTAAGGCAATCCATCCATATATTATACAAGTATGGATTAGGTACGAGAGAAAGAAAAGATAAAATAATCTCTTATTAGACCCCTCTTCTCAGACATCCACTTTTAACTTTTGATTTATATAGCACTTCAATATTTTTCTTTGCTAATATAGAAGAAAACTAAATCATATACTGTCTCATTTTTAAATAAGTATATTATGGAGAGATTTCTAGGTCAACAAGGATAGACCTACATATATAATGGCTACATTATATATTAAAATTATTATGTTTGATCATCTGCTTATTAATGAGCATTTTGGTTATTTCAATCTTTACATTCTTGTAAACAATACTCGTGAACCTTAAAAATACAATGTTGATATTAATATGATTATATATTGTTATATAATTTTGGGTTACATTCCTAGTTGAATTGTTGAGTGTAAGAGAGTACAAATTTTGAATTATGATTCATTTTTCCAGACTGTCTGATGTTTGAGCCATTTTTCCTTTCCACCAGGGGAATGCCTAAGAGATCCAGGTGCTAACATATATACATGGCAATAATGAACCACTCTTTGGTGTTTGTAAAATGCTTTCATATTCATTGAACCACTTGGCCCTTCTGACCCTTATGACTATCCTGTGAGGTAGGCAGGGCAGCTACAATATACACTTAAGTAAACTGAGGCAAGCTAGTATGTGTGCTTCCTTGATGGTCCA
The DNA here is from genome assembly GCF_023721935.1 of Panthera uncia. NCBI lineage: Eukaryota > Metazoa > Chordata > Mammalia > Carnivora > Felidae > Panthera > Panthera uncia. The sequence goes on along the minus strand of NC_064810.1, from coordinate 61,688,614 downwards.
GTAAATACTGATTGAAGTTTGCCTTTCATTACCATCTCTTCATGGAAATAGAATGATAGTTTAGTATATTTATAGTTCAGATCTATTATTTAAAATCTGTGATTTCTGCTAAAAGAAAATAGCAGGTGCCAATTGGCCTTTCATTTGCATATCATTTGCATCTACTGCATTAGATGTCATTTTTACAGAAATCCTCTTGGTTCTTATCAGAAAAAAAAATTTGGGGGGTAAAAGTAACACTCAAAATTTACGGACCCATGCTGTTGATATTCTTAATTACTGAGAAAAAAAGGGGCTGGACCTTCCTGGTTAGATTTATTCCTCGTATGTTATTCTTTTTGGTCCAACTGTAAACGGGATTGCTTTTTTAATTTCTCTTCCTGCTACATAGAAATGCAACAGGTTTGGGTGTATTAATTTTTTCTCCTGCAACTTTACTGAATTCATTCATTCTAAAATAAATCACAGAGATGAAAATACAGCATAGAGAGTATAGTAAAAAATTATGTAATAATGTTGTATGGTGACAGATGGTAATATACTTATCTTGGTGAATATTGTGTAATGTATAGAATTGTAAAATCACTATGCTGTGCAACTGAAACTAATATAACACCGTATGTCAACTATACTTAAATAATAAAGAAAAAAAAAAGAGGACCTGAACCATGCAATACCACTTTGCCTCTGCAGGCCACTTTCCCCATGGATTTTCTTACTAATGATGCCACTAGCTCAAAAGTGCCTATACGACTTGATTTCTCTGTAAATACTCTGGTCTTAGCCTGTATAAATAACTCTTCACCTAATATCCCTACCATAGCTGAGACAAGTCCAGTATATTCAGGCAACATACTAGTAAAGGAAAGTCAACAGAAGATAAAAGTCTTCTTGTTGTGCTTTTATAGACATTTGAGAATCTAATGTAAATCATAGATTTTCTTACTGATTACAGATAAATACTCATGCAACACGTCTGTATATAATTAATAAAACTCATGGATTCTTTAGTGTCCATAAATGGGCCACAAAGAATAATCTGAGAATCTTTTTTGGATATCATCTGATTTGAAAAACCATATCTTACTTTCTTGGGTTACTGCTGATTTCTTCATAAAAGTTTGTTATTTCTTGAGTGTTTCATAGTAGCCAGCACCTAACACTATATTGCTTTGTACCAGACTATCTAAAGTATAGATCAAGAGAGGCCAACACGTATTATGAACTAAATTGAAGCCTTCTCTCCAAAAGTTGACAGTTTCTTCCCTGGCCTCACCCGTCATACAGTGCCCTTGGTTCTACACAGACTTCAGAGGAATAGCCATGTTTCTATTTAATATAACCATTATAACACAAGTACAACAAAAAGAGATAAATCCATACAGAGCTTAGGTGAAGAAGACCTTCTGTCCCTACTCTGGTTTTCTGTTTTCTTCAACCTCTTTCTAATGTTTGCTGTTGTTTCCTTTTTATTTGCTGAAAGAATTTAAAGTTCCATGTTATTGTGTTCTAAGGGATTCTATGACTTGAAAAACTCTTCCTCTCTGTATCTTAAACAGTTGCTAGGAGACACCAGCTAAACCAGCTATAAATCAATAAGCCTGTGGTCTTATGTTTTCTGGAAGTAGAGGGATAGTGTGTCCCTTTGTAGGAGAGGATATACTAGAGATTGCTGAGCAAACTACTCAGAGACAAGATCTCCTAGTTCTTAGCAGAGATTGAGAGAACAGAATAACAAAGATGATTTTCTGAAGAAGGAACTTCTGAAATGAAATAGAAAACTGGGATTTGAGGCACAACTTAAGATGAGAGTTGTTATTAAAAGAAAGAAATTGCTTTTTCTAAAGCCATGTAAAATTTCACAAGGGGATGAGTGAGGTTTTCAGTTTAGAGCATCTTACCAAGTTGCTTTGCAGCCCAGATTGTAGCACTGTGAAGAAAGGAGTGTCTCTGTCTCATTTGGCAATTTAACAAAACAGTTTTCCCCATTTTCTCTATGGTTAAGTCCAGTGAGTTTGCTCATCTTCCCCACCCCCACTCAAAAAATAAACCATGTCTACTGGGGCATGTAGCATGGGCTCCCTTTTTAGTCCTTCATAGTTTCTAGGGCTAAGCTATAATAGGGTTTTGCTTTATTGTGTGATTTGGGTAGGAATAAAAAGATAATACTGCTCCTCATTTTTTTTTTTATTCACTCATCCTGTCTATGACTGAGTTTACTCAATAATGGATTTATTTCCCTGCCTATTAAAAGACTGTGACAGGGGTGCCTGGCTAGCTCAGTCAATTAAGCATCCTACTTCAACTCAGGTCATGGTCTCCCGGTTCATGGGTTCAAACCCCATGTCAGGCTCTGTGCTGACAGCTCTGAGCCTGGAGTCTGCTTTGGATTCTGTGTCTCCCTCTCTTTCTGCTCCTCCCCTGCTTGTGTGCCTGCTTTCTCTTAAAAAAAAAAAAAAATAAGATTGTGCCATATTAAGCACACGCTGTTTGGAAGGAAGGAAGGAAGGAAGGGAGGGAGGAAAGAAGGAAGGAAGGAAAGAAGGAAGGAAGGAAGGAAGGAAGGAAGACCTGCTAAAAGACAATACTGCAGTTTTATCAGCAAATACCTTAGAGAAATTAATTGCTATAGTTGAGCAGGATCCTCAGCAAGATGAATGTTTGGATGAGGGTTGAGACCCTGAGAGGGGAAATAGGTTACTTACTTCAGCAGTTTCACCAGAGGTCAATCAGGCCAGACCTCTAAGGATCATAGGAACTCAGAGAGGCCAGAAAGGAAATTAAAATATCCAACTTGTGAGGCCAATTTAGGCTGTTCACTTATTCCAGTACAGAATTAGTGCTCTGTAGCTCTGGTCCCGACAGGCACATTTCACCTCAGTGACCCCCTAGTTACTAACGTTTTAAAAACTCTATGCTTTTTCACTAGTTTAAGCTCTTGAATAGCATCTTTTCCAAAACCACACTGTAGAAAACCCCATCACCATACAAATAGTAATGACCATAGCATTTGTCACAATCATCTTGATACAAAGATGATTTGTCTTTTCTAAAGTTTTAGTGTCAGTTCATAAAAGCCTGCCTGGGCTTGCTGATTCCCATTTACCTCAGCTCCAGGACTTACTTAACCCTCAGCAACAGGAAATCTCCATATTGCTCCCCAGAGTTAGGTAGCAGAGTTTAGTGTTAAATGTTGCAGGCTTGGAAGAGAGCTGAATTCTAACTGTGATGCTGCACTAATATTTTAACTTTGGCAGGTCACTTCCCTGGTCTGGGACTAAGTTACTCCATTTGTACAAGGAAGATGCATTCATTTTTATTAAGAACCTACTGTGTGCTGGGCATGTAGATAACCCTTAACCCTTAACATTAACATGTGTGAATGTAGATAACCCTTAACTTCCTTTTGGATCTATGATCCTCAGGCTTTGTCTTTTAGCCCATAGCAGGTCTCATCACTGAGTCCAATTTGCTGTTGCTGATCATGATATAGTCTTTATTTCCGGTTAAAATATTCTTTATTTCCAAGTGAGTATTTGAGGTTCTATATCCAACCTTCTCAAAGGCTGGATGTTCTCTGTTTAATCTCCAGTCCCCCTATGATCATTACCACCATACTCCTACCTTCTAGCCCTTGCTTATTAGCTACTGTTGGAAACTCTTATCTTGTTGTCCTTTTTCTGTTTAAAAAGATACTTTGGCATCTGGCCCAAAGTTCTTGAGATTTGCACATTTTTTCTTCCCTTTAGGTTGGTCAGAGTGCTGATCCCTGAATTACCATTCTCCCAGTAATTCACCCAGCTTTACTGTCATGTCACAGATAGGCTCCAGTGGTCTTACTTGGTACTGGATTTCCCTCAACAGAATGATTCTGCCACTTTCTAATCCCGGTTCTGACAGCACTCTGATTAAATATACCAACCGAAAGATGGAAAATGCTTATTGCAAATCTTCAGGCAATAGAGCATACTTGGGTCAGTTTATTATTGCTGCTTATCTATATAGAAATGCCAAACAACAAGCACTCCCCATTCTAGCTGGTAACAAGCCAAAAGGGAAGTGCCAGACTTCTGTTGTCTCATCATCCCGTTTTCTCTATTTTTCTTTATTTTTGATTCTGTGTCAAATATCTGTCTGTGCATCGCCTTCTTGCCTCCTAAGTACTGACTCTCTTTGGAGCTTTGGTTTTAGAAACATGCACATATATATATGCAATTAAATGCAGACTTTGACTTTTCGCCTGGGAAACTGGAAGGATAAGGTGAGCTAAGCTTTTAATTACAAGTACCCATTCTGAGAGGCAGGGAGTTTGAGCTTCCGACAGCTACCGCTGCTTTGCCTAATCCCATCTTTCAGGGAAGAAAAAAGAAAAAGCCCACATGTGTCTATCTACAAAAATGTTGACTTAATATATTTGACATTTTAAAAAATATATTTGCTAAAGTAAACTCTGAAAACCAAGGAAAAAATACTACTGTTGTTGTTAAGGCGAAGGCTTAATGTACTTGATTCCTTGATTTATCTTTGATTACCACGTTGTTCTATATCTGTTTTGCTTAAGATTGTCTCATGATATACAGACATGCTACTATTCTGTATTTTTATAACTGCTTTCATCCAGAATCCCAAATCTCTTTACAAATACTAATTACTGTGATCTAATGTCACTGGCAATTGTTAAATATGCTCCAAAGAGGTTAAACACTTTAAATCCCGATTTACAAATTAAAAACTAGAATGTGGAAAAGCTAAGCTACATTGGGGGATTTAAATAGGGTTTTGGTTGAAACAACTGGAAATGACAGCTGTCAACCCAATCCCCTAGTCCTTGAACTCATTTGATATCCTACACTTCTTGAATTATTATACATGTAGGAAGACAGGTTGCCATTGTGAATTCAGACACTGAAGATCTTTTTTTCCTCCAAATAATATATAACACCTAAAAATATCATTGTAGAGTTGTGGCATCCTCCCAGGTCATGCTTTAAGATATTTCTTTCTTACAGAAGTCATTTTTATTTTAAATCATGGACTGTTGATTACTGATCATTGATTGTGAAATTATTCCTTACTTCTTTAGCAATTTCGAGACATCTACAAATTGGATTACATTTTGTAAGCTTAAAATAATATAGATGTGCATGCACACAAACATGTAAGTATAGGTATGTGTATATATATGGGTACATATATGTATATTTACATATCATATGTATTCGTGTATATCATGTAAATAAATATATACACACAGAAAATAAGACAAACTTAAGATCTTGATGTAAGGAACAAGTAAATGAAAATTTCTTATGTGTGATGCAACCATGTGTCAATATATTTCTAGTACTGCCTTCTTATTTCTAAAAGCTTGTCTATATTTAGTTTTGGTAAAGCAAGAAGACATAACATCTATACTCACCATCTCATAGTCTAACTTCATCTCAGCATTACCTTATTAGATTTTACCCTCAAAGATTATTTAGCAAGAGGTGCTTCAGAGCCCAAACTGTAAGTAGATATACATAGACTAGAAAGTATGTCTAAAGAATGAGACTGATCTTAGAATAGGTAAGAGGTGATAAGAATTTTTTTTAAGATTTTTATAAGCATGAAGTAAATAGATATGCTATTAGGAGATGTCTGAGTAGATATTTGGAAAGTGAGAGTACGAACCTGAGATATGTTTGATTGTATATAGATAGGGAAATTAAAGACTACCATTGGGGGCTCCTGAGAGTCTCAGTTAGTTAAGCTTTGGACTCTTGATTTTGGCTCAAGTCATGATCTAATGGTTCATGAATTCAAACCCCACATTGGGCTCTGCGCTGACAGTTCAGAGCCTGCTTGGGATTCTCTCTCTCCCCCTTTCTCTCTGCCCCTCTCAAGCTCACACACTCTCTCTCTCCAAATAAATAAATAAACTTAAAAAAAAAGATCTTAACAAAAGAATAAAAGACTACAATTGGCACAAATATTTGGTGGGATTGCAAAGAAACTTTGCCAATGCAACATGCAAGTGGTACCTCGTTTCCTCCCGAGCCATATCCTAGACCATTAGATCTTTTGTCTCTGAATCCAAGGGACATGTTTTCCTACCTGGATGTGAATCAAACATTATTTTTAGATGGAAATGGGTGACATTAAGCAGAAGAGATATTGGTTGGCAAATTGTAAGAGGCCAATAGAACATTTTATTTAGCTGCCAGAACACTCTTCATGCTTGTCAGATAATTGGAACAATTTATTTCCTATTCATACATATCTATTTATTAGATTTCTTTTCTTGATTTTTAAGTCTTCCCAAGTATCCTTCCAGCATAAAATGTTACTATTACCTGATATCTCTCTACCAATAATAATATCCCTCAAAATTTACTTTCGGTTAAACAATGATCTCAGATTTTATGATCTCAAATTCTATATGTGGAATGCTATTCTCTAAGTTGAACTGATTCCTGCCCTCATCTAATGCTAGAAAAATCCTAAAAGGTTTGCTTCCATTCTTACACTAAGTTTTGTCACATGATTACTGACATGAATATTCCCAAACCTGGAATGTGTGGACTCCAGTGTTGAGGCTTTCTGGATTTTGTCTGATAATTGGATGATTTGGTCATAGGTTATATGTGAGAATTAACATGAGTTGGGGTTATGTATGGCTTATGTCTATTTTATCTATATACACATCTCTCTATATTTATCTTTCTTATAGGAGTTAATAGAAGTAAGGTACATAAGAGTCCCTGGCTTGTGGTAACTATTCTGTAACTGTCATTGTCACTGTTGGTGCTGTTACTTTTATTTCACTTGTCGTTGTGTTGTAGTTGTTATGTGACATAAAAACCTTCACAGAGAGGTATGAACCCCAATTCGAAGACCACCTGTATGATTAGCAACTCAGACTGGTGTGTCACATACCAACAGACATCCTAACTAACTCTTACCCGGACTGCAGTGCTTCTTCTCACTTCAAAAACACTGGCATCTTCCACTCTAGAAGGTTCCTTCATGATTGGCAGCTCTATTTCTCTGTCTGTCTCCTGGGAAGGAGCTGTGGGCCATTCAGAATGTGAGCCAATATGTATGGCTCTCTAGTGATCTTTGAATAAGAACTCTCCATGGAGGGTGCATTTTTAGTCTGGCCAGTTATTCGCAGGATTTGGAGAGTCCAGGTTACCAATGACTCTCACCTGGAACTTTTCCTTTGGCTTAATGAAGCCTAGAGGACTCCCACAAGCTGGCCCTGGAGATTCTGGAACTGTCTCATAGCTTCAGGTCCACATGAAATTGGGCCCGTATCTCAAGTTAACCGCTGTTCTGATTGATGCCTAGAGAAACTGAAATTATATCTGGTCTGAAGCTAAGCTTTGTACCAGAATGAACTCTGAGCCATATTCCATAAGCCCAGGGTTGTTATCTATTATCACACATGGGAATAAGTTTTCCATCTTGTCACTGCCTTTGCAGCATTTTCTCTAATTTTTCTCATGACTGCAGTTCATCTCTCCAGTCTCCAAACTAGCTGCAGACCAGCTACCGTCATCATCTGTCCTAAGAGTGTATATTGTTAACAGTTAGATTACATCTGCCAGAGTCCTTAGCTCTCCACAAATTAATTGTGTTTCATGGCTATTTAGATCATGGACTTTGGAATCATTCCAACTAGGCTTCATATCCCTTCTGTAATTTGCTGGTTGGTTGACATTGGGCAGATTATTTAACCTCTCTGAGCCTTCCTTTCACTGCTTGTAACATGGTGATATTAAGAACTACAATTTAAGGAGTTTCTGTGAGCACTGAAAACAATGGTTTATGTAAAGTGCTTGGCACTAGCTAGCAATTGTTTGATTATATGAGATGAATATGCAACATATTTAATCTAATATTTTGGCATGGATGGGCACTCAGTATATCTGAGCTATCACTAAATATGTGCTTTTTAGGCCTTTTTCTTTTAGTCCCTTCTTCAACCTGTCTCTCATCTTCTAGGCTCTTTGGGATAGAGAAATAGAGTATGGTAACATCTCTGCCTTCTAGCTGTTAGGGGTAGAAAGGTGTCAGGGGTAGAAAGAAGAGAAGTATAAACAAGTTACTATGGGAATTCTTAAGAAGGAGAAACTGATTCTGACTAGGGAGGGACATGTCCAAAAGGTTTCACACTGCAGGTAACGTTTGAGCTGACTCTTGAATGACTAAATCTGAGTGCTTAATGATATAGAATAAAGGAAAGAGAGAAAGACAAAATGTGATCTCTGTCAAATATAATTGACGTGCCATAACTTGTCAGGTAGTAAGAGTGAGGTCAGCAAAGCAGCGACTGTGTACTGAGACTATGTATATAAGGAAAGCATTTGTTCAGAACATTTTGGTTAAATATTCATTTACTGTTCCTCTCTTGACTCTGGAAGACACTGCAAGGTGAGCAAGCAGAAAGCTAGCAGTTAAATTCATATTTTTGTTTTTGTTTTAAGGCATTTGTAAAATCTGTAATGAAATGGATTTTTCTCTCGAGGCACATTTTTCTGATCCAAAGATAAGGTGGTTTGCAGTCTTATTTTCAAGGCACCACATCCCAGTTCCCCACCACACAAATAAATCTATCCACATTCAATCCATTTGTTGAATCATAAATAAAAATAACAATGAAAGCATTAACATTCTTCTTTCCAAGTATTAAAGACGACTAACCAAAAGACGTTTTGGTTTTTTAAAGACAGAAATAAGAAAAAAATCCCTTCTTGACAATACAGTTGCTTGTGCTTACACACATACCATTTCAAACAGCATTAGAACAGCCACAGCAGTTGGTGTGAGAGAGGGGAGATTAGCAGGACTCCATTCCAGGAAAAGCATTATGGTGATCACTTATCACTTGTCATTACATATAAATCCTATTGGTCTTTTCGCCTCAGTTTCAGCTTGGACTTAACTTACACTTGAGAAATCACTCTTTATATTTTCCTCTTCTAGAATTTACTTTATCCATCTGACTGGCTGCCAATTTACCCAGACTATCCTATCACCCACCTTCGGCCTCTCCTTCATTCTATTCCCTAAAGCCAAATAAATAATATTTTTGCACCTGTATGTAAAATGTCAACAGCACATAATAGTATTATGTTGAACTGGATAACTTATATGATGCAAAGCATAAGCAGGGTACTTAGGACAGCCTGCACTAAACAAAATATCATTGGATCACTACTAAAAATGTTTGTGTTGATAGAATATTTAGAAATTCTATAATCAATCATGGCAAAATCCATTCTCTCCAACATTTGGATTTGGATTTTGGAATAAAACTCTAATCAGGTATTATCTTAGGAGACAGATGTTGTCCCTTTCCTTTTCCAATATTTCCTTGCTCCTATGTGTATCTTTTAGAATATATATATTCTTGCCATACTCTAAAAATTGATTCATTTTTTGGCTATCATGTACAAGTTCTTCTCCATATGTATGAATACTCCACCCCAAGCACACATCTTATTCCTTATCGGAACTTTAGCCTTTTACTTTAGTAAAGGAGCTCTAGAAGAAAAATCTCCATATTCAGCATCAAACTCAGCATTGGACATATAATGAGACCTCATTGTTGATTAAATGAATAAATGAATGAATGAAAGTGAAAATTAATAGCGAGGGATGCTGAGACCTATGGAAAGTGGAATTATAATAGATTCTCTAGTCTTGTTATATCCTTTACATATACTATATAACGATAACTTTTTCTGGAGGGTATGTGTCTTGAAAACACTTCTAAGTTGGGGTGCCTGCGTCGCTCAGTTGGTTGGGCATCCAACTTCGGCTCAGGTCATGATCTCATGGTTTGTGAGTTTGAGTCCCTTGTCAGACTCTATGCTGACAGCTCAGAGCCTAGAGCCTGCTTCAGATTCTGTGTCTCCCTCTCTCTCTGCCCCTCCCCCCCTCATGCTCTCTCTCTCTCTCTCTCTCTCTCTCTCTCTCTCAAGAAGAAATAAACATTAAAAAAATTAAAAAAAGAAAATACTTCTAAGTTATTTTCATTAATGCATTATTAAGTTTGCTAGTACAGACTTAGGAAGAAACCCACAATTTCAGGACAAAATGAATAAACTAATGACCATTGAATTTACTTTACAAATGATTATAGAATACAGCTTTATAGTTGAAGCACAACTACCACTGCATATATATATATCTATATATCTATCTATATCTATCTATATCTATATCTATACAATATATGTATCCCTTTGAGATGCATCCTCATCTCTCTAGGTACCCTCTCTGAGAAAGACTGTATTGGTTCATAAAGTTCTGCAACAGAAAGTTTCCTGTACTAGTTTGCCACAGACAGTTGCAATTCCACCTTTCAGTTAAGGAATTATCCCCTGATCAAAATATTAAGAGGAGCAGCAGTAGCTCCTATGATCAGGTCTTAACAGCTTAGCTTGGCTCTATTTAGAATAACCTGGGATTTCCTTCCAACTAGAGGAGACAGGACACAATTTAGTGGGTAGACATATGAAAAACAGGTACTGGTTATGTATTTAAGTATAAATGGACCAGAGTATCAGACTTGAAGGCAGGCCTAGATGTTGAAATGCATACTCCGAGTTGGTTAGGACAGGAGATGGTGGGTTTGGTGGGCTAAAAAGTTTAGAAGGCATGGAATGTTATTCCAAAAAGTAAGAGGGAGCCATGAAGATGCCCATTTTGCCTGGGGCTGAACATAAACACTTCAGTCAGGTGAATTATACTTGTATTGTACATATTAATAAGATAAATATGTTCTCACCTGCAAATGATAGCTTGTTGAAAATGAATAATATCTTCTTCTAGGCAGTAATTTCTACTGATTTACTATTAAGACAGCATTTCTGAGTAAGCATGATTTGTATCCTACATGACAGATAATCTTCCCTTTCTGTCTCTAAGAGTATACATAGCACTCTTTACAAAGGTAGAATCCAATAGAGCAGGACTTCTGAAACTTTTGAGATCTTTGCTAATATTTAATGGTTCCTTAATTGGAATAAACATAGTACTCTTTTCCATTTCGGGTGATTTTTCTTTTTTTTTTTCAACGTTTTTTTTTTTTTATTTATTTATTTTTGGGACAGAGAGAGACAGAGCATGAACGGGGGAGGGGCAGAGAGAGAGGGAGACACAGAATCAGAAACAGGCTCCAGGCTCCGAGCCATCAGCCCAGAGCCCGACGCGGGGCTCGAACTCACAGACCGCGAGATCGTGACCTGGCTGAAGTCGGACGCTTAACCGACTGCGCCACCCAGGCGCCCCTCGGGTGATTTTTCTTAATATTTTCTACCCACCTAAAATGACGAAGCCTTTTAAACCATGTTAAGTAAGAATAATTTTACTTTATTATAGAACTTTTGTCATAACCTAGATATCAAGTTACAGGAATTTTTTGAGCACCTAGTGCATACCTGGGCATTGGCTAAACCATAACACTTGGTGGTTTACCAGCTTTAAGTAGGCAAAAAGCGAAGCCAAAGAAGTCTATTTATTTTGTAATAAATATAGGTTGACTCTAGAGGAGAAGAGCTCTATTAAGCAATTCATCATTAGAGTACCAATGATAGTCCTTGGTAATGGTGTGATGATTCTCTTGCGTAGCTCACTTCCGCTTTTTTGGTCCTGCAATTACTTTCTACTTTTACCCTAAGAGTTTCCTTATATTTTTCAGTATCCTGAATGCATACAATGCTTTTAACACAATCAGGCCATTATCACTCAGATTTTTCATGACTAGTCCTGTCTCCTTAACCCACCTGCCACCCTCCACTCAGTATTATTTTATTTCCCCCATGCCCAAACACATATTTTTGTTTCCTTTTATTTATTTAGATCTTTCCTGGCTAATGTCCCCAGGGTTCTATCATTTCATTAATGACATCTAAGCTCTAGACTAAGAAGTCTATAAGGTTAGGAGTTCCTATTTTAAATCTTTTGTCATCCCTGTGTCTTTGATTGGGCTGTACTTTTTTCCCCCCATTTATTTTAAATTAAATTCTTCAGGCATGAATTTTACAAGAATTCCTCTGCTTCCTAAATCCTTAAATCTACTTTCTTTCCCAAATCCGTAAGCCAAGTGTTAGTTGACAGTTCATTGATTCTTGCTTGAGAGTAGAGAAAAGGAAAAGCTACCCACCAGATAACTTTCTGTTCTACTTTCTTACTTTGTGTAAAAAGATATATCCTGTGTCAGATTTTTTTTTTCTAAGAGTACTACTGTTCCTAAGGATAAAGGCTTGGAAAGAGTGTGAATTTCTTAGAAGAATTCTGTCACATGAGAAGATGCCATCCAGGACATTGTTGATGTGCTTATAATGTATGTGCTAGAACTTTGCATCACAGTTCTCAATGAAAATAACCTGGCATTAAAGATCAATCTTTGATGCTAGCTAAAGTAGATTATTAAAATATAATAATATAATAATAATAAAATATAATAATGTAAGTTTCCCATCTTGTTTTCTACACCCTCAGTGTTCTGTGTGTGTGTGTGTGTGTGTGTGTGTGTGTGTGTGTATTTAAAATGTACCTAAGTATTTGTTTGTGACGTATCAATTATTTTTCTTGAAATATGACAATATGGCATATGGCATATGGTATGATTTTATGAATTTCAAACTTAGAGGTGCAGATCAGTACATTATGACCTAGATTTCATGATGAAACGGGGAGTGAAAAGGTTCAGACATTCAGTTCCTATAATGCACAATAATTTCCAGTAAAAATTCTGACTTAGAAGGTAGTAGATAGAGACCTTTCTTCTACATACTTTGGACTTTAGAATTAAGGACAGCCACAGATAGAACTTACATTAGCACCACACTTGGCAAGTCACCCATCCCAGTCCTCTCTTTGGTAAGCTTCCTTCTAATTTTAAGCTGTTCAAAATTGTGTGTTTCAGTGACTACTTCTTGTCTCCTACTATATTTACAGAGTTTCTAATTTAATCCTTACAACTTTTAGGCTAACATTTATTTTTGGTTGTTGAATAAACTAGAAGGATATGAAATAATTGCTTTTGTTTAGATGCTTTCACAGCATTTCTATGAAATGTCATAATATCCTTTACCTACTTTCTCAGATTCCAGATTCATGTCTTCATCTTTGATATCTATCATCTTTCTAAGGGCCCTTTCCTTTATTTTAATTTCTATATTTGTTTTGCCCCTTTATTTTGCTCATTATGAAGTAGAACTGAGGTGGGGCACCTGGGTGGCTCAGTCAGTTGAGCGTCTGACTTCAGTTCAGGTCATGATCTGCTGGTCGGTAGGTTCGAGCCCTGCATCAGGCTCTGTGCTGACAGCTCAGAGCTTGGAACTTGCTTTGGATTCTGTGCCTCCCTATCTCTCTTCCCCATCCTCGCTCATGCTCTCTCTCTCTCTCTCTCTCTTTCTCTCTCTCTCTCAAAAATAAATAAACATTAAGAAAAATTTTTTGAAGTGGAACTGAGATGACAGGAGCACACTTCTTGCTAAGTTCTCAAAGAAAAAAGATGGATTAGCTACACTCCAGTCAGAATTTAATTTAGAGAATTAAAATAATACGTAATTATTTACAAAGGAAAGCTCTAAATAGACTTCCGTGTACTTTCTATTAAGATCCAAAATGTTTTATTTCACTAAAATTGGCATTGTTATACTTTTATTTTATGAACATAAATACAACTTGGATGGATTTAAAAAAACAACACCTTTTCTCATAGCCCCACATGCTTCACAGCTTCCTAATTCATTCAGACACGATTAACAGGTCTCTTACAACACTGAATACCATCACGTGCAGTACTATGATGAAGCAGTGTGTCTTTACAACCAGAATACTTGCAGATGTGAATGAAGTTAAGCACATATTCAAACTTGTAGACTTTGACTACTTCCTGACTCAAACTTTTCAAAACTCTAGGTGCCCCATTATTATTTTCACTTTTACATAGTTGCATATATTTCCATTCATCCCTTCTGTTCCTTGGCCATGCATTCTATTTTTTTTTTTCAGATTTTATGACTTATTTAAGGTTTAAAAGAAATTAGCTATGTTGAAGTAATAGTTACTCAGCAAATATATTTCAAGAGTTTATTATATAATGCACAGTTCTAGATATATGAAGATGAAGAAGTATACATAAAAAGTCCCGGCTCTAATGAACACTTCCTCTATCTACTTAGGGGAGATAATTGGTGAAAACAAAATAAGTAAATTTTATAAGTAGGACAGTGTTAACTTCTGCAGAGAAAAAATAAAGCAGTTAAGATGAAAGGGGATTCTGTTAATGGTGGTAGTATATAGGTGTGTGTGTGTGTGTGTGTGTGTGAAGTTATTTTTACTAGGGTTGGCAGGAAAGGTTTTATGATAAGATGTCATTTGGGCAGACATCTGGAAGCAGTGGAAGAAACTGTGAGCTCTGGATAAGGGTTTTTCACAAGAAGGGAACAGCAGGTATGAAGGCCCTTAGGCTGGCTCTGCTTGGTATGTTCAAGGAACAGCAAGGAGGCCAGAGCGGCTGGAACTGAATGAAGGAAGGGAGTATGGTAAGAGATGAGGGCTGAAAGTAACAGGGTGGGTCTGAGGGAAGGAAGATTATGTTCAGACCTCTAACGCTTTTGTGAAAATGTTGACTGACTTATAGGACTGCATACTCTCCGTTGTTTTTATTTATTTTTATTTTCTTTCCTTTAACTTAATGAAACAAAATTTACCACAATAAAATGCACTGGTCTTAAATTTTCAGCGCTAAGAATCTTGACAATTATTTATTTGTATATATCCATGTAACCACTGCTCAGAATAAAATAGAGAACATTCTTATCACACAAGAAAGTACCCTCATTCCATTTCCATTCAATTCTTCCCTTTTTCTGTTCTTAAAGCTACATTAATGGAATCATTTAGTATGTCCTCTTTTTCTGTCTGGCATCTCTTGCTCAACTCAATGTCTATGAGAGACATCTTTGTTGTTACATAAATTAATAGTCCATTTGTTTTTATTGCTGCACAGCATTCTAATGTTTATTTGTTTATATTTTGTATGTATCCCTTTTCCTGTTGATGGATATTTGGGCTGTTTCCAGTTTTCACTTCTTATTAGTAAGGTTGCTATAATGTATTTTTGAGACCATATGTTTTTGTTTGGAGTATATACCTAGCTGGGGAGCTGGGCCAAAGGGTAGACACATATTCAACTTTATAGTAAACTTCCAAATAGTTCTCCAAAGTGGTTATCATTTTATACTCCCACCAGCATTGTTTTAGGATTGTGGTTGTTCTCCATTGATATTAGTAATATTTTTTTCAAACTGTATTCATAAAAGTGGGTGTGAAATGGTCTTTGTTGTTTTAATTTGCATTTTTCTGTTGGTTAATGATGATGAACATCAATGCCTGCACTTACTGGCCATTTCTATATTTTCTTTGTGACATGCTAGTTCATGGGCTTTGTCTATTTTATAAATGAGTCTCTTGTCTTTGTATTGTTGGTTTGTGGAAGTTCTGTATATAACCTCACAAAAGTACTGTTTTTAGATATATGCATTCTAAATATTTTTACCAGGGTGCAGTTTGCCTATTTCATTGTCTTAATGGGATCTTTTGATGAGCGTAAATTTTTACTTTTGATGAAATCCATTAATGTTTTTTTTTCTTTTCAGATCAATACTTTGTATGTCTTGTTTAACGTGTTTTCACAAGTTCTCAGTGCTATTTTATACTTTCACCTAAAAGTTTTATAATATTAGCTTTTGCATTTAGGTTTGTGATGTATTTCAAATACATTTTTGTATGTAAAGTGCAGTACGGATTGAGGAGGGATTTTGTTCTTGTTTTTGTTTTTCATAGAGGTCCATACGTTGAAAGACTTTCCTTTCCGCATTTTGTTAGCTCACTGGGTTGTTTCAACATCAATTGATCATATATGCATTACATTTTTTTTTTAATTTTTTTTTTTAACGTTTATTTATTTTTTTGAGACAGAGAGAGACAGAGCATGAACAGGGGAGGAGCAGAGAGACAGGGATATACAGAATCCGAAACAGGCTCCAGGCTCTGAGCTGTCAGCACAGAGCCCGACGCGGGGCTCCAACTCATGGACCGTGAGATCATGACCTGAGCCGAAGTCGGACGCTTAACCAACCAAGCCACCCAGGCGCCCCTTATATGCATTACATTTTAAAAAGATCACTGGTTCCTGTGTTGGCAGTATAGGAGATTCAGGAAGGGAAGAAACAAAGTTAACTCGTAAAAGACTATTGAAATAATCCAAGTGATAGGCTTGGACAACATTGGCAGTAGGTTTAATTTTGGACATGTTTTGAAGGCAATACAAGACAATTTGTTAACAGGTTTGATGTAGTTTGTGAGAGGAGATGGCTGCACGTTTTTGAACTTGGAAAAATAAATAGTAAAAATATGGAGACATAAAGTTGCTGTGTAGTAATATGAGATAGACTGTACATTGGCAAAATCTGGAAATACACATATACCTGTCTTGATTTCAAGTGGAGATGTTCATAGATGTAAATAGTAGTTACTATAACTTTTTTTTCATTATAACTGTTTTAAACCATTTGTGATTTGATCATTAGGCACATTTTTTTCTTTTTTACATTTCCTTAGGAATCTTTATGGTAATCTAGATTCTTATATCCAACTGCCTACTAGGTATTTTTATCTGAAATACACTCAAGTAGCTCAAGAACCCTATGTTTAAAGATAGACTTAACAAGTAACCTCACCTTTGCTCTCTATAACTTTTTTTTTTAATGGCTGGATGATGTTTAAGTCAAGCAAAAACTGGAATGATTTCAGATGCTTTCCTCTACCGTATTTTTATATCTAAGTCTTATCTTTATATCTAAGCCCTAGAAACATATATTAAAAATATATGCAAAAAATGTAACCTTTGTTTATATCTCCTTTATAGGTCTTATCTAAGAATTTTTGAGACCACATTCATAAAAATACCCACTAATTTCTACCCCCTTGGTTTTACTCACTAAGAAAGTCTGGCTTTGCTGAAGAGTAGTAAATATAACACATAATTGGTGGCCTGATTTAGAATCAGGCCTTGGTTAGAATTATTGTTCTACCTCTTCCTAGCTATATGACCCTCAGGAAAATTAGGAACTGTCTTTGTAAAGTGAAGATAATGTTGACAATGATCTCATAGATTAAGTTAGGAGCTATGGTTCCCATTCTAGGGCAGCATTCCTCCCAGGGGCATTAGGCAATGTTGGACCCATATTTAATTGTACAGTTGCAGGAATGAAGAGAAGGGACTACTACTGGCATCAGTGAGTGTAGAGACCAAAGTTACTGCTGAATATTTTATAATATGCAAATAATTATTCAGCTCAGAATGCTAATTGTGTCAAAGTTATTAAACCCTAGTATAGACCTGTAGTTATATTTGTTAAGACATACTTCCTTGCTTTACATATCTCTTCCCCACTAGACTATATCCTCCGTAAGGAAAGGCTGAGTTGATTTTGTTTACCAGTATGTTCCCACTGCCTGGGCTAGTGCTAATACGTAGCAGATGGTCAATAGAAAAGTTGATTGATTTTCATGTATTTGAATATTCATGTGTCTGTTTCTCCACCTGTATTGTACTCTCACTGAGGGCAAACCAACTAACTTTCCATCAGTGAGGCAACAGCATGAAGCACAGTGCCTGACTTATGGTAGATGGATCATAATATTATTTTTTAGAAAATGAAAAACTATTCAGATTCTCTGCAATTTTAAAGATGATGAAATGTGAAGTTAACACATACTTTCTTTTGTCTTCCAAAATCTTCTAATCCAACTTTTTTCTGTATTATTAAGCCAAACAAACAGCCCACAGGAGTAATTTGTGTGTAGTATAATTAGTCCAAGACTTAAAGATTTTGTTTTAAGGCAGAAAAGAAAAAAATAATTTTAATTCTCTATAAAATAATTACTTTTCAGTCTAATTGTTCACATCTAAGCAATAGAAGGTGTTATTTTAAGTTTCAGACTAGAAGCTGTCTTTCTTAGTGATCTATTGCATGCCAAGAATTCATTATTTAGCAGTAAAGATAGACATAAACAAATAACCATAATACAATGAGAAAGATAAGAGACTGTGTCATTGGGTTCTTATTGCGTATAATAGTGCCTGGTTTAGAGCCGGTACTGGCTACATGAAATTGAAAGCCTCTGGTATAAGTGTGACAATAATGGAGTTCGGTAAATGCCCACTTTCACTTTCCTCCTAATGGGTGAGAGCTCTCTGTGTATAAGCTTTTTGTGTATATATTCTTAGCATGTCTAGTAGGTCTTTCCTAAAGTACTTGGCTATGTTTACTGAGGGACTAATGCATCACCATGTCTTTTTTTGTTGTTTGGTTGTTGTTGTTGTTTTTTTAATGTTTTTATTATTAATTTTTGAGAGAGAGAGAGAGAGAATGTGAGCAGAAGAAGAGAACAAAAAGGGGGGTTCAGAGCATCTGAATCAGGCTCCACACTGACAGCAGAGAGCCCGATACAGGATTTGAACTCACAAACCGTGACCTCATGACCTGAGACGAAGTCCATCATGACCTGAGCCAAAGTCCGATGCTTGACCGACTGAGCCACCCAGGTTCCCCCAGGATCACCATGTTTTAAACCTCTACTGAGGCTCAGTATAAATTTTAGGGAGATAAGACAATGAAAGAAAATACACTTTCTTTCATTGGTTCTGTCCCCATATTCTCATAAATAAACACTATCCTTCTCTAAACCAGACGGACTTTAATTGCCAAAGTCTATCTCTTGATAGACTGGCTCCTTCTGTTCCTTCCTCATGAAATTAATTTCCTGTCTACTCCTCCATCAAAACACCACTTGCCTTTTAGTATCCAACTCAAAAGCTAATTCTGCCACGAAGCCCAGTAGATCTCCCCCCTCCTTGAACATCAGTAGCACACCATACTTCACTCTTTTTGAAGGAAGTCACAATGTACAGACACATCTAAAAAGTGGGGAGTTACCATCTTTAAGGGTAATGTATCTAAACATTATTTGGAATTTTTCTGCATGGGAGATTTCAGGGCTATACAAGAAAGGTGGAACCAGTAGGATATATGCAGATACATAAGTAGGTAGGTAGATAGATGGAGACAGAGAGAGAGAGAGAGAGGACTTAATGGTTCTGGAGGCTGGCGAATCTAAAATCTATGTAGGGTAGGTTGACACACGAGAAAGTTTTAAGCAATAACTGATGCCGCAATCCAGAAAATACAGAAGTAGATCTTCTTCTTCCTGGAAATGCTGGTTTTGCTCTTCAGGTACTTCACATGATTGGATTATTATCATCCAATCCATTATATTCATTGGATCATATTATCAATAAGAATCTCTTTTGCTTAAAGCCAACTGATTGTAGATGTTAACTTTATAAAACATCTTCACAGCGGGACCTACTTTAGTGTTCAATTGAATAACTGGGCAATGTGGGTCAGCCAAGGTGACATATAAAATTTGTCATCACAATCATCCCATTTATTCATTTATTGAATTATTTATTTATATCAGCATGGACTCATGGGCATTTGTTTTATACATCTGATTATAATCCAAAACTATTTTGTTTATGCTGTTGCTCAAATTGTTCCAGCTTTGGCCCTTGGTAGCTGTTTCAGTATGCTACTGTGTTCTTTGGACATAATCTGACCATTTTGTGAATGTGCTCATATGTGTGTGTGTTTAGCACCTTCTTACTTTCTCACACCTAAAGATGCTTATCTTACATGTTTCCTGTTCCAGTCCTAAGATTAGCCATTTATCCAAGGAACCCTGCTTCCATTTGTTGAAAAGTGATATTAAAAACCATATTTAAGTGTTAGATGTGCCTATTGTTTTTGGAACGTATTGCTTCTAACCATCTCAACTCACAGAAAAAGGAAATATATGTGTATCTACTAACCCATTTTTATACAGATGTACCTTTAGATATGTCTATATGTCTCCATTTTAATCCATTACTACATGGATCATCCTAGCTTCTATTCCTAGATTCTCTGGAGACCCCCAACCCAACAGTAATGAAGCTGGCTTCCACAATCTACCATCTATTTACTAGTTTCAATTCCATTTACTTATATAGTAGTTTGAAAATTGTTAATACGTACCCCCATAGGAAGCAACTTTATCAACTTCCAAAGTAAGGTCATCATCTTTCCCCAACTCTCTTCAGTGAGGTTGTTTTATACATTTGTGATACAGTTCAATTTTTTGTTTTCCACATTCTGTATTCCATCTGGGATCCTTAAATGATGTTTTTAAATTTACATACATTCAGGTTTACTATTTATTCTATAAAGTTCTCTGAGTTTTAATAAATTCATAGTGTCATGTATTCATTTATAGTATCATACCGAATAGTTTCATTACCCTAAAAAAAGAAAAATCCATGCTTCACCTGTTCACCTCCCTGTTGCATCCTGGAATCCCTAGGAACCACTGATCTTTTTACTGTCTATATAGTTTTTCCTTTTCCAGAATGTTACATAACTGGAATTATACATTATGTAACCTTTCAGATA
This sequence comes from Panthera uncia, assembly GCF_023721935.1. Classification (NCBI taxonomy): domain Eukaryota; kingdom Metazoa; phylum Chordata; class Mammalia; order Carnivora; family Felidae; genus Panthera; species Panthera uncia. The sequence goes on along the minus strand of NC_064810.1, from coordinate 61,668,050 downwards.
TGCTTCTTTCAATTAGCAATATGCATTTAACATACATCCATTTCTTTTTGTGGCTTGATCATGCATTACTTTTTATGTATGTATGTATGTATGTATGTATGTATGTATATATGCATGTATGTATGTATGTACGTATTTATTTAGGGGGTGGCAGAGAGAAAGAGAGGGAAAGAGAGAATCCTAAGCAGGCTCTGTTCTGACAGGGGATCCAATTCTTGAACCATGAGATCATGACCTGAGTTGAAGTTGGACGCTTAAACACCTAAGCCACCCAGGAATCCCCATGCATTACTTTTTATTGCTCAATAATACGCCCTATGTAACTATAGTATAGGTTTTTTTTTAAACCTATTCACCTATTAAAGAAACATCTTGTTCTTCTAGTTTTTGGCATAGTAACATTTGATCAATAAAAGAATGGTGTGTGGGATTGAGTGAGCAAAACAATGTCTTTAGACTTTAAGATATAGAAAAAGGGAAGAACCTAACTTCTTTTATTTATTTCAACCTCAACGTCTTTCATTCCTATTCGCTCCTTGCCATTACCATGCCTACTTAGAACTTATCTCCAACTGTTTATTTATGAGGGATGCAGCTTTTGAAGCTAAAAGAAAATTTTGTAGAATTATTATACATAGCTTGAAATTAATTAGAAATTCAAGAACAAAGAAAGGTGCATTATCATACCCTTTGCACTGAAGAATGTATGGACAGAGCCCATTGACATAGAACAGAAAAAAACAAACCAGTCATAGCCAGCATGAATAATTACAAAAAGATTACAACTGTTGTATTGCCAGGTGTTGCAATTAAAGTTCCCCATTTCTGGACTCTCACAGACCAGGACTTTAAAATATAAAAGTTGATATAGATGGACAGGAGATAAAATCCCTGAAGATGATAAGTATATGTCAGCTTTTATCTTTAATAGAACATTGATGAAAAATACATATGTTATGTGTTACTTGGTTTTGGTTTTGGTTTATTTTGTTTTTTAATTCTGTGCTGAGAGCCTTAGAATCTTCCCAGATTAGAAGGCAATACCCCTTATATACTGGAAGCAGAATTTGTACTGGGGCACCATCTCTGAAGCAGGGAAAAAAACACACCATCCTCACTGAAGCATGCCAATTCCAAGGCTGATTCACATTCCAAATTGAGTTGTTTTGCCTTTCTTAGCTTTCCTTTGAATCTGTTTCCAAGCTATAATCTGTAGACAACTGTTCGCCCACATACCTATGGTTAACATTGTGAGACAGCTTTGCCTTGATTCCATATTAAATGTAAAAATTACTTTAATGCAGCATTGAAGTAAAAATGCTGTAGGCACTCCAGAAAATAAAAGCCAGGAATTTCTAACTTGATGCTCCTGCAGAAGAAAAACCTCAGCTTCATTGTGTATCCTATTCATTTCAAAATGTACATTTGACATAAAGCTGAAAGATAAATAAGATAAACCACTTTCATCATACTACTTATAATGAAGGATTTGAAAAAATATATCAAGGGCAAGCCAGGGTCTTACTCTTTCTACGGTTTTGCTCTTGTGTATCTCTCTGGGCAGGGAGTTCTTAAGTCAGATTTCTGAGATGAGCACAGGAGGAGGGCAGAGAAAAGAACTGTGCTCAAATGTACAACCTGGTTGAATGTATCTTTTTTAGTTATATAAACTTTCAACACACTTTTATACTAAAGTGGTTTAATACCGTTTTTTTTTTAATTGTGGAAAGTACTTTCATTGATAACAATTGCTTATTGCAAGCCTGCTTTGGGAGTGCTGGCTGGCTCAGTCTATAGAGCATGTGACTTGTGAATCTTGATCTCAGGGTTGTGAGTTCAAGTCCCACACTGGGTGTAGAGATTACTTAAAAAAAAATAAAATCTTCAAAAATAAAACAAAATTTTAAAAAGCCTACTTTGACCATGGAATGCTGATAAATTCTGAACAGACACAAAAATTCTAGGTAGATAGGCCACTTGTATTACCTACGTGGAGAAAAGAGACTTATAAGATGTTAACCATGAGACAAGATATGATTAAGTGTCCGATAAGTGGTAAAGACCAGTTGTTCCCATGAAAGGGGCAGTGGTAAAACTGCATGAGAAATAACAGGATCTTCTGGAACTATTGGTACAGTCAGAATGTCATTAAAACTCAGAAAATCAAACAAACAAACAAATAAAACCTCAGAAAATAGAGCAACATCATGGACCAGAGTACTTAAGAAAGATATCAGGGGCACCTGAGTGGCTCAGTTGGTTAATGGTCTGACTCTTGATTTCAGCTCAGGTCATGATCTCATGGTTTGTGAGACTGAGCCTTGCACCAGGCTCTGTGCCGACAGTACAAAGCCTGCTTGGGATTCTCTTCTCCCCCCACCCCTTCCTTCTGCCCCCTCCCCTGCATGCCCTCTCTCTCTCTCTCAATAAATAAATAAACTGAAAGGAAGGAAGGAAGGAAGGAAGGAAGGAAGGAAGGAAGGAAGGAAGACATCAAAATGAAGGCAACTAAACCAAGGTATTGATCAGATAATGATTCACAACAAAGTCCAACAAAACTTAGTGGTTTAAAACAACGAATTTATTTAGTTCATGATTCTTTGGATGGCAGGTGATTGTTCTAGTCCAGGCTGGCTTTGCTGATTTCCATAGAGGTTTTCATGCATACATGGGCAGCTAGTGAGTTGTCTGATGGCTGTAATTCAGGATGGCCTCATTCCCATGTCCATTGATTTTATACTGTCAGCCAAAGTTTTCCTCCATCATGCTAGCTTTGGCTCATTAACATGGTGAGTTCAAGGTTCCCAGTGCAACAAGAGTGGGAAAGCCCTAATGCAAACCACTTTTCAAGTCTCTGGTTGAGTCATGTTTGGTATTGTCTCATTGGTCAAAGCTAGTCACAAGACAAAGTGGAGAAATAGATGACACATTTTGATTGAAGGAATTATAAATTCACTTTGCAAAGTGGTATTCATGTGAGGATGGGAAAAGTCTATGGCCTTTTTTTCAATATACCACAGTATATACAACATTTAACAGAGATGTAACTTCAGTGGAGTAGAGTTAATGTTAAAAAGAAGTGAAGAAACACAGTGGTTTGCCCTTGAATGAGCCACTGCTGGGCTATTGCCAGGAGAAAGAAGAGTTGACTAAATTAACATTTTATGAATATTAATCTGAAAGTTGGGTAGTGGATAGTCTGGAAGAGAGAGAATTTAGGAAAGCATTCAATGTTTATGAAAGAAGCTAGCAGTATCTGACACCTATCAGTTGCTTAGTACATGATCACAACATCTTAATCTGAATCCAGATGTGAAGTAATAAGGACATGCACTGTAGTAATGGTATGAATGTAATGAAAGTGCCAGATGTGAGAAGCAATTTTGAATGAGTTATTAGCATGCCTTGATTACTAGTGGATTTGGAGGTTAGGGGAGAGAAGTAGAAGGAAATTAGAAAGAAAAAGATACCTTCAAAGCTTCAATCCTTGATGAGAGGAAGATTGGTTATATATTAACAGGTACAGGAAAGGAAGGGAGAATTCACTGGAGTAAATTTGTTCAGATACATTAAATTTTAGTGGACGGGAGCATCTCTCATTGATTATGTTCAGTGGAGCATTGGAAATATGAGTGCGAAGCTTGAGAAAGAGTCGGGAATATAGGAATAAATAGATATTATTGTTTATCTTCCACATAGGGATGATTAGAAAATGTAAAAACTGGATGAAGTGCCCAAGACAGAATACAGAGAGAAAAACAGTGTGGAGACGAACACTGGAGGAGAAAAACAGAAAAGAAATCAGAAAAAGATTATTAAAAAAAAAAAAAAAAGAGGGAGGAGCGGTCAAAGGTTTGGGGAGAAGGGGTGGGGGAAAATGTCATAAAATGTCAGATCTGCCAAAATAGGAAAGAGTTCAAAACAATTTCCTGAGTTCTTATCAGGAGTATTAGAAAAGAGAAATTTTGTTGTTTCAATAGGAACAACAATAACAAAGAGTAAGTTGGCATGAGGTTGTCAGCATTACAAAAGAGCAGTCTAGAAGGATAGCTGAGGGTAAATTCCTACTTGCAAGATACCTCTTCTGGATCAAGGGGAAGATCAAATGACTACACTGTGTTTTAGCTCATTAACTTAGATTACGACTTTACGGTTGGAAACAAAGTAATTTGACATGTTGATAAGAAAATTTTCTGACCTGGGCAGATGCGTGGGCAGAGTCAATATTGTCTTCATTCATTTTGTTCTCATTTCTGACTTTTTAAAATGATGCCAGTGTGTTATTTCCTAATTTTTCATGCATGTCCATTGTTTGCTTAGTCACGTATTGATTATGAGTTATAAACTGGTGAAAGAAGACAGATCATTAGGGCTCACTGTTTATGTTGTGATCATTGTGGATAGGATCCCTTTGGGTTGCGCAGCATAAAATGTGTGTGACCATTTATGAGAGCTTAGGATGGAAGGAAATAATCTCTGAATGATTTAACTGTATTGTGGAGAAAGGGCAGGCAGAAAGAAAGACACACACACACACACACACACACACACACACACAGCTGATGGGAAATCCCAAAATACTGATTTCACAGAAAGATCAGGCAAAGGAAACAGTGACAGAGAGTTGTGCAGGAGATTCTTGGACATTTTTGTTTGGAGGAGAATAAGTAGACAACATCCCCTGAAAGAAAGCTCATGTTAGAAGTAGATGACAAGGTCAGAAAACCAAATATGTGGATCTCCAAATGCCAGATTCCATAGTTTGGATATTATCCCATAGGCTCTATAGACACTTGAGGGATAGGAACATTTTCAGAAGAATTCACAGTGAAGGGAAGCAGTTAGGGGATGCTTTCAGACAGAATAATTACTTTTTTTTTTTAATCTTAAGGGTTTGTACATGTGAAACAGCATAAACTCATCTGCTTACCCTGGGTAAGTATTCTGAGATGAAGTAAATCTGTGTGATAGCTCCTTACATTTATTTTACAATTTATTTCTGAATTCCTAGGGACATCTTATAAATTGAATATTTTTCACATGAATCCTGGTTTTTCATCTTTGCAATGTAAGAAATCTTAAGTACATACGTTGTATAAAACTCAACCGTTATCAAAAATGAATTGACCGTGATCAGTGCCCAGCATATTTTCCTAGCATACTATTATTCTTTGATTTGAGATTAAATGATGTAATTTAAGATTGTCATAATCTTGTTGACTTATTTAATTTTAGAAGCAAAGTTGTCGTTGAATTGATATGAATGGATCAATGGCTAATCGGTTCAAATGGCAATCATTACTGGACATATTTATGGGAACGTAATTACCATACAGTAGTGCCATGTCAAGTGTGAAAAAGCATTAAAATATACTAGAATATGTCAACAGGCAATGTCAGAAAGTGCAGTGGACTATGAACCCATTAAACTTTTGTATTTTTATGCACTTTACTTGGACAAATCATCAAATCTCCGTGATAACTTGCAAAATATGCAAATTAGTAATATTGCACTTCAGAGCAAGCCCCGACACATTCTTGGCCTATTTGTACATTCACTGTATTCAACTTACCATCAGGGTTGCTGTTGTAGAGAACAGATTCCACAGTATTTCACATAAAATTCTGGTGATGATCTAGGCAGGTGGTGAAAATTATACCTATTTAAGCAATTCCATGTACATCTATTTAATTTCTTTGCAATATTTTGTACTTGGTAATCCTGTTTATTTTATGGGACAAGGTTGCCTGACAAGATAGAAACCCCAAAGATGAGACAATGGAAATACTAATGTTCATGCAAAAGTTCAGAACTCTGTAAAGTGTTCAGCATAGCTAGGAACGATTGGATCAGAGTGAGAAGCTGAAATGGGGGCTATGTGAGCAATGAGGGGAGGAACAATGTGTCTATGGAGGTTATGACAGTAATGCAAGGAGAAATATCCCTACTTTGGAGTTCTGAAACGATATTAGAATGAGAAATCATAAGCATATTCATGGTAGGAAGTCAACACTTATTGAGATGTTTCCACAGCTCGCAGTTTTATCCATTCCTCTCTTGTGTCTCAGATACAGACACACATACCACACACACTGTGAGCATGCACGCAATCACAGACACACCCACACATGCTCACAGAAAAGCATACATCCTCTTTCCTTTATGATTAGAGACAAAATAAACATTATTGCTACTCTTATCTTTTCACCACCCCTCTCCCCAAAGTCTTCTGTTGACCTTTTATTAAAAACTCTATTCCAAAAGCCAGATTCTCAGTCTGGAGGGAAAATATTCTTCTTCTATTAAATGGAATCTATGTCTCCTATTTTGAACCAAAGGTGAAATAGGAAACAGAAGCAATCTGTTTCTTTAAATCATATTTTTATCTTACAGTCTCTGAAGCATATTGGCAAGAATACTTGGTTTTGAGGGCTTTTATTTTGCATCCTCTCTTTCCATTGTTTCTATAAGAAACAGGATATTTCTATATATTTGCACTCTAACTGAAACAGTGCTTAACAAATGGGGAGGGGAGTATGGAAAAGGTAAGGAAAGTTCATTTTAATCAGAAAATAATTTTTTCAAAAGGAAACAAATTGACTTGGCAGGAGAGGCAAAAATCAGAACTCATGGTGATTGAGAAAGCCAGAAGGAAATAGAATAAGGTATATAAGCTTTGGCCAAAAGCTCCAGGACAAATCTGACTGATGCAGGTTTTCTGTGTTTATGTTCTCAGCTGCTCCTACATTCATTCAGAAGGTTCATATATATTTTTTACTCCTCTAAAGAAAAATAACTGTCTCTCAGGGCACCTGGGTGGCTCAGTTGGTTAAGCATCCAACTCTTGATTTAGACTCAGGTCATGATTCCATGGTTTGAGTTTGAGCCCTGCATCAGGCTCCACACTGACAGTGCAGAGCCTGCTTGGGATTCTCTCTCTCCCTCTGTCTACACCACTTCTGCACATGTGCACATGCACATGCGCTCTCATGGTCTCTCTCAAAATAAATAGATAATCTTAAAAAAGAAAAGAAAAAGAACAGCTTTTTGATGGATTGTTGCTGGGCCATTTGCACACATAATACAAAATTCTTTTTCCCCAAATTTGAGCATTATAGGGCCTTGGAGATGCAAATAATTGAGGATCACTGGCTCTCAGTCAAAGTTAAATTTCCCAGGCTCCTAAAAATGGAAACTTATACCATCTGATCTGTACACTCAGTTTTTGATAAAAGATGTATAATTCTGTGTCTATGTGCTTACATGATCTATAACCTATGATTAGCTTTATCATGTAGTCCCTTCTCAACTCAAACATTTCTAAGATCCAGGCTTATAGTAACATTGAAGGGACAGGAATGTATTACTCAGTTCTACTAAACTACCTACACACACGTACACACAGACACACACACAAAAGGGAAGGAAGTTGTGAGAGAGTGTAATTCTACCAAGCTGGCAGTGCTCAGAGGCTTGACTTTTAGAGTTACTGGACAGACACAAAAGTTTCTTCAAAATTTTCTCCCATCAAATATATATATTTATAATATCCCTATGAATATTAATGCTGAAATATGTGATCAGATAAGTAAAGAAAAAATAAAAACATTCTGCTAAGATCAAAGAAAATGTGTTCCAGAGACTGGAGGATAGATAACGTTTCTTCTAATACTTGGTCCTGGCAAAGTGAGGAGAAGAGCTGAAGTAGCTGGGTATTGAAAGCTGTTGATGAAAAAGCTCTGAATTGTCCATGCTAACTTGCTAATGAATCAGATTCCCTGCAAAATCATTCTTTTCTTTCTTCTACTTTACTCTAAAGATCTGATTCTTGTGTTTTGTCCATTTAATAAGATAAGCATCTCATTCGAAGGGAAACAAGCTGACCTTAAAAATTTCCGGCTTGTTGGAATCAGTCTGCACTGAAAGGAGCTACCACTGTCTCTCAGATCAAAAGTAGAACATGAAATCCATACTGGCTCATTAAAATCCTAAGCTTCTACAGACCCATCTGTAATGATGACAAGCAGTAATCAATGTGATTGCAATGTGTACTTTAAGGTCTTCCTATATCAACACGTGCATACATGTAGCATGGTTCAGAGAGGTTGGTAGTATTTCAAGACTGCTTTGCTCTCAAGATTTCAGACTATATCATGGTTTCTATTACACAACATAATTGAAACGGGTGATGATCTAGGTAAGAGGAGAGAAGCTGCTGTTGTGACTTTTCCCCCCCATTGTGGGCTTTTTGGGTTTCAGCAGCCCAACACTCTCAGGCCCCAATGTGATACCCAAAGATACTAAACATAAGCCAAACCACTATCTAGTGTTAACACCCAGAGATGATACACCAGCAAATGCTTCCTCTGGGAAGCCTCTGAGGATCCCAATTACTCTGAATCAAGAGAGAAGTCAGTCAGGCTTGAAGTAAGGGGCTTGCATTTAAAATCAGCAGAGAGGGAAAAGTGTGATGAACGGATGAAGTTTCTTGGCTTGTCAGAGCTGCTGAAAACTATTACTGTCAAACTTACCACCTCCTTTCCACCCCTTCTTCTTTATGGTATTGATAGGAAATGCAATCAGATCCATTCTTCATCTTCCTGCAGGAGCATGAGGTTGTTTATTGACAGTCTCTAAATTTCAATCTGAGATGTTATTTTTCAAGACAGAATTCTGGAGAAGCCCCTACATCCCTCCTCATTTAGAATTAAAACCCAGAAGGTAGTTCTCAGGGAAAAGAAAAGAAGGAATATCTACAGCTGTGTTTGCTGCCAAGGGACTTAATGAAAGATTGCAGGCACCACATCCTCTTTAATTGAATTTCAGCTTGTTTCACACATGGGAGTCCAGTTGTCACAAGGGAATTATAAATGAACACATTGTCCTTCATGGCTATGGAGGCCAGTGGAGTGGAGGATGAGACGAGCATTATTCACGGATATTGTCCATGCCTCCTTAGAAGGGGTCAGATGGCTTGGAGTCCTTGAGCAGTGAGACACTGGAGCTGTGCTTCCTGGCTGCATTTGAGAGCCTAGACAGCCAAACACTACTCATTCTTTAAACACGGCACCCCAGGGCGCCTGAGAGGCTCAGTTAGTTAAGCCTCCACCTCTTGATATCAGCTCATGTCATGATCTCTAGGTAGTGAGATTTAGCCCTGCATCAGGCTCTGAGCTGAGCATGGAGTCTGCTCGGGATTCATTCTCTCTCTCTTTCTCTCTCCCCCACCTCCCCCACTTGCTCATGCTCTCGCTCTCTCAAAATAAATAAGTAACCTTTAAAAGCAAAACAAAATGTAAAACACTGCACCCCTCACGATTGTAGTATGTGTACGGTATGGTATGTGATAAGTATAGTAAGTGTATGGACATTCTGAGTAAATAATGTCTTCCCTAGCTTGTAACCAGCTATCCTTCAGTATCTTTAACATATTTAGACATCTCTGGTCAAGTAATTTTATTATACATTATATTTTGTGTGTATGTGTTTAAGTAATTTAGGGGTACCTGGGTGGCTCAGTCGGTTGAGCATCCATTTTCTGCTCAGATCTTTGTCCCAGGGTGGTGGGATGAGCCCCACATCTGGCTCTGCATGGAGCAGGAGCCTGCTTGAGATTCTCTCTCTCTCTCTCTCTCTCTCTCTCTCCCCCTCTCTCTCTCGCTCCCTCTCTCCCCTTCTCTCCCTCTCATTCTCCCTTTCTCCCTCTCCCTCTCATTGTCCCTCTCCCCATCTCCCATGCTTGCACTCTTTCTCTAAAAGATAATAATAATTAACATTTTTAAAAACTTAAACATTTTAAAAACAATTTTAAAAATTTAACTATGGTAAAAAATATACAACATAGAATTCACCATTTTAACCATTTTTATTTATTTATTTTTTTAAATTTCAGCCGCCTGGGTGGCTCAGTGGGTTAAATGACCAACTGCACTTCAGGTCACGATCTGAGAAGTCAGTGGGTTCCAGTGCCATGGGGGACTCTGTGCTGACAGCTCAGTGCTTGTATCCTGCTTCAGGTTCTGTGTCTCCCTCTCTTTCTGCTCCTCCCCCCACTCACACCCTGTCTCTCAAAAATAATAAACAAACATAAAAAATAAATTTAAATTGTATAAGTTTTTTATATTTTTTTGAGAGAGAGAGAGCATGCACTCGCACATGTGCACGTGTACAAGTGGGGGAGGGGCAGAGGGAGAGCAAGGGAAAGATTCCTAAGGAAGCTCCGCAGTATCAGTGGATACCCCAGTGTGGGCTCAATCCCACCAGCCATGAAATTATGACCTGAACCAAAACCAAGAGTCAGAGGCTCAAAGGACTGAACCATCCAGGTACCCTGCCCCTTAACCATTTTTAAATGTACAGTTCAGTACTGTTACATATATTCATGTTGTTATGTAACAGATCTCTAGAAATTTTTTATCTTCCAAAATTTAAACTCTATACCCACTGAACAACTTCCCTTTTCCCTCCACCTCTAGTTCCTGGCAGCCACCATTTTATTTTCTTTCCATGAGTTTGACTAGTTTCTGAACCTCAGGTAAGTGGAATCATGTATTTGTCTGTGTTTTGTGTTTTTATTCAAGTAGTTGATATATAATTAACACAGGCTTAGTATTAATTCTACACAGATTGTGTTATTCTGTTCTAGCAACTATAGTGAGTCCTAAAGAAATAAGTTCCAGCTCTCATGGAACTCACAATCTAGTGAAGGAAACTAACATTTGAATACTTACTACAGTGCAGTGTATTATATACCGTATCACAGATAACGTATACATAGCAACATCACTTCAGTTAACAATCTTGTTTTTTCCATGATACTTTCTATCATGTGTCCAATGAGAAAATTTCTCTTGCATTTTCACATTCTCACCACAAGTTTTATTCCCTGAAAACTAAGGTTATATTTATATCTTTCTATTAAAAGTCCAAGACTGCTTTTAATTTTCTACCCTTTGTGTATGGATTATAGTGTCTTACATTGTAACTATTTCTCAATTTTTATTGTTGGAGAATCACAGTGAAAATCACTCCCTCTATTCTACTTTCTCTATCAACTCTGCAGTTCTCTATATCTGATGTTGTATGAGCATTCTTCTTCATTCTATTCAGATTTCATGTCTTCTGCCAAGCATTCTTCCCCACTGTGTAACAAGTATTGTGTAGTTTCTAGAAATCACCCTTTTTGGTATCAAAAGTTGCTTCTTGACATTTTTTGTTTTGAAACACTCATAGATTAATCTCCACTTTCAATAGGTGCATTCAAAAATCTCTTCCAAATTGCTAACCGTTAAATGTAGATGAAGATCCATTTGTTCCCAATAATTAGTACTCAGATTTTTAAATCATAGAACTGAGGTTCTTGAAGAGACAGCCACTATCATATCATTGGTATCAATGCTTTTATTTTGAGAATAAGAGAAAAGAGAAGCCTGGAAATAGGAAATGACTCATCCAAGGTCAAAGTCACTAAAGACACATTCCATGTTTCTTCTGGCTCAACCATTTGTTCCCGTTGAATCAACAGAGTGGGTAGTGATTGTTGGGTTTGATGAGTCTTGGGAGGCACAGCATCACCCCTCGGATAGGTGCTTTGGGAAAATAATAAACCTCTCAATCAGCCTTGTCAATGTAGACAATTCTGTAAGTGATTGTGCGAGTGTCTTCCTCCTAAGGTCTGTGATAAGATGCCTTGAATTTATTAGCACCAATAAATCTTCTTTAATATAATGTGGCTCATGGGAAGTAGGTACTTCTTCAGTTGCTTTGAGAAGAGACATATAATAGCTTCATTTTAGGTAATACAGATTTTTTTCTCCATATTGTCTGTGTCATGTCCTTCCTCTGAAACACTCTGAATCTCCTTTATCCATTAATTCATCATTCCACAAGAGATCATTGAGCTCCTAATGCATTTCTGCCATTTTATTTGGCATTGGGCATAAAACAGTGAGTAAAATAGACGTGGCCTCTGCCCTTATGTCTCTGCTTTCAGACCTGTCTAGCAATATTATTTGTGTTTCCACCTGTATTGTTTCTCCTAGGAAACTTTTTTTTTAATAAATGGGAGGGTAGAAGCTTTTTTACTCCTCAAGCTTTTTTACTATGTCCATGCATAATTAGGACATCAAATACAAGAAAACCAATGTGACAGAGACCTTCTAAGACACTGAAATAATAAATTCTTTGTGTATTCCCTGAGATCACATATTAAACCAATGTTCTTTGCCCTAAAAATTACCAGTGTGAATTGTAAAGGTCAATTGTTTGCTTGTTTTTTCCCCCTAGACCTGTTCACTTGTGGTATACTTATACATTCAATAAGCCATAACTCTAGTTACATGGGCTGTAGGTAGTAACATGTCTACTGAGGTAAACACTGTGCATCCATAGTACCTAAAACAGTGCCTGGAACATAGTAAATATTCAAGAAATATTGCTGAATAAGTGAAATGAGCTTCAGAAAAGTGCTGGTTGTATGCTGGCTAATCATTTTTCTTTCTCATTCCTAGAACTGCCGTTAACCTGAAAAGGGTTTGTAATTTGTACTGATTTGCATGAACCTTGCTGTAGTTATAGTATTGTTAAAGAAAAATTGTTTCTGGAGTTTTTTTTTTTTTTCCTACAATATTCAGTAGGCTGTCTCTTCCACATCGTGCTGCTTCCTTTCCTCAGCCTAGAGGAGGAAGAGGAGGTTGCCATTCCTAGAAACCCAGACATGTGACCCATTTAACCTAACACCTCAAAGTATCTATCTCAGCAAGGCTTGCTTTGTGGCAGGGGCTGGAATTACCAATGGGGAGTTCTTTTCTAATATAGCAAGTACCCACAATTGAGTATAAATTTCTACTTTGTGTTTCATTTCTTTGCCTGAGTGTTGGACTAGTTTAGAAAAGGTATGAGTCAGTGAATTAAAAAAAAAAAAAACACATTGAATTATTTTCTTTTTTCATTTAGTAATTACTGCACTGCAGCAAACAGAGCTGGGTCTGAGCGAACACTGACATCTAATTTTCAGGTTTTGAATTGCCTGGAGAAAAGCAGGTCTCTCTGTTTTCATCTACTAACTTTTCACTGTGAGGTAATTATGCAGAACAGAGTATGGTCCTGGGTGATGTTTAACATAGGCAGGTCATAACTAGACAGAAAATGGACACTTGCTTTTAGGATAGGAATAATTAAAGGTTCATAATTTTGGAAGAGCAGTGGTGATGTCATTTAATAGACACACACTTGCGAGGAATTGCAGGCTTGAAAGTCATGTGTTTTTCCACTTTAGATCATTCATAAACTGTCAACATAATTTGGAAGCAAAGCTTACTTTCCCTCTCTGTCCTCTTGTTGGTGATGCATTTCTGTCTCCATGAGAATGACTATGATTCATTGAATTCTATTGATTTTGTTTATTTATAAATGTATATTTGTATATATTCCAATAGGTTGTTTTCCTCGGTTTACAAATGAACCAAGAAATTGGGAAAATGGGAATCTAAATGCAAAGTATTATGGACTCATGGAATTGGAATTATAGAGGGATACAGAAGTTTAAAGAACATATTTTAATTCCTTTTATATACAAACTATACACTGCAAGAGTCAGGCAAACTTCACAGTGTGAGGAAACGGTCCTCATGACACTGCCGTCACTGAAGATATCAGCCACAGTTCAAGGGTCCTCAGGGTTATTCTCATTGTTGGCTAAAAGGTCAGGGATTCCCATGACCAACCTTAAGTTTGTTAACTTGCTAGAATGACTCACAGAACTCAAAGAAGTGTTATAATTGTGGTTTTATTTTAATGCAAGAACAACCCAAACGTTTTATTTTAATGTTAGAACCACCCAAAGGGAGAGATGCATAGGGAGGAATCTGGGAGGTTTCAACATATGAAATTTTCATCATCCTCAGGGACATGTTACCCTTCCAGCATCAACATATAGCAATACATGGAGTACAGCCCACCAAGGATGTTCACCTGATTTCTGATGTCCAGAGTTTTTACTAACATTTTCTTGCATAGGCATGATTAACTGAATTATTGCCTATTGATAGCATTCAGTCTCTAGCCTCCCACCCTCACCTTCTGAGCACCAACCCATTAATCATGTGGTCAGCCTTTCTAGAATGGCTTGCCTCCATCCTGAGTCATCTTCTTAGCATAGACTATCTAGGGACCCACTAATGAGTCACCTTGTTAGCATACATTATCAGGTGTGTTTGAGGAGCCCACCTTTAATAACAAAACTCACCTGTCACGCAACAAAGTCCAGGGATGTAGAGGTTGCCTCCCAGGGCCTATGACAATGGCTAAATCTCTCTTTAGGCGAAGACAAGTAGCTTACCACAGAAACATACAAATCGCAGATTGCTGATTTGGCTTAAGGAGGTTCAAGTACGTGAGAGGAATGAACTGGGTATCAGGGAGAGATTTCCTGGCTCCTTGGGTAGAATTTTCTTCCATACTACCACAAACATGTACTAGAATATGAAATCTACCAATTAGCAGCATTTGCAGGAAAATATCTTGAAAAATGATAAATGGTAAGACAATGGAGGGGCAGTTATTGATTTTAGACTTGAAGGTTTAATTTGCATACTCTGACCTCCAAGTGAGAATAGGAACCTAATAAATCAAGACAACTCTGTTAGTAAAGAGAAAGGGGTAAAGAATGGAGAGAAGGTTCTATAGCAGGTAGGGGCCTTTTGCTTTGAGACTCAAAAGTAACAATCCAGGATGGCATTGTTTGGTGAAGGCTAAAAACCAAAAAAAACAAAAAACAAAAAACAAAAAACAAAAAAACAAAAAAAAAACAACAACAAAAAACTAACCTAAATATTTTAATGTAATTATATACTTAGTAAGATATAACTTACATTCAATAAAGTTCACCAGTTTAAAGTATCTACAACTTTCTTTTGATCACAGTACCTTGACTGCATACCCTCAACCTAGAAGGAAAAATCGCAAAAAATCTTAAACTCTTGTTTATCCTTTGCTTGTTTGTTTGTTTTTGGCTATAATGTGGGTGAAACAATTCTGAAAGTACTTTGTGTGCATTGTAAGACTAAACAAATGAGTACATGTGGTGACATCAGGAAAGCCAGAGAATATGGAACATGGAATGAAGGAATGTGGAGAAAAACCTCACAGGGTTAGATTAGAATTGCAGCTATAGGGGTCCCTGGGTGGCTCAGTTGGTTAAGCGTCTGACTTCAGCTCAGGTCATGATCTTGTGGTCCGTGAGTTTGAGCCCCATGTCGGGCTCTGTGCTAAAGCCTAGAGCCTCCTTCAGATTATGTGTCTTCCTCTCTCTCTGCCCTTCCCCTGCTCACACTCTGTCTCTCTCCCTCTCAAAAATATTTTTAAAAAAATTAAAAAAGAATTGCAGATACATATTTCCTGTGTCTGTTCAAATTTCAAGAAATAATGACAGCTCAGAAACAATGAGCATACTCAAAGCCTAAATGTTGGTTTCTAAGTGTAATTGTCCACTAAAAGGAACCATGTCTAATGGAAGATATGGCTGAGTTCAGGACTAGGGCAGGGGAAGTATAAAATGAACCCGTATCATTTTATTATTTAAGAGGTGCTGTAAAAAAAAAAAAAAATTTAAAGGACAGGGAAGTCAGCTTGAAGGAACTTGTATGCATCTGGGGCAATTTCAGTGTCCAAAATTGTGAAGCACAATGGATTACAGTGCACTGAATAAAATAGGAATCTATAAGTGCGTATTGATAAATAATAGGTAAACAAATAAATGGGGAGGAAAGGAAGACTCTTCCTGACTGGTGTCAACTGACCAAAGTGAAGAGAATAGTGAATCTGGGAAAACATTGTTTGCAACAATCACAGGAAAAATAGTTTGAGGCAAGAGTTATGAATGGATACTAAATCTAGAGAATCATAATATTTGCATAATCCCAAACTATTTCCCTACAGATTTCTTATTAGCTGCAAGGGGAAAAATAGCTACTATACAGTAGAGAAATTAGATAACACTTTGAACTGGTGATCAAAATTAATATCACTAATGAGTGGCAGATGGATTAGGTACCTTCAAATAGGGTATCATAAGAAGGACACATCACTTAAATAATATTCCAACTGGGCATATATTACCTAAATTGAAATTAAGAGGAAATATCAGATGTGACAACTAAATGCGATAAATAACCACGAACTGCTGGATCTTCGCTGAAGGGGAAAAATGCTATAAAGGGCATAACTGAGTCATTTGATAAAATTGGAATATAGTCTGTAGAATAGATAAGTATTACATTATTGTTAAACTTGAAATATACATATATATTTATATACAAATATATAACATGCATATATAATATGTATCAACATTAAAATATTTAATGTAATGAGAGAGAGAACAAAAGTTGGAAATTAGTACAAAGTGGTAAAACTAGGAAAGGGTATACAGATGTTCTCTCTACTAATTTTGCAAACTTTTGTAAGCATGAGATTATTTTAAAATAAAATTTTAAAAAGGAATAGAAGGGCTAAATTTCTAAGGAATGAATGCCTAAATTCTTGGCTATGGCAAAGTAGGCAGGGAGTTTCTTCTTTTATTACCTTAAAATCCCTTTTTGAATAAACCCCTTTAAAAATCTTTCCTTTTCATGTCAGCCCAGCTGCCTTTCATGAATCTTGTCTCTTAATTTATTCTTTCCTCCTAGTATAGTGTTCCCATGGGTAATTTGCCTCCTTGCATTGTTATAACCCAAGGAGGCCCCCACAAGAGCACAAGTGGGCATGTGTATAAATGCCTCAAGAGACTTGGGCAGGTTCCCAGGTCATTCCTTCCACCAGGGACCCTCTTCTCTTTCAGCTCCAAATCCAATTTTTCACTCAAGGTAAGCAACCAGATGGCTCTTTCAGCCTCCAACAGGCCCCATGTAATAGGAACTTGCTTTACATCTTGTAGAGCTGTTGAGAATAACAATCCTGCCTGGACAAATTACTTATTACCTCACATTTGTGATTCCACCAGCAGCTTAGAGAACTTTAGGGACATCGTTTCATTTACTCTCCTGTGGTCTTTGAGCAGTAGATAAGAAATAAGTATCACATGCCCCATCCTTCAGAAGAAAGAATCGATGCCCAGATCTGTTATGTACACTATTCATAGGCCCAGCAAAACCTTCTCTTTAAAAAAGAAACCTTTTGCCCGTTTAACAACATTTTGCTTGGAAAAATCCTTTTGAAGTTATAAGATAAAATATGAATTAAAAGGAAACAATTAAAAGTATTATTATAATGCATCAAACTCAGGTCACTGTCGATGGAATCGAGTATGAATCAGAGTCGCCATGTGTACATATGTGACCCTCCAGGGTGTGATGCTGGGGGCGTGTTTCAATTGCCCTGCTACAATAAAATGTATTCAATGTAGCAGTGTCTCAAGTTCCTCTCAGCCCCAGCTTTCTTTCTAGAATGATCCTTTTTACAAGAATATTATATTTTTCCCCATAATACTAGAGGTTGAAGGGACAAAGGAACAAATGTAGAAAAGGGGTTCATCACCAATTCAGTATGTTTAGTAATAACAAATTATTTTTTGCTATATATATCACTGGAAGTCTTGAGCACTGTTAACTCACATTTTTTGATGCTTCTTTTTGTTCATGACTTATTAATCATGTTGATTTTCTCTGTGCCCTCTTGACTTCACTTCCTTCTTTCTCCCTTTCTTCAGTCTCGTTTGGTTGGCACACAGTTTTCTTGTAAAACCCTTTGAGTGTTGTTTGAGCCTCTGTATCTTCCTGTATTTTCCTCTGTATCTGCCTTTCCTCCTTCAGACATAAGACTGAATCTTCAAATCTGGCCCTAGGGTCTAGTGTTTCTTTCTCAACTAACAGCTACTAGATATAACAAGGATGCTGTGATCTCAGAGTGACTTCAGGGGTATTTGCAAGTTGTTTATAAAAGTTATTTTAATAGGGCTTTAACACTGTAGTCCTTAAGCAGTTTTCCCTTGCAGAGTATCTTGTGGATTCATTTCTTGTTTTGTGCCGCATGATTTTTAAATTGAAATAATATTGAAGGAGCAATTATGAGATATCTGTTAATGGGCACCTCCACCAAGTGAATGCTGGAGTGTGATCTCTGGGTTTTGGTGGGCAAAAATAATTGATACAGGTTTTGGTATGATTCCACCCTTAACTTTACCCCACATAATGTAATACTGCATGTGGCCAACCTCATACAACAACTCATTGTGTTTATTAATTTATTTGACAAATATGTACTGAACATTAAAAGTATGAGCATTGTTTTAGCTAGAAACTAGATGTGAGGGATGCAGTGGATGAAACACTGCTCTGGGGGTACCTGGATGGCTCAGTCAATTAATGTCTGACTCTTAATTTGAGCTCAGGCCATGATCTCTTGGTTTGTGCAACAGAGCCCTGTGACAGAGCCTGCTTGGGATTCTCTCTCTGCCTCTCTTTCTCTGCCCCTCCCCCACTTAAACTCACTCTCTGTCTCTCAAAATAAATAAACTTAAAAAGATGAAATACTTCTCTCAAGACATAGTGCCTTTTACCTATATGATACAAAATAATAATAATAATAATACACTGATGAACAGACAATTAATAGGGCAGCTTCAGGTTGTAATAAAGTCTATGAAGAAAAACAACCAAAACAGGGATGTTTTATGTAAGAAGGTGAGGGACTAAGGGGAATCTTAGATTGGTTATTCAGGAAAGGTCTCCCAGAGAAAGTATAATCTGAATTGAGACCTGCATAGTAAGAGGATTGCCATGGAGACTATAGATGCAAATGTCCTAAAACTAGAAAGATGGCAGTGCATTTCAAGAACAGAGAGAAGGCCAGTATACCAAAGGCAGCAGTAAGAGAGGTACAGGATTATGTCAGAAAGGTTGGAAGGATCAACAGGTGTTAGACATGACATGAGGACTCCTGCCATTTGTGATCCTTATTTTGTGTCTATGACAAGCAAATACATTGGAAAAAAAGGAAGTAATTATAGAGAGTGAATGAGGAAGGTAAGTTATTGATCTAAGAACATAGCTGTGCCATTTAGCCTTGGGCAACATGAATTTTTACTCCGGCCCTTTAGCTAAAACCTGTAGAGCCACTGAAGGAGGAATCGTGGCATCATTTTCAGGGGGGGTTGGACTGTGTTTGAAGATGTTGTGTCACCATTTCCAGCTCTGATGGTCTTTCAACAGGCTAAGGTCCAACAGGCTACCATACCCTTACTCTCATGGAGTATATGCTGGTAGTGGGTAGACTCCAATTTTACACAAAGACCAGAAAACAGATCTACTCTCCATTTCTTGATTAGCATAGCACAGAATGTGTTTTCCTGAAGATTTTTCAGAGTAAGAACAGTTTACTTAAATAAAACTCTATTTACCCTGCTTTTGGAGGGGACCAGTAGTAGTATCAGGAAGGAAAAATTCTTCCTCTACCCTTTGAGGTCTTCTAACTAGACTGAGAATTAAATTTACATGAGACAGATTAACAGGAGAAAGAAACTCAGTTTTCCTACATGCTCACAGAGTCCCAGTAATAAAATTGAGAGCCAACGAAATGACCAGGGCAGGCAGTTTTTAGATGTTGTAGACAAAGAGACAATATGTTTATGAGGAATTGACAGGATTAAAAAAAAAAAAAAAGTGTTTGGGAGCATTAATCAGTAAGAAATTCTAAGCAAAGTTTGGGTTGAGGTAGTAGATTAGTGAAAAAGTAACCAGGTTTGTTTTTATAGCTTTCTTAACTTTATAATCCTTATCTCTGGTGTTACGCATGTCTTTTTTAGTTCTTAGGACAGTAGGGTAGTTTCTCATATGGGAGATTTGTTTCCTGTTTTTGCGGGCTAGAAGAGTGTCTGAGTGTCCTTGAACTGAATGTTTCTTAAGAAAATTTTATTTAAAATAATAAGTATGCGGACTGCCTGGATGGCTCAGCCGGTTAAGCTTCCGGTTCTTGGTTTCTGCCCAGGTCATGATCTCTCAGTTTGGGAGTTAGAGCTCTTGTTGGGCTCTGTGCTGCTGACAGTGTGGAGCCTACTTGGGATTCTCTCTCTCTCTCTCTCTCTCTCTCTCTCTCTCTCTCTCTTTCTCCCTCCCTCCCTCCCCAACTTGTGCTGTCTCTCTAAAAAGTAAATAAATAAAGCTAAAAAAAAATAATAATCAGTGTTCCTAAATAAATAAATGAATGAACATCAGTACCCCAAAGTGGCATATTTTGGGGTGGTGGCCCTTGGCCTCTACAGTAGTTATAATCCCTAACAGCAACTAACGAACAATTTAATCTGTATTTGGTTCTTATTGTGTTATTTTGGTTTGGCATCAGTTTTTACCTCTTCATGATATAGTAGCTGTATCATTACTAGCCAAGTTACTTTATCTCCCCAAGTCTCATTTTCCTCTTCCGTATAACTAGAGTAATAACAGTACTTACTGGACAGGATTGTTGTGAGAATTATATTAAGTGAGATAATATTTGAAGAGCTCTCAACACAATGCCTTTTACCTAATGACCACTCCACACAGTTAAAGAAGTTAGCAATAATAATGACAATTTACATTTGCATAATGCTTAAATTTTATAAGACATCTTCACATACGTTATACCATTGGATGCTCACAATAACTCTGTGAGGCTACAATTTTTGCTCAAGTTCATACACTTTTATGTGGTTCAAAGCTGATTTTAAAATAAATCCCTATATCTGAGAAGTAGACATTTATTAAGAGGAAAGAGACAAGGGAAGGCAGGAATACATACTGACCTAGAGTCTAACTAAGGCTTCAGCCTAGGTTTAACATTCTTTTATAGATAATCTAAAAAATAATGTTTCATATATTGGTAAGAAAAAGCCACTCTATTTTGTGTATTAATTAAATGTCATTAATGTACCTTTCATTCTGTTAGAAAAATCATGTTAAAGATTCATAGCCAAATTGTGTTCCACATTATATTCACACACCATTCATTAAGTGCTGCAGATGATCTGGTGTCTTCTATTTTAGACTTATTTTTCTGACACCCAGCCAGTTCTAGGAAACAACATGGCCCCTCTTCAACAGATATACAGCTACTTAAATGCTTCACACAGGAATGGAAGAAGGGTCTAATGCCCACTTCAAATGGCACAGAGACTTGGAATGACATCACCAGCAGAAATGTATAATTAATGTGCTTCTGTGTAGTGCTTGGAGTACTCTTAATAAACCCTGTGAGTTGTTAAGCATTCAAACTGGGATTTGGCTAATGCTCTGGAACACCCCTCCTCCAGCACAACTGTTTTCTCTTTTAGTATAGGCATGGAGCCAAGTGGACCAGAAGTGGCACTAAATAGACTGATAGAGAAATGTTTGTGGCAGAGATATTTTCCTGTGTGTTGCAGCTTTGTTGTCTTTACTCTCATCACCCTACCTTCAGGCATTTTCTCTCTTTTATTCAAGGAACAAGAGAGAAACCATCTTTAACCGCCTTGTTTTGCCTTCAGGTCAACACCAGACATTCAAGGGTCACTGACTTAAAAAGGGAAGAACCACATCTTGCTTTGCCTCAGGCAAAATACAGGGCTAGAATGTCTCAGTAAGCTACCTTATCCTGACTTAACCTTAGGCAAGACTGTAAAATCAAGTTCAAGTCTGAACTTGATCTTTGGTGTCTACCTTTCTATATCTCATTCCTCTTGTTTAGGGTTTCTCCTGTGACCTAGGACCTATACTTCAAGAGACTGTGGGGGAGGTTATACCATTTATAGAAAGTTAAAAGCACAGCCCTTCTCCAAAAAAAAACTTTTGTGACTGAAATAGCTAATGGTTCTATTGATGGAGGCTGACTGGGTCCAAGGACCCAGAGGGAGTCCCACTGGACCAACCAAGACAATCCTGGGCTTTGTGCAGGATAGAAATCAAACCCAAGACAAGGAGAAGTGGGAGTAGAGTTTATTCAAGACATAGAGAGATTATAGATATGGACAGAGTGTCCAGGAGCCTCAGAAAGGAAAGAATAAGTTTTATCTCTGCTTGGAGCCTGGGGTTTTATTGAGGACTGTGGTCTAGTTCATGTGTCTTCTCAGTAATCCAGGAACGAAGAGGAGTGTGTAAGTGTTCTCCATAAGTCACTTATGCCCTGCAGCCAGGGGTCTTGATGAGACCTTGGTCAGGATGACCTGCCCAGTCACTCTTTAGATGTTATCAATCATTCTGGAAGACTCCAAAGAGGTCATTAAGTCCCTGACATTTACAAGGAAGACATACATTATAAGCTTCTAGAAGGCCTGTGTAAGGCAGGGGTGTAGGTCTTAGCAAGAACAGAACCGGGAAAAGGAGAGAAAGCAGTTTTTCACAAGGTCCCTTTAGTTTTCCTCCCTCACTACCATTTCTGGCTTGGTGCAGGAGGACCTGCTTGCAAGAGGAGAGGATTTCCCAAATTATATGCAGCTGAGGACCACCAAGCCTGCCTATGAACGAGATAAGGAAATGACCAGAAATGACATGGCCTATGGTGATTTGTCTTTGGAAGACCACTGGGTTGACTTATCATATTGAATATCCGTAGACAATTACTTACTTGTCTCTGGGGTAAAACACAGGTATTATAAATCAACAATCATGACTTAAAAACCCCATAGGCATGACAGAATTACCTAGCTTCCAGCACCTGGCTGCTGTTCAAAATAAATGCTCTGTAATACGTGTTTATGATTTTGGTCACAAATACTAGAAAATTCTAACATCATTTGCTATACCTCAGTTTGATTTATTTATACATTTATGTAAACTGGCTTCCTGAGCTGCTTCCCAGAATTCAATAATGTTAACTTCCCCGATAACAAATAATGGCCAAAAAGAAAAGGAAACTGAGAAATATGGAACATATTTTTCAATTCTAGTTATAAATGAGATGTACAGTCAATAGTGTTTTCCGTACTGCTCCAATGAATAGCAGGTTCACACATGGAAGAGCTCACACTGCTGAAAAGTAAGAGCAGAAAACCACTAGGACTCA
Source organism: Panthera uncia (assembly GCF_023721935.1). Lineage (NCBI taxonomy): Eukaryota > Metazoa > Chordata > Mammalia > Carnivora > Felidae > Panthera > Panthera uncia. Next base: position 61,645,042 of record NC_064810.1, on the reverse strand, counting down.
TAGACAGTGTCTCCCAGCATTCATACACATACACTTGCACCCCCTACCTAGATTCCAATCCTCTTCTTTTAGTCTGTCTTACATACAGTTTGCATTGCCTACAGGTTTGGAGTAGGCAAAATTTTCTGCTGCTAGTATTGAAGTCTGAACTACATTCTTGTTTACATTCTTGTTTCCATTCCTTTTTGACCCAGGTGCAGTGCATTCTAGTGAAAAACCAGACCTAGAGCCAGAAAACATGAGCTTTAGTCTTGACTTGGCCATTTCTTATCTCTGTGTCCTTTAAAACATTACTTGTGCCCTCTGACACTTAGTTTATTTTACTTAGAAAAAGAGGTTAATTATAGCTTGCAAACATTAAATAAGCAATCTCCAAGTATATAATGCATATCAAAAAATTCCTTGTAAATTACAATTCAAATGTTCATGTAATTGTAATGGGTTTAAGTTGAATGGAATTCAGAGGCTGTTTTTGTGACTCTCTTGGCTGGTGTTTAATCTTTTCACCTGGCGATTAGAGTGAATGGTATGAGAGAAAATGAAGTCCATGTGTCAGTTCAATATGGTCACTTGCAAGTAACAACACATTTTATAGAGGTTTTTTTTGTTTGTTTGTTTTTTTGTTTTTTTAATTTTAGTGAGAGAGAGAGAGAGAGAGAGAGAGAGAGAGAGTGCGCACTTGCCTATGTGTGCATGAGGTGGGGAAGGAACAGAGAGAGCGAATCCTAAGCAGGCTCCAGACTCAGTGAGGATCCCAATTGGATCCTGATCCTGCAACGCTGGGATCATGAGCTGAGCCAAAATTGAGAGTCCGGTGGTCACCTGACTGAGCCACCCAGGTGCCCCTGATTTTTAAAATAAGGGTTTATTTTTCTTATAAATCAACCAAGGCCAGATGAAGGGGGCTGGAACTTTTAGTTCAATATCTTATTGTTGCTAAAGCTTATGTAACGGTACTCTTGGGCTTTTCTTTATGATTGTAGCATGTTGACCTCAACTCTGGATACTAGGTTCTATTCAAGGCAGAAAGAAGAGTGGAGGTATGCCAGCCACAAATATTCTCTTTCATAGGTAAAAAAACAAACAAACAAAACAAACAAACAAACAAACAAAAAAAAAACACTTTCCTAGGAACCTCCAGCAGATATCCATTTCCACTCATTGACTATAAAGAAGATACTAATTGTTACCACTTTGTTCAAAGGGGACTGATAGGAGTAAGTTTTCTCCTATGCACAATGCTGTTCTGAACCTTATGTGGGCTTTCTAACAAGGAAGGGATGGTAAAAGAAATTGGACAGTTGACTCATAGTATCTGTCGCGAAATAAAACTTGAATGAAACAATTTAAAATTGAGGGTCACCTGGGTGGCTCAGTTGGTTAAGCGTCCAACTTTGGCTCAGGTCATGGTCTCCCAGTTGATGAGTGTGATCCCCACGTTAAGCTCTGTGCTGACAAGCTTAGAGCATGGAGCTTGCTTCAGATTCTGTGTCTTCCTCTCTCTCTGCCCCTCCCCAGCTTGCACTCAGTTTCTCTCTGTCAAAAATAAAAATGAACATTGAAAAAAAAAAAAGGAATGTATAAATTGAATTAATTTCCCCAATCAGGCCAATATTTTCTTTACATTAAGACTTAAGTCACCAACATTCAATGATCCAAATATGCCAGCTCTCAAGCAGGATGACTACATTTGGTGTTAAACTTGCTTTTCTAATTAGTTACTCTAATTGAGGAACATTCAGCTTCTTGGAACAGAAACCCTCCAAACCATGTTGTTTTCTGATATGTCTGTAACTACAGAAATCAGGAAAAAGGCGGAACCAGATCAGCAAGGCATTGACTTGTGCACACATCTAAGTTTACCAACAGTAGCTAATTAGCAGTTGTATCTGGATAAATGATAAATGGTAAAAACATGACAAATTAGCAACTGTGACTCCCATGCAGGCAACTGAGTTTAGTTGCATCTATAAATATGGCAAGAACCAGTAGTATGCTTCTTAGAAGCTTGAAGAGAAAGATTCATGCTAATGTGTGCATAAAAACTTTCTGGACAGTTGATGAAGGTAATAGAATCATGACCTTCATATCTCACTGTGTTTACCCATGTGTGTTACAGTTCCTATCAGTATCCATAGAGACTAATGCAGCAGCATCTATGTGGTCAGTATATGGTACTTGTGTGATAAGGATTCTGTACTAGTCACATGCTTTAAAAGGTGACTTCAAGCAAGAGCAAGTATTCAAAGGGGAGGACAGTCTGTGAGGAAAAAGAAAGTTGGGAGATACATTTGGAAAAGGAAAAATCATCTCTCTATGTCACCCAAAGGTCTACAATGTATTAATTTAGTTTCCTTTATCAGGCTTCTACATAGTTATAGAAACATGAGTAACATTGATTGCAGGTTGAGCTTTTGAATTACAAAGAAATTAGATTATGACATGCACACTTTTAGAGTTCTTGGTAGGGAGTATAGACATGTATGTTCCTACTTGTCTGAAAATATTTTGACATTTATCCCTATGAAAACTGAACTATCTTCCAGTAATTTCATTTATAAATAAGAATAATGTCAAAAATTTCTCAAAGCTAAAGACACCTAATCCTAAACAACTTTACCTTTTCATTTTAATCACTAACACCAAAGCAACATGTCTGTCTTAGTCTAGTGCGTTGATTTGGTGGAAATCATGTCCTTTATTGGATGTTATGGGAAATCCTGGTCAGCATCCTTATAGACTTTTGTAGGATATCATTTATCAGAAACCCATGAAATAACAGAATGGTTTTGGCTACAGTTTACTTTGATTTTATTCCTAAATTCTAACTGCAGCAAAATAGGACTAATCCACTTTGTTAGTTTACTTTTAAAAATCCAGAGACTTCTAGAAGATCTGGAACACTATAGCTCCCCTACAAGCTTAGTTGCCTCAAGAAACTCGCCAAGGCTACTTGATAGTATTTTGTATAGACCAGCCTGCCTTGTCCCTATAATTAGTAAAGTGGGACACTGACACAATAGACCCATTAGTATGCTAGTACTTATCCCACTGCACTGCAAGCCACAAGAAGCTTGGAGGACAACACCAGAATACATCCCCTGTGCAGTTGGAAACCTTTTCAGCTCAATAAGATTATGAAAAAGCAGTATAAACCCTAAGACATTTCACCCGGGGACTCTAGTTTAATAAACCTCTTTAGTATTGTCTCTGCACCATAACATGAAAACAAACCGACTACTTCAATGCATAACTGAAGAAAATGGAGGTTGTACACTAACCGGCTAAAGAGAAAACCAATACAAAGCATAGTTTCTATTTGAGATATAAACCAGACTGGGTGCTGGACAGTGATAAATTGATTGACCATGATCAGTAAAGTGAAATATAATGTATTTTTTGCCTGTCAACCATCTCTTTATTTGAGGAATAAGCATGTCTTATTCTCTTATAGCTCTGCTTACCCAGGAGAAAGTACCTGACTCAGTACTGGGCAATTAGAGCACCTCACTCCCCACCCTGACCACAGTCTGCTTCAGGAGTGGTCATGTGACCCAGCCTTGATGTCCTCTCTCCAGGCCATTTATGAAAGCTACAGGAGTGAAATGCTTCTTGGAGTTGTGTGTAACAATTTTTTCCTCTCTATGGAAAGAAAATGTGCCTGAGAATGAAAACAGTAGTGAGAAAAACAAAGCTGAGAGATGAAGGGAGGGAGAGAGGGAAGGAGAGAGACAGAAACAGACAGGGAGAAAGACTGGTTATTAATAATTTGTGGAGCTGGACCCAGCTGTGGTAGATCCTAAATCTATTTTTAGATTTTTTATTGCCAAGATTGTTTTGTTGTTGTTAATCTAGTTTGAATTGAGAGTCTCTCACTTGAAGTTTTGAGTGTAAACTGTCAAATACACAAAATTGAAATTACAATGAATTCCAGAAAGTAGCTTGTAGATTGAAGAGGTTTTTAGAATATCCAAATATCATCATATAGCATGCCAAACAAGAGTATGGCTTAGCTGTGGCATGGCTATGTAGCATATGGAATCTGGACCTGCTCATCCTATCCCACCTAGCTCTTTAAGTGATCTCATCACATTATCCCATGTCAAGCCTGTAGTTTCTGACTTGATTGGCCCCATGCTCTAAGATGACTGACAGCACACTCATTACAGTGATTTGAACTCAAAGCCCAGAGCAGTGGTAACATTCACGAGGGGAACACTCAATAGAAGTGAGCAGTACAATGTAGCTGGAAGATAGAATTACTTTTGGTAGAAAGAGCGAGAATTGAACTTACTGTCATTAAAAAAAAAATCACTGAGCATGAATTTAGTGCTCTCGATTAATATGCTGCACTAAAATTTTGCAATATCTCCTGATCTAGGGCAGGAAATGGTTGTGTGTTTATCCTGAGAACTACAGATTAGGGCAAGTAGTTCTTTTGCAGATTGGTGCTTAGGGACATAACGTTCAGGGGCTCATCACTTCTCTACTCCCAACCATTTAACCATAAGCAGTACTGGGTGTAAGGGCTTCTACATAAGTAGCATGAGATAAATGGGAATCCTGAATTGTGAATATAAAACAAAGTCTAAGGAAAAACAAAATATCTAGTTTGTTGGAAAAAAAAAAAAAAAGATGACTTGGAGCCCTTATGTCTCAAAGCTTTTAACTAAAAAGCCACAGGACAAAAAGGAAAGGGACACTGTAGACCAGAGGTTAAAATCCTTTCCAGATCAGTTTCCCTTTGTACGGAGCCACTTGATATACATTAGTCCAGTGGTTTTTCTACTTAATAAGCATGTTGTAGGGCTCATCTAGAAACCAGAGTCTTGTACACATTGGCTTTTTAACAGCTCCATGAGGGAATTGATCACAGATACTCTCTGGTTTTAACCTCAGAACATGGGGTGGACTTAGTTAAGTGCACTCACTGTCAATATTTCTCCTCCATACATAATGGACAGCACATGCTCCAAGTGCTAACTGGGTAATTCAGAGTTCAATACTCAGGAAAGTGAGAGATGGAAAATCTCACGTTATACTTTATAACCATTGCTGCTTAACAGATCAAAAGCTTTACGGCAATTACACCTTTGGTGCATTTTACTTTTGCAGCAGTTGCTAGAAGTGCTTTATTTTCATTATAACTTACTCCCCTAGGAAAAAGTAGTAGATGTCATTGGTAAATGCATTAGGAAGTGTCATACTCTACATGATTGTTGTGCAGCTAGTGGTGGTAGGGATAGAGGGTGCCTGTTGGTCTGTGGCATTCTTAGTCACAAAACTGCTATAGGGGCTATACATTCTGATTTGGCATCCACAGATCATTTTGTCCCTGTTTTTCTTCTTTTAATCATAATATGTATACACATATATTCTCTGTATGCATAGCAGAAAGGACTTAGACTATTTAGCAAGTTATGTTCATAACTGTACTTTGTTCAACACTGCACAAGTACTCAGGTTCAATTAGGAGACTGCAAATCTAGCAGTCCTTTACTTGAAGTGAGTCTCTTGCTTTAGGGGATCACCTGATTGCTTCCAAGAGTCAAAGCTTTGTCTACCTTATTTGATGAGGAGGCAGTGGCGGTGGGGGTGGGTGTCTCTCAAAGACTCTCAAAGCAGGTGGTACTACTGGTGAAGCCACCGCATGCTTAGTGTGGCTCAATTTGCATTCCAGGGGGCTCTTATCTCTAGGGCAGCTCTAAGGAAACAGGAAGCCAGGGATTCAGGTATCAAAAAGGAGTATCTCAGCACAAAATCAAGCCCCACAGGTATAAGGAGAACTCATTTTCTGTTTAGACTATATTCCAGTTTGACCTCTTCAGGATCTCAGAGCTCCGGATGAGTGTAGTAATGCTCTAGGATTAGTTTGAGAGCTTGCATTTAAAACGACAATTGTAAAGTCCGGCAGATCTGGGTGTTTTGCCAACTCTGTGAATCAGAATTATTTGGACACATTTCAGACAATCTACTAGTCCAGTTTCACAGAGGCCTTTGTCACAGTAAGCCAAGTATAAATTATAAATGTGCTTTCTAGAGCAACCGTGAAGAAAGTGAGGGTTTATTTCTTGATCTCCACCTTAACCTTTGGAAGAAAGGTGGTGCTGAAGAAAGAGTCAGGATGTGGGATCAGGAGCCAGAATCATTGCATTCAGTCCCTGTGAACTTAATCACTGGGTGCAATGACCCAGTTATGTTTTTTTCTGAGTCTTAGTTTTCCTTTCAAATGAAAAAATAAGAAAAGTTTCCATTTGATCAACTAAATCTTCTGTTTACCTTATTTCATTATGGCCCATGAGGTAGGCAATATCATTGTTCCTACTACACAGGTGAGGACACTGGGACACAGAGGTTACATTTTTCTGTCTCCATTCACAAATATACACAGTGGTGAAACAGGGAAAATCTGTCTCTAGAGACATTTTTGCTAATTCTTGTACACTACTTCTAATATTACTAATTTCTTTATGAGAGTGGTCATAAGCATGAAATTAAAAGTACATATGAGAACATTTTATAAATTGGAAGGCAATGAATAGATTTGGCCAACATGTTATTTTTAGTCAAATCTAGAAGTCTCACTCCTCCTACTCCTCACTGATCTCCTGCTGTTTCCCAGTGGGCTAAAGTTCCTATTGCAGTGACTCAATTCCAGATGTTTCTGCCTCCTGTTAGTTCTTCCCTGTTCCAGTCTCTCACAGTTCTGCTCCTATTTGAAGTCTAGCTACGTGTTCTCTATGCTCAGTATACTGACAGTCCCTGATGTATTAAGTGTATTTATTTTTCAGGTTAATATTTATATTTTAATAGATAGTGTCTCATAGTGCCCTTCACTCAATACTATAAAAGTGGTTTTCTATTACATAACATGATAAGCCTAAGTAAGGGGGAAGATAGCTTCAAGTTAGTGGAGTTCTTCCATAAACTTCCTATAGAGAAGTCAGCTTTGTAAGACAGGACTTCCCAGGGTATGGCCTACAGACCACTTACATCTGAATCATCAGGCCTGTATAATCAGACTCCCAGGCCTCATTGAGAGATTCTGATTTATTTAAACATCTAACATTAAACATTCATTTAAACATCAAAGAAAAAAACATACTAGAGTTTGATATTCCATTGCTCTACAACCAATTATAGCTCCTATTCTATAATGCCTTACAGATAATTTTATACACTAGTAGGTATTTCCCATAAGTGGTATCAGGGACAGTTTATTCAGAAGAGTGTTGAATATCAAAGATCAGCATAACATCAACTCGAAAAAGTCTGTGTGCAGGTTACATGAAGGAATAGATGAGTTGTAAAACATATAGAGTGATTTATTCATTAAAGGGGTATCTTCTAGGGAGTGGCTGGGCGGCTCCATCACTTGAGAGTCTGATTCTTGACTTCAGCTCCGGGTTGTTGGATACAGCCACGTGTTGGGCTCTGGGCTGAGCATGGAGCCTGGTTAAGAATCTCTCTGTCTCTCTGTCTCTCTGTCTCTCTCTTCCTGTGTGTGTGTGTGTGTGTGTGTGTCCTTCTCTCTAAAATATAAATAAATATATAAAAGGGATCTTTTCCTAGTCAACGGTCAAACATTTTCTTGGTTTACATAATGCCTTTCCTGGAATCGACCAGTAATGCAAACAAACCCAGCTGCTCTACTTAGCTTCATTATTATTTTTTTGACGGCTAGTTGATTCATGTACAACTTTGTTTCAAATGATTTTCATTTTCCATGAGAAAAAATGAGTAAATATGCAGAGGTATTTATTTTAAAGAGTGACTTTTCCAATGTCCCTCCTATGTGCCATATAAGAGACAAGAGATGAAAGAAACCTTCCTCTGGGTCTGACAAGCTTCCAAACAGCCAATGAGCAGGAGGAAAGGGGCCAATGAAGCAGTCTCTCTCTGACGCAGTACTGTATTGTAACAGAGGAAATTTTCCTATGACTGATAGGACAGGAAAAAAAAAAAAAAATCAACCACCCTAGGAACATTGAGGCCTACCAAACCATGTACTCTAAGCAGCTTGAAAAATCTGAATTCTCTCACTTCAAAGGTGTTGAAAAATTTTCAAATGCAAATGCCCGAAAGTTAGGACCCAGAGTTGAAAAAAAAGAGCATGTTTTTTGTTTTTATTTTCAAAGGAGGATAGTGTCTTCTGGAATCACCATGCATACATTATTTTAAGTGGAGATAGTTTCTATTCAAGGGTTTCTGAAACCAAGACAAAATATATAAGGTTGATTGTAATACTTGAAAGCACTCTCATTCCCAAGGGTCTGCCAGTCATCATATTCCATGCCCATTCTCTCCCTGTTGTATAAATTGGCCCCAGGGTGCAGTATTTGACACAGAAAGCTTCAGTCTCAGAATATTTCTCTCAACCCAATTTTCCTCAAAATTGGTCTTGCCATTAAGCTAGAAGACAGAAAATATAACCTTTGTGAGGGAGATACATTCATAGGGACATCTGCCACTCAAAGCATATATATTTCCATGGGCAAGTATATCATCCTTAAAGCACTGAAATGCTCATGTCTGTAGAAGAACACATGAAACATCAAATTCTGGCAACTGTTAGGAGATGAGTTCATGGAATTTGCTATAGATTTCTTTGTTTGAACAAATCGGGAGCTGCTCCCTTGGGACCCCACTCATAGCATTTTAACGTTTTCACTGAGTTACAAAAACAAAGGTAATGATCTTGTGGTTCAGAGGCTACACTATTAAATCATTTATTTACAGAGGCTTACTACAAAAAACCCTTAAAAACCCATAAAATATAAATAGCATAAAATATTTCACACCTTTTGGAAATCTACACATACACTTGAGTCTCTGCTAATGGATGCATTTGGGCAGCTTTAAGGTTTTAGCAGCTCCTCCTCCTTCTTGCTAGGTGTTTATACATAGGAGGAAATATTCTCTATCACAGCTAGTTGTGTTCAGTCAGGAAATCTTCAGGAACACATTGAAAATGGAAATCAATTATTAAAATGAAATTGTTTTTCAAATTTCTGACTGAAGAAGCTTAGGAATTGTTCTAGAAGAACATTTTCCATAATCTGACAGAGCCCCTTGTCTAGCCCAAGTTCATCAGCTTATTGTGTTATTAGGATGTTTGATGTTTACTTTTTCCCCATTTGAGCCATAGAGGCATTTTAAGGTTTTATGATTTTAAGATAGGACATGATTTTTTACTGGGTAGTTTCGTGGTTTGTTTCAAGATTCTATGCATGTGGCTTTGGTAGAAACTAGATCCCTCTGTTACTATCTATAGGAATCTGGTGTCTTTCTATTAGCTACCTCTTAATGCTAGGGATACAGTGGTAATGGGTAGAATGCCAGCACTCATATTTGAATAACGTATCAGAGAGAACCTTTTTCTGAGTGTCTAATAGACGCCAAGCACAGTTCTAGTTATGGAGGTACAACTGTCACCCAAAGCAGCAAAGCCCTCTCTAATGGGGCTTACATTGTAGTTGAAGTAGAAAGAAAATAAGCAGTTAAACTAATAAATATATAGTATACCACTGGGTGATATGGAGGAAAAAAAAAAACTGACCATAAAAAGTGATGAGAGGAAAGAGAACAGCTAGGGTTAAATTACTATATTTTGTCAAACCAAAGACATGAGCAATTGCTAATATGCACCTGTATTTATCTGCCAATAAAACGGAAAGAAAGTTTCCAGTTATAATTGTAAGATGCCATCATTTGTAAGATGCATCCAATTCTCAGAGATACTCAACTTAAAAAGAGAAAGGGTTATCTTAAATAAATAATATGTGTAGTGGGTTGTCAGGAAAGGTTTTACTGATAAAGTAATATTTCAGCAGAGACGCCAGGGAATAGAGGGTGATTCATGTATGACTATTAGAGGGAGAGCATTTAAACAGAGACCAGCAGGTACAAAGTCCCTGAGGTGTGGCCTGCTGTGAATCCTCACATTTGAGGTATAACAGCAAGCTGGTCTGGCTGCCTGCAGAGAAATAGGCAAGGAGTGGAATCCATAGGGCCTTCTAGGCCAGAGTAAGAAAGTTAGATATTACTCTGAGTGAGAAGGAAAGCAAGAAGAGGTTTTGAGCAGATGAGGACACAATCTGGTTTAGGATGCGAAAGCATTACTCTAGCTGCTCTCCACCCTGTGGATAACAGGCGGTAGGGAAAAAATGGTGAAAGCAGAGCAACACGGTAGGAAGCTGTTGAAATCATCCATACATAAGATAATGATAGCTTTGACTAATGGGTGGGGTATTGACATGAAGTTATAAGTGATCAGATTCTTAGTGCATTTCAGAGTTACAGTCTTTGAGAGCAGGAAGCTGTATATGATCCAATTTTAAAAGGCTATTCTATTGTCTAGGGATGACAGTCATGTTTGTTATACAGTTGAACTGATATCGAAGGGTATTTCTTCAAAAGATAAAATTCTGAAGTAGTAGAATTTAGAAACTAGAAAATGTTGATGTCCATAACATCTGATAGAGAAGTTCTGAGGGCTTCCCCCGCTGGTCATAGATATAACTTAAAACTATGGATTCAGAAGCAGAATTTCTCTGGAGAGTGAGAATAGCCTGTGTGCCTAAGTAGTGAATGCACAGCACAAAAATAGAACCTGTTGAGACTGGGTGAGGAAGAGTCCTGAGACTTTTCGAGTCTAGTTGATGATCGTAGTCCACACTGGTTCATGAAAGCTTTGCCGGGCAAATCAATCTTTTTTTTTTTTTTTCTGTATCTATTTTAATGTTAGTTTTAAAGAGTAAGCTGCTGGAACACCTGGGTGGCTCAGTCAGTTAAGTTTCTGATTTCAGCTCAAGTCATGATCTCACAGTTCATGGGTTGGAGCCCTGCATCAGGCTCTGTGCTGACAGCGCGGAGCCTGGAGCCTGCTTCAAATTCTTTGTCTCTCTCTCTCTCTGCCCCTCCCTCATTCACACTCTGTCCCTCTCTCTCTCAAAAATGAAAAAAAAAACATTTAAAAAATTAAAAAAAGAGTCAGCTACTTAGTAACATTCCAACTTTTTATTACTGAAAAGTAAGGGGTAATGGTAGAGAAGTAAAGTAAACTTAACATCGGGGTCCACATACCTGAGCCTGAATGTCAGGCCACAACCTCTTGTGTACCTGGTCATAGGAAATTTACTTCACTTCTCTGAGCTCTCAGTGCCAACTTCTGAAAAATGAGGCTCGTAATAATACCTTCCTCATGTGATTGCTGTGAGGATTAAAGGAGAGCATGTAGGTTTGGCATCTAGCACAATTAGTGGGACACAGTAAGTTCTCAGTAATTAGCTATCATCATTATTTGTGCTACTAAAGCATAAGAATAAAAAGAACAACATAATTCACAGGAAACCAACATGGTGACAACAGTCATCCTTCCAGTTGGAGGATGTTCTTACAGACAGACAGATCAAAGTTTAAAGGGGAAAAGACAAAGATGAATTTGAATTGTGGCTCTTCTCTTGCCTGGGTTTTCTTAACCTCTCACAACGCTGTGATTTACATGGCAACTTTGGTTCTCCTTAATCTAGTGTCTTCCTGAGTTCTTTGTCTCATTGGAATTTCAGTGTTGGCTGCTGAGAATCACTGGGTTAGTTATTTATGGAAGCCGGTGGAAAACCTAGAGAAACATTAGACGATTTGCTATTGTGGGGCCCTTCGAGGGGCTCTTTAGTGGTGACTGGGGGATCATCCTTTGTCATAATTGTGCACCATTGTTGGACATCTCAGAGAAGCCCTGCTGAATTGGGCTGTGTTGAATTTGTTGATTTAAACTCCTTGAATTCAGTTTGGTGTCTCTCTTGTTCTGTCTTTGACTCTTGCTTTCTTCCTTCTGTTGCCTGCCTGAAGCATCATCTGCTTCCTCTCCTGCCTCTCTCCTTTTCATTTTCCATCTGTTTGTCTCTCACTTTTCTCCATATCAGTTTGTCTCTACACATTCCTATGGCACCTTTCACCAAAGATCTGCAGAGTTCAGCATAGTTGTTACTTAGTAGGTATTATAGAGCATTCATCATTGTGTTCATCAAAGGACAGATTAACTCCCTGCTGCCTATCACCAACCTGTAGCAAGGGGCCATGCTGTTCCTGGTTAGTTCAAGACAGCAGGGAGCTAATTGTTCCCTTAGTCCTTGTGGTGGTAAACTCTTCATGAGGTTCACAGGTTCACACCCTGCTCTTAAAAGAACCTATTTTTACTAACTTCTTGGCTGATTACCACCCTGCCTGTAATCCACTCTTATGGCAGGAAAGGTACTGTCAAGGCAGCTCCAGGCAAAGTGGGATAATACAGTGTTTTTTGACACCTTTCAGTGTGAGCTCTGGCTCCCTTAAGTAACAGAGACAGCCTGCATCATTATTTTTAAGGAGAAAGATGTCACTGTGTGTGAGTTTGTGTTCACTAATGTGCAGATTTGGAAGGCCGTCGTTTTCTATTTTCCTTGGATGTATTGTCAAGAGATGGATAGAGCGGAGCGGGCCCTGCCTCACATTTAATGCTACAGGGCCCTGAAAAATGTAGGCATTCCACAAAGGCTACAATTTACAAACAGTGTGTTCATACGCACCTGTGCATTTGTTAGTCTATAGTTAACACCTGTATGCATTGTGAATGCACATTAGAAATATTCACGAGAACTGCTAAGTGCAGGCTAGGCAACACGTATTTCAAAAAAAGATCTCTGCAATACTTTTGGGGGCAAAATCTGCATTTTCTTGATATTATGGAAGCAATTATGCACAGTAAAAACGTTATCTTGTCCATAAAGGCCAAGAATTGATTGGCACCTGCTTGTTCTGCCTCAACAACATACACCCTAATATACTACCAACAATGAGAAAGACAGTTTGCCTACCAGTACCCAGTATACTGTGGAGGTACAATACATATTAAGCCACTACTACTGAAGTAATTGAAATATAAAAGAAAATGTGGTAGAATTGATTTACTGCCACTATTTATGAGTATGTGGATTCTTCTAGATGAATTGTCACACACATACACACACACACACACACACACACACACGCACAATCCTTTTCCTTTTCTACCTGACTCTCTTCCTCTACCTCTTAATCCCCTCCCTCTTCCTTCTAACACACCTTCACCTCCTTTTCTAACAGCTATCTTTTCTCTTGGTCCTCTAATGTTTCTTTCACATTAAGTTATTTCAAATAGCAAACTTGGGATTGTCATAATAACTTCCAATCAGTCCCTTGCTTCAAGTCTTCCTCCATTTCTCTCAAATTCATCTCCACCTTTAATCTCATCTCTAATCCCACAGCCTCTACCTTTTGGCTTTGTTCACTTTGAGTTCTTGACCTCAGTCTCTCCTATATACCATTCATCTTTCATAAGCTTCTGGATGATCTTTTCTTTCCCTCCCTACCCCAACTCACCAGTATGGTTCCTGAATGCCTGAGTGACATTTTTGCTCCAAGTCCAGAGCTCGAGACCCTCTGTCACCTGCCCATCCCATTTGTCCACAGTGGCATCACTTGTTACCCTTGCTTCGGTCTGTCATTATTCCAGCCAAGTCCAGGTGCCCCACCCCCGTTCACCCTACTGACACATTTCCTTCATTGTGTCTTGGAGTTCTTGCACAGATTGTCTTGCCAGCACCCTGCCAAGGCATGGGAATCATACCCTTATGAGCAGCTAAAAGCTCTCACCTTCCGGCAAGTGTTTCTGGAGATTGTCATATATCTTTACGTAAGTTCTTCTACTTTGCATCATTGTACTTTAAGCATTAACATTGCTGGCACCGAGCTTTCATTTGTTGTACTGTTACCTAAAAGCCTATCTCAAGGAATTCTAAAAGTGCATTTTCTTTTTCTCCTGTGAAATTACAAATAATGTTTATCACTGACCTTGTTTACAAAACGTTTTACATTTTGCTCTGCCTGGTATAGAATTATGTACATAATAAGAACCACATTAATGTGCCTTAACTATTCTTCTCTTACATCCTTAATGATATATTCCTTGTGCCACTGTTTCTTTTCACGTAGGTGTAAAAAAAAAAAAAACTCCCTCACTAGATTATAAATCCCCTGAAATTGTACATTTAAAAATCTTTTATAGAGCTCTACACTCAGTGGGTAATCAAAACTGTCTTGACATACCATATAAGATAATGAAATTGTTTCTTCCATTATTTATAAAAAGGTTTATCTTTTATTCTTTTTGTTAATGTTTCTGTAATTCATATTGCTATTCTTTCCAACTGTTTTTGCTATTAATATTATCTTTAAAAGAAAGTTGTTAGTTCCTTGATGGCAAGACTGACTTCTGCGCCTATGACTTTATAGCACACAACCTTGAAAAAGCTGAGCTGAAGAAGTAGTAGGTACTAAGTATTAATTTGGTGATTATTCTTGTTCTATTCAGTAAACAGCCTAACATAGTCAGTAGTTATGAACATGGACTTTAGAGCCAAATGCTTGAGTCTGAATCTGAACTCCATCCTTAAAAGCTCTGTGACTTGGCTAAGTTACTAAACTTCTCTGTGCCTTAGTTCACATGTTTTTAAATGGAAATTATAATATATCCTGTTCAACAAAGATGTTTTGAAGATTATATTGAACTATTGCATGTAAAACACTTATTAGATAAAAGGCTGGTGTGCACTAATAATTGCAAAAAAGTATTTGGTATTGTATCTTGCCCTCAGGCATGATCGTCCAGTAGATAGTTTTCAACGTGCCTTTAATCTTTGATGAGTAGGACAATCAGACTCTGTTGTGGAGATTTCCTGATGAGTAAATATTGTAAAGAAATAATAATACTCAACAAGTCTCATGATCCTTTTTGTATACAATGGTATTAAGGATTGATCTTATTAATATAAGCAGATTCAGAAATGCTACTCCATACAGTAACAAAAAGTGAACAGTAAAGTCATATAAGATCTTCAGGGAACATACAGAATATATCTGCAAAGTGAAAGTGAAACTCATGTTTAAATTTCCAGTGCAGTATTCAAAGCTTTTGATGAGAAGGATGTATATAAATAGGCATTAGAGTTTTCGGGATGGTGGCTTTGGAGAGAGGTGCTTAGAAAATTGTAATTTGAATTTACACCCAGGATAGCTAGGTCACTCATGATATATCTATCCTCAGCCCAGAATTCCTTCCTTCTCTTATAACCATGTCGGGCCACTATACACACCAGGCAAACTCTTATTAATATTTCAGAACTTAAGTCATGTCTCATTTTCTGATTCTTTGTACCTCCACTGCCATAAAATCGATGAGTTCCCAAAGCTTCTTCCATAACTTACTCATGTTCCTGTCATTATATTTATTACCTATATTCTAATGTATTTGTTTACATGTATGTCTTCTTGTGGCTTAGTTACTTTGTGGACTGGACTTTGGAAAGCCCTCTGTCCTGAGTTACCAGCCTAGTTTCTAGTACACTTTAACTATCCAAAGTTTTTATTTATTAGTTTTATCAATTTTTAAAATCCTGTATAACAATGCTGTGGATTTTCTGAATGGGGAATCAAAAGTAGAAACAAGAGCATAAATCCAGTATTGACAAGAAAAAAACGCTAACAGCAAGTTAGAAAGGAAAAAAAAAATGAAAAGGAAACACATAAAGCAAAGATCCTTCAATGAAGAATGTATCCTGGAAGAGACATGGAAAACTGTCTAGTAAAGGTCTATTCTCAGAGTTGGAATGGCACAAAGCAGAAAAATCTTCAGCTATGTGTGCTCACAGAAAACTAGAGACTTAAATAAAGATGTCACAGAGGGTTAAATTCGAAGGTGTCTGGGGCAGAAGGCAGTATAGGAATGAGCTTTAGGGTCGGATGGATTTGGTTTCTAACTCCAGGTCAGCAACTTGTCATGTGACTTTTGGAAATTAAGTACCCTTTCTTATCCAAGGTGTTTTGTTGTTGTTGTTGTTGTTGTTGTTGTTGTTGTTGTTGTTGTTTTAATGTGGAAAATGAAGTAGAAAATGAAACCTACCTCTGAGGGCTGCTGTAAGGCTTAAATATCCCCAAGCTCAGATGCATGGTTTAAGCCACTGCTGAGTTAAGGTCAACTATTATCATCATTAGTATAGATAAGATCCAAGATTATTAGTGGAAGAAATGTAATATGACTGTCATCTTTGTTTAATTTAGCAAACTTCTTGAGGAATACATTCATAGAACTTTGTTTAAAAAGACTCACATAGAGGTGCTGTTAGAAATGTTTGTACAAAAAACCCTGGATTGCAAGTAACTTGTTCTGCAAGTGTCACACAAGATGAGTAAACATTTCAAATAAATTTTAACTTCATAAATGAGCTATGTCTTGAAATACGAGTAGTATTGACACCCAATATCACATGATCACAACTGAGCCAATGGTTCTTGAAATTTGCTTTAATATTCAAGTGGTTTGGATTGAAAGCACATTTCTGGAATGAATTATGCTTGCGAGCCAAGGTAGTATATCTGATATTCATATATTTACACAATTGGTATCCATATACGTATACCTTCATTATCAGGCCAATTTATTATTACATACAATTTTTTTTTTTTGAGACAGAGCATGAGTGGGGTAGAGAGGCAGAAAGAGACAGAGGGAGAGGGGGAGAGAGAATGACAGAGGGGGAGAGAGAGAGAGAGAGAGAGGCAGAGAGAGAGTTAAGCAGACTTCATGTTGCACACTGGACTAGTACCACAACTGTGAGATTATGACTTGAGCAATAATCAAGAGTTGGACGCTTAACTGACTGAGCCATCCAGGTGCCCCAAGTTGTTTTTTTGTTTTTTTTTAAGTAGCATTTTTAGTATAGAAAAATTTAATCAAGTACAGTGACTTAATGGTACAGTAAATGATGAACTGTCTTCTCAATGAAATTAAATATAAGAAATAGATGTTTTCTGTTTTAAGTTTTAAATGATTAAGTATTTGATCATATTCTAGATTCATCGCTCATCAATATGTTAAAAGAAAAGGTTAAATTCTAGTAGCATCATTCCTTTAATTAATTGCCAGTGGATAAATAAAGTGAACTAAATTCCATGTGAACACAGACACATGAAACTTGACCTGGTTACATATACAATTAAAAGTTTGAACTCTATCAAGACTCTGACCCCTTTGAATGCTTCTCCTTATGTTAATAGGACTCCTGACTTACGACTATAGATTTAAAAAACATTAGATGAAAGATATGTTTGTTTCTTCCATTGCCCTCCTCTGGCCCCTAGAAAGTAAAGAAATAAGCATGGTGTTTTTGAAGTGTCCAAAGGTTTCAACATATTAGGAAAAATAGAATTTGCATTTCAACTTTTAATAACAATATAATTTTTAAGGGAAGAAAATTTAGTTCGTAAGTAACATGGTTTCATTTGCAATCTTATCAATAAGTTCAAGGGACTGGCAACCTAGCAAAACTGGAATAAAATGTTTACCTCTTCCATCATTATAAATATCCATTAGACCAAGAAGGTTGGGCAACTCCAAGCCTGATGTATTGTGGATCAATACCTGATTGAAACAGTTTATATCTATTATGGAGATCTTCCTTCACCTAGTGTGAGAATAAAATCTCACACATTCCCCACTTTAGCATGAATGCATATTATTTTTGCATCTGATTATTGCTAGTGTGTTTCTTCAACACTCCCTCTGTGATAGGTTTCACTTCCATTTTCAGAAAAATTAGAATATAGCAAACTTAATAACTTTCCCAAAGTCACAAGAGAGCCAAGGCAGAGAAAAATTCAATGGAAAAGAGTCAGAATGTAAACTTACACATTGTAAGTTTTCTAGTAATTAGTTGAGAGATAATCCTTAAAAGATAAGAGAAATTTGTGCCCACATGTATAAGGATTAGGAGATATTTGGAAACTTGAAACCTCCTTAATACTGTATTTCTTTGTGGACAAATTTATTTGTACGTTATAGCTCCTTCTTCATCCTCCCCCACCCTTTCTTTATTACAAAGGGACTCCAAACAAAGTATCCCCATAAAAACAGGGCCTGTGCCCCTCACACTATTCTGCTTATACTCACACTGCCTCCTTAGTTTGACTGATACATCAGTTAATCATTACCAGGCGCCTCCTGGCACTGACACAAAGGCTTTTTCAGTTGGCATAAGACAAAAAATTATAATTATTTTAGTAGATTAATACTTCATTTGCATTTACTCCTCCCTCTCTCATTTGTGAATAGAATAAGCTCAGATTTCCAACTAAATAAGCTTTCCTACTGGCGTAAAAAATAATAAAAGTTTCTTAAAGTGTTATATCACAGCAATGCCTTTTCTATCTAATAGTGTTTGTGTTGAAATAATCCAAAGAAGTTTAATGATTTAAAAAAATAAATAGTATTTCTCATCCGTCCTTTTCTACATAACCATTATATATGATGATCACTATGGGATTCTGAACTAGAGCTAGTTCTTATGTTTCCTATTATGGTTTTCTTAAGATTGGTTCCCCCTCACTTTAAATCTCACCAGGGACAATTTCCCTTCTTTAAGAGCAAAAATAAATTTTCCCAGGAGAACTTATGAAAGACATCTCTTAAGGCTCCAACTTTCTCCCATATCCATGGGGATCTTGAAGCCCCAAATTTGTCCTGGATATCTTGGAGCTGGATGTAATCTGCCAGAGATGTCCCAAACTAAAGGCCATAAAAACAGACTGCCTTTATGATAGGGGGAGTTGTGGACAGGGAGATTCTTGCAGCATAGGATTTGGGTGGACCATTGGATTTAGCATGAACTGTGCTTTCAGATCCAGCAAGAAGTAATAGTAATATTAATAACTCCTCCTAAATTTGTAATGTGTGTTTCTATATCCTCAGTGGACCAAAATAGATATCAGAGTTCTTATAATAGACTGGTTCATTTTAAGATTGTTTTCATATAGTCTTTACTTCTGAGTAGCATAGATTTCAGGAATGAAGAAAAACTGGGGCATTGTTCACTTCATTTTGTCACTATGCCAAATCCACACCAGCATGGAAGCACTTCTGAGATTCTCACTGTCCAGAATACCTAGGTATGACAGCAATGTATCTACGTCCTCATTCTTGAAGCAAAAATAGTCATATACCACACAAAAAAGTTTGCATTTGTCTATTTCATAACGGAATGTGACAACTATTTAGTTGAGAAATGCCTAACACAATGGGAAAGAAAAGTAGATAAAAATGCAGTAGAAGTTCATTTGGAAGGTTAACTTGACATGCACTTAAAGGTGGTGCTCAGTTGAATATACCATATAGTGTTAGTTTCTACAGTTATAAAATTATTTTTAAAGTGAAAAAAGGTAACAGGTAGTGCAAATATTATCTGAGTCTCAAACTACAACAGTCGGAAAATCAGAGAAGTTTATTCATTGAAGTATACAGATTTTACTTTATCAGTTTTAATTCAGAACAAAAGAAAGAGTTGATATTTTATAATTGCATTCATAATGTTAAGTAACATTTGGATTATGAAACTTAATTCAAGGTATTCAAGTGATCACAAGCTCTGTAGCATTGGTAGGGATTCACTGATTCTGCCATAGAAATGTTTAATGTATCAATTTAAATCAGTTCCGTCCTTTATGGGAAGGGAAAATAGAATCATTTCCCAGGGTGCTGCTAAAAAGAAATGTACATCCTTCCACCCCCTGTCAGGTATAGCAATGAAGTTGAGATTGTACCTGCTTAGTCTTTAATTGAACCAGGACACTGACTAAAATTGTACTCCCCACTGTGAGGCTTTCCAAGACATCTCTTTAAATTCACCTCCTTCTCTTCCCTTGAAACCCAACTACTACTGCCCTTTCTCTTGGCTTATCAAAGAATGAATGTAGGCAAATACACAAGAAGTGCCTATGTTAGAGCTGAGAAAGTGGTGAATGCCCCTCTAGGAACTTTTAAATGAAAGAAAAAGAAAGAAAGAAAGAAAGAAAGAAAGAAAGAAAGAAAGAAAGAAAGAAAAGAAGGAAAGAAGAGGGAGGGAGGAAGCAAGGAAGGAAAGGAGAGGGAAGGGGAGGGGAGGGGAGGGGAGGAAAGGAAAGGAAAGGAAAGGAAAGGAAAGGAAAGGAAAGGAAAG
>NC_064810.1:61416691-61624969 GCF_023721935.1 Panthera uncia | reverse complement strand
AGGAAAGGAAAGGAAAGGAAAGGAAAGGAAAGGAAAGGAAAGGAAAGGAAAGGAAAGAAAGGTACTTACTCCTTCTTAGCCATAGCCCTTCTTTTAGCTTCAGAGGTAAAGTGGATTAGAGCACAAGGCTTCTCTACATCACTAAAGCCCATTGCCAATGTTGGAAAGGAAGAAGGGTTCCAGACACTCTTTGGCCATTATGAAAAAATTCCAGCCTCCCAGGAATGTCATAGTATTTCCTGAAGAATCTCCAAAAGATTTGAAAGGAAAAGTGAATACATCACCAAAGAACTTACGGGGGACATTGCCATTATTTTAAATAGATCAATAGAGAATTATTATGTGGCTTGTTTGAGAATTTCAGGACTTTGAAGTCATTATCTGCCTTACATCTTAGAGAAATGTACATATACTTTACATATTCAG
Source organism: Panthera uncia (assembly GCF_023721935.1). Taxonomy (NCBI): domain Eukaryota; kingdom Metazoa; phylum Chordata; class Mammalia; order Carnivora; family Felidae; genus Panthera; species Panthera uncia. The sequence continues at coordinate 61,624,543 of NC_064810.1, read as the reverse complement.
GATGTAAAGTGAAAATCATCTTTTATGGCAACAAAATTTGATCTGGGTGGTTTGCACTCCATCCTGCCTCCTTTGGGTTTTTGTGCTTATGCATTTCAAACATAAATATGAGAGAAATGCTTTTAAAAACTATTTTTAATGCTATTAGTTTATGAAACACATTTTCAGTGATGTTATCTCTTAGATGACTTGTGGTCAATTTTATTCTACTGTCTATTTCAAAATTATTATAATACTGCTCATCTTAATCATCACTGAAATTTGAGTTATTTTGACTCATTTTTCAACCCACTATGTCTAATCTACTGACCCACTGCTGCCATTTTTCTGCCTCCTCCATCCTTTTCATTTCTATCTCTACAAAAAAAGGCCTCACTTTCAGACACCTAAATTATTACAGTGGCCCCTAAACCCACCTCTTTCTGTTTTCTATGTGGTTTTCAATCTGCCCTGCTCTCCACAGTTAAGTGGCATTTTAAAAAGATATTTTGATGATTATTCACCCTCTAAAGCTTTTCAGGAGATCCTTTCTTTTAGTGAAATTCTTTACCCTGACAGTTAAGGCCAAAATTTATTGACCATAGCCAGTTTTCCCAATATTTCATCCTATTAATTTTCCATGTGAGTCATTTTTTTCTGGATAGAGTGTTGTTTGAACTGTCTACTGAACATTCCATCCTCAACCCTTGCCTTTCGGATTCTGTTCATAGTGTGCTCAGAGTCTAAATCCCCTGCCTTTTTGTTTGCAAACATTGAACATAAGCCCCTCCTCCTCTTCCCTGAAGCCTACTCTACCAGAACTTCTCAGAGTAATCCCATAACTCATGCTTTAGCATTCACTGAGTCTGTTAATTTTCTCTTAGGTTATTATGTATTTACCCTGTATACCGTCTAAACTAAAAACTCCCTATTATTTCCCTTTTCCTTGAATTCCCAAATCACCTAGCAAAATTTTAAGGGGTAATAGAGTGAATGCTTAGATGAAACATATTATTTAAAAATATTTCATAATGAGATAATCTGATTTCCATCAAAACTGTATTTTAGTCCCAGTGAACTACATTGATTCTTCAGATGTTAAGCATTCAAAACAATGTATCAGTATCAGGGGTAAGCATCTGGTCATTTGTAGTTTTAAGGTAACAAAAAGTGATAATGGTTCATCTGTGTGCATTTTTCTTATTAAAAGCATCATTTAATAAATTGTGACACTGTTTAAATGTCCCTTGTCCTATTCCTATAATTACTGTTTGCTATGATTTCTTTCCTTTGTATTATTTGTGGATCATTTCAAGGTATAGTTGTAATAAATTACTTTTGTCTGATCACTTTGGGCTCCACATCCATAACTGTTCTAGCCGTATTTTCCATTCCATTTTATAGCCTGCAAGTCCTAGACCCTTCCTTGGTCCTCAAACATATAACTTAACCTTTCTATGTAAAGATAAATATTTTCCTTGTCATAAAAGACAACAGAATCCATGAAAACCACTTTCTTACTAATGTCTATATTGGAAAAGTGAAGAGCCAGTTATTTTAAACCTACCTGTATTATTATGAATAAAGACTAATATTCCAGTTATTAAATGGAGCTTACGATAGGAATGTACAATGGTATAGCTGCTCTGGAAAACACTTTTGTGGCTCCTCAAAAAGCTAAATATAGAAGTATATATGATCAATAATTCCAGTCCTAGGTATATACCCAACAGAATTGAAAACAAGTATTCAAACAAATCATTGTATGTGAATGTTCATAGCAGCACTATTTTTAATATCCAAAGATGGAAACAACCCAGATATTCATCAGTGGATGAATGGCTAAACAAGGCGTCATTTACCCATACAATGAATATTACTGCTCCACATAAAGGAAGGAAATACTTATTGATAATATGCTACAACACAGATGAACTTTCCAAACATGCTAAGTGAAAAAAAGCAAGTCACAAAATAACACATATTATGTGATTCCATTTAGACGGAATATCCAGAATAGGCACTAATATAGAGACAGAAAGTTGGTTAGTGACTGCTTAATGCTTGTGGTAAGAAATTGGGAGACAGAAGGGTGATAGCTGAAGGTACAGGGTTTCTCTTTGTGGTGATGCAAGTGTTCTAAAATGTGGTTATGGGTGCATACATCTATGCATATACTAAAACCTATTAAATTTATATTTTAAATTATTGGATTATATAACATATATTGTATGGTATATAAAAACACATTAAAAATGGAGCTTAGAACGAATTGCTTTCTTTTTAGATAAATAGCTATTTACATTGAGGCATTTCCTCACAAATATTGGAGCAGTAAAAATACACAAGCAAATTTCAGTGCTGCCTCCTGACATCCTAATCCCATTGGAAAGGAAGTGGAAGAATCCTTACCTTAAATCACGCTAAGTGTTATAATTTCTTTCAAGTCTAGGGAAGCACGTGCTAATGTTAAGGAAGCCAAGAGTCATCAGAAAGTTATATCCCTTGACCACAAGTCAGAGGAAAGGCAGGAAGTCTGTAAGGTCCCAAGCAGATAGAGTAGCAGTAGCATGGTCTAAGTGTTTATTTATTTACCTCAAGTTATATTGAAGAGAACCTATCTAATCTCCATTTTTTTATAAGATTAGCATAGCATAGCACTTGAGTGTCAAACAACTTAGTGACTTGAAGGTTGACCAGCTGTTCAGAGGTACAGGAGGCTCAGAACTCTGAAGATTATAGAATCTTAAGTAAAACAGAACAAAACACAGAAACAAAACAAATAAAAACCCTCACTAGTCTTTTCCAACTACATAGTTAGGACCTAAATTCAAGTTACTGCATTCAAAAAATTTATTTTCTCCTCCATATGATATTCCTCCAGCCAGCTTTATATATAGGATTTATAACCTTTTTTTCACAGAATGATCTGTGATTAACAAAGAAAGTCACATTACACGTGGCATTTACTTAAGAGGAAGAAGCCATAGGGTAGGCCAGTTCAGGGACTATTGACAAAAGCATTTTGCTATTGCCCCACCCTTCTAGTTTCTGCCCCTGAATGGTCTCATTTAACCAGTGTGCAGGATGGTTTTTCCTTGGTAACTCTTGGGTTGTTCACTTACCTGGAAATGGCTCAAAGTACCTCAATATGAAAAGGAATGTGGAATGTTTCTTCTGTGCTTCCCAAGTGTATCTCACATGTCAAGGGAAGATGCCATGAATGATATTTGGGGTTGTAACTGTTCCTAATCTTTCTTCCCTTTTATTCTGGTCCAAAACATAAAAAAAAAAAAAAAAAAAAAAAACAAGGAAATTATAAATGTAAACACCACCTGTCATCAGTTGCAAATCTTTCCCTCCCACAAGAGACTTTTTTTTCTGAAAACACAAATTCCACATATTATACCTTTTTTTTTTTAATTAAAAGAAATAGTTAAGGGTAATATTAAGTAGCTCTAGATTCTGATTTGCTTTGTTGATTCCTCACCATTGTTCAATGAGTGAGATTACTAATATAAAGGCTAATGAAGCTTTCTGAGGACTTTAATAGACTATAGGTCACAAGTGACGTGACTTTCCTTTTCTTTTCACCCCCCCACCCCAAATTAGAATAAAATATTAATACACCACAGAAGGTTTTCTGAGTAAGTATAAAAAATGTTATTGTTCTTCCCTTTCCAGTGTTAAAAACTAAATAATTTAATAGTGCAACCAAATTATGTCACATGAATGATATATTAAGGTTATATAGCTAAGTGCATTGATAGCATCTATATAGGTCTGCATCTTCTAAAGGAAAAATAGGGACAAATATATACACAGGGAAGTTGGTGAAAAGCACTTACCTGCTCATAAATGGAGTTTGTAGTCAGATTTTTAAAAATCAGATCCACATATGTACATGTATGTAGTACAAATTTTCAGATCTCTCTCCCCCTCTTTCAATCCCATCTGTAAGTTTCCACCACCCCTTCTACTCATGGTATACTTAATCTAATGTTGATATTCTAGTGTAAATGTAAATGTTATGCTTACAAATGCTCGTGATTAGCCACAGTTGTTCAATCACACCCCTCCTGCTACTCCTACACACTCCATTATGGAATATGTGTGTGTGTGTGTGTGTGTGTGTGTGTGTGTGTGTGTGTATCTTGGTAGTCAACATATGACAGTGCAAAATTGCTGGTCTGACAAATGACTTTATATTTCTCTTGGGAAAAATTAAAAGAAAAATAAAAACAACACAGAAACGTGCTCACATTCATGCTCCTTCCATCTTCTGTCTCCTCCACACACCGTGCACTATTGAATGGTGTCTTTGATTAGAGTACGTGAACCAAAAAAGAAGAATGGGCTCTTGCTGAAGAGAAGAAAATCTCATTGATAACTCAAGCATTGTTTGCTCACTTACCTGGAAATGGCTCAAAGTACCTCAATATTAAAAGGAATGTGGAATGTTTCTCCTGTGCTTTCCAAGGTATGAATTCGGGAATACCAGGTTTCTGGAATCCTGACAGGTAAAACTGTTGAAGTTTGCCCAGATCGAGATTAAATGAACAGTAAAAACGTCATCCGGACCCAGTGTAATTACCCACAGTCAGCTCACTGAGAAATTTGCCAGTCTGAGAGTTACTTGGTATCTGCTTTATATTGACCCTTTTCTCATTTTATCCTTTTTTTCATTGTTAGCATTTGGAAGTTTATATATTTCCTTGCCCACTGCTTTTTTTTTTTTTTCCCCAAGAGTAAACTATTGCTAGTCCCTTATAATAAGAGAAATTCATATTCATTTTATTTTACTAAATCCCCCAACCCACATAAAGTCTCAAAGAGTGAATTAACTCTTCATCCCTGTTCACTGTAAAAGAAAAGAGAGTATAATGTCCACTGTGTTTTTTATAAAAAAAAAAAAACCCAAAAACAACAAACAAAATCTTTGTCTGCAGTGGTAACCATTAAGATACTGTGCATCATTGTGTCCTACAGTGAGAAATGTCCTAGGGTCAGGAAAGGCTCAGATGAAGTATGAATGACACTACCATGTTGAGCATACATATTAGGTCTTTATTAAAAATTCAGAGGATACCTTCCTGGAGGGGTTATATAAGTACATGGATGTATTTTTTTTTTCAATTTTCTGGACTTGGAGGATTGACTTAAACCTAGGAAATAGTGATATTGATATTCACAAAAGAAATATCCCATGATTTCATGTTGTAGACATGTTGCCCAACACTTCTCTCATTGCCCTCTTCCACTCTCTCCAGTGAAGAGTAGCAGCTACAGTAGAATATTTAGATATGAATATGAATTCCTGGGTCTCAGACATTTATATGGTGTTATTAATTCTAGTTAGAGCTAAATCCCTTCCTGAGTAGATCGGGCCAGGGCTGTGGATTCCCACTCTGCTCAACTCCTGGAGAACAGGGAACTATATTTTCCTTCCCATCATGCAGAATACAAATATATATTTTAAATTTATGCGGAACTGATGAAATTTAAGGGAATTTAAGAGGTTTTTCATTCCCCTTCCTTATCCTGATTTTCTCTCCCACCTCAGGGTGAAATTGTATTGCCATTTTATGATGGAAATGTGATTGGGTGTTATGTAAACTTTAATGTGTCCCTTATCTGGGAAGACTAAGTTAGTGTCAGCCATAAACACATTAGTTCACAATAGTGGATTAGATTTCTGATAAAAAGAGTGCCCCCAAAGAGTGGAGAAAAAAGATAATGATCTTGGACTACTGCAGCAGTGGCTGAGGCAGCTGGCAGACAAAGGGGTTGAGGGAAAAAAAAGAAAATATGAAGGCCTTGGATGCCCATTGGTACAAAGCCTGGCTGCAAAGGGAGCAGAGGAAACAGATGTGACCTACTTTTTAATTATACCTCAGGCAGGCATCCTTGGGACTTAGTTTTGAGAAATTTAGAAACTTGAAACTTTTATTATAAAGTTTTTACAGTAAATATTGGGAAAAAACATGAGTCAAAGAAAGACTGGCTTATAAATATATGTATATATATATCAGAAACAAATATATATTATATATTTATTATATTATATATGTTATAATATATATATTACTATATATTATATATATATATTATATATATAATGTCACATGTATGCAGCATATATGTATACAGAGGCACATATATTTTATATATACACACATGCCTAGGTATATATGCATAGGTATACATGCATTAGGTGATTCAAACATGTTTTTCTTTGAATACGTAAGGCTTTGACTGAAAATAAATGGTAAAAGAGAAACAATTCTTGATTAAACATAGATTTTCCATGTAGAAGCAAAGTGATTCACAATCAAAATCAGCAATTTCAGCCTGTGGCTACATAAACATAGATAAATAAGTGAATCAATTAACCAAACAACTATCTTTCATCCTTGGAGTTTGGAGTTCTCAAAAAAACCTTGTGACTCCACAAAAACTAAAAACAATGTTATTTTTGAGTTCTGATGCCAAATACTTGACATTCTAATCTCAGAATAAGAGCCCAAGCTTAATTTTATATTGTTCATTAGAACCATATATGGGGACAGATTCGTGCTAAAAGCATTTATTGAGTGCCTACTGTGGGCTAGGCACTGAATGCTGCAAATGTACACATTAATTGCAAAAATTTCCTGCCATCCAAAACCTCCTAGTATTTGAATGCTTATGTGCAAACATATATAAAAAATAAATAATAGCTGTAAGCATCTATGCATCACTTGCTGTGTGCCAGATACTGTTTTATGTACTATTTATCTATATATTTCCCTCACCCCTTCTATATATGTATGTACTTATTCAGTCCTCAGAGCAGCTTTGTGAGGACAGCAATATGATTATCCCATTTCACAGTTAAGAAATTTAGGCATAGAGAGATTCAGTTAACTTGTCCAAGGTCACACAGCTATTAAATGGTAGAGTCAGTATTTGCACATAGGCAGTAGAGCTCCTGAGTTTATAATTGTAACCATAGTGCTATGATGGAAAAAACATAAGGGATATAAATGAGGAAAGTTGCTCAGGGGCAGAAAAGGTGTCCTAGAGAGAGATAACCTTAAATTGATTTTTCAAAAAATATGCAAGGATGAGGGTGAGGAAGTGAGGGAAAAGCCAAGAATGTGCTTTCCTGGTAGTATCATTTTTGTTAATGATTTCTCATTTCACTAACCAAGATTCTGTACATTACTAAACAAGGCTACTTCCTTTCAGTCAACTAAACTTCCATTAAGAATAAGGGGGTTAAACTGGTTTTTCTAATATACCATGCTTAAATAAATTCAGTAGTGTGATGGAGTGAAAAAATAGATACCCTGGTTGATCAAGTACAAGAGGTGGAGGGAGGGAGGGCATCGTTTGATTTGATGTAAAATAGAAGCGATAAGAAAAACATCCACGCGATCTAAAATATTTCCACTTCTTATGCTTTGGTGATACAGTATTTAAGGCAGCAGATGCTATCTAGAAAGGATAAGCCCTTTGGTGGTCATTAACACATTAGCTCACGTTATGTTTATCAGCTCCCTAGCAGGCAGGAAAAAGCTTGAACAGTAGGCAAGTGAAGTAGAGGACAAACAGGATATGACTGGTGGGATTCGAGAATTCAGAGACGGGAAGAAAACTGGAAAGGATGGTCTAGGCTTTAGGGGCTTTAGCAGGTCCAGACAGACAGTGTTGACCAGGGAAGGGGAGTGTGGGTAAAGACAATACTGCAGTCTGAGTTGGATAGCCAAATGTTACACTCAAATGCCCAGGAGCGTTTACCTTCAAAACTCAGTTCCAGGAAGAAAGGGCATTTTTTTTTCATTTCATATGTATGGGGAGCTGCAGTATTCATCTGATGCGATGGAATATGAAGAAACAAAGCAGTCTTTGGATAAAAATTTCTTCCTTGGCTGATTATATGTATAGTAGAGAAGGTAAGAAAATAGTGTTTAGAGAGTATCCAATTCTCTCTGGCGAATGTCATGTCTGAAATCCAGGGTTACTCTTGTCAGTTTAGTCATCCCTCAGTTCAAGGTGTAACTGTCACACGTTTTCTGCTCTTGATGCCAGACATCGTTTTGAAAAGTTTTATGATCTTCTCAGGAGTACAATGCACCCTGCAAGAACATGCTGACGCTAGTGGGACAGGTACCTCAATACTCCCTCTTCTCTTTCATAAAAAATGGCTTTCCTTTTCATTGCTTTGTCCCCTCTCAAGGATAGACAGCTGGATCCAGAGAAGAAATGCAACAAGGGTTACCAAGCTTAGCAAATAAAAATAAAGAATGTTAAATTTGAATGTTGGATGAATAATGATGCATTTTTGGTATAAGTACATCCCATACACTACTTGGGATACACTTATGCTAAAAATATTTAGTATCTGAAATGCAAATTTAATGGAATGGCTTGTATTTTATCTGGCAACCATATATATGGCAGATTACATACATAGGCCTTGGTATTTAACAGAATAGGATTTGGTGTTTAACAGAATAGGAAATCAAATTCCAGTGCTGCTACCTAGCAGATGTGTGCTTTAAGGGAATTTACTTAGTGTCTCTCAACCTGTCTCTTTCTTTGAACACAGAGATAATAGTAAATCTATCAAAGGGTTGGTGAGAAGATTAAATAAGTGAATACATGAACTCTGTAGGAGAAGCCTGCAAATTGAAATCTCAATAAATGATGGCTCTACCTGGGGCATAGCAGCATTCAGGGGGTACTATAAAAACTAATAATAGTTATTGATGATGGAGTTTAGTTTTTCACCTTCTGAAAGGTTTTCACTGTCTAGATGAATAATCAATATATAATTTCCATGTAAACTTCAAGTGTTTAAAAAATTCTGAAAGATTTTCGGGAGTTATTTTTTTATATAAAATATTTCAAACTGTAACTGAAAGCATTTAGTGCCAACTTTCCTTTCCAAATTAATCCTCTAAAAATTTGTTTATTGCATGCTTGTTTGATCCCTAAAGTTGTACAGCCACTCTAAAAATTACCACTCTCCCTTTATATCCTATCAGTGTATATGAATTCTTCAATATTGCAACTCCTGCCATTGGGTTCTCATTATCTGCCTCTATGTCTCTCTGCTTCTTTGTCGGTGTCTCTGTTTATCCCTTTCTTTTTGTAGCACTAACACACACACACACACACACACACACACACACACACACATCCCTACACCTGTCTTTGCCTAGGGTGGGGTGGGGGAAGAGCCCATTTGTCTGTCTAAAAGACAATAGAGTAGGTGTTCTAGAGATTTTTAAAAAAATGTATTTTCTATTTAAAGAGGAGAGAGAGAAAGAAGGAAGAAGAGAGATAACCCCCAAGAAAGTCAAACTATCTATTTATTTAGTTATGTGTTTTGGGTTGCATTTTGCATTAATCGTCACCACACATAGGAGCCCTGCAATTTATTATTGGTGATAAGTGTGGACAGTAGCTATTATTTTCTCTCCCTGTTCTAAAATGTGGCATAGTGGGACACTTAGATTTATGGAACATGCATTATTCAAAACTCTAGTTCTGGGATGGCTCAGCAGGAAGACTCCCAGTTATTTCCATATCCTTTCTTCAAAATTCTTCCTTACTTGCTTTCTTTGTTTCCATATCAGGGTGTTAAAAATCATTCAAAACTCAGAAGTGGGAAAATTCATCATGGATATCTATTGGTACAGTATCTTTCACAAATAGGAATGACTACAACCCCCTATTTTACAAAATCCACAGAAAAGCCCTGGAGGAAGAAAATAGATTTTCATTGGAAGTAATGAGATGAGCACCTAATTCTCTAGCAAATTTCGTAGGTGTTAAAGACCCAAATGATATAGTATCATTTTTGTTTTGCCCTCCCCCAAAACTTGAGTGTGCTAGTAGCCAGGAATTATTCATCATCAATCATGTAAAGTTTCTTTTTTTCTCACACTCAATATCCTAGTGTTTCATACATGTGCAAAATACTTGAAGAAAAGCAAATCAGAAATCTAAGAAGAATATACAATGAAAAAATAATTAAGGAATGGAAAATATCTAGAAAATAAAATACATATATATAACACACTATTATATTTACACTGATAAATGTAATGAATGAATTTATAAATATAAACCATTTGGAATTTTTAGAGTTTAATACTTATAATTGCTACTAGTAGTAATTATCATTGTATTATACAGTTTTACAACAGGCTCTATATAAGTGTGAATAAAGCATAATTAAATGATATTCAGCTCTTTGGGAATAAGAAATATATCTGAAAATGACTCTGGACTAATCTGAGAGCTCTCACAACAATGATATGGAATACCCACCAAGGAGAGAAGTCTGAAAATGGCATCTGGATGCCATGGTAACCTATGAAGAATCAATAGGATAATGTAAACCTTGTCTATAAACAATACAGAGGAGAGATAATATAGAGGTGTGGTTAGTAGCCTGAGCTCAAGATAGCTGCTCCGTAGTTCTGATTCTATTTGACAATTATTTCTAGCTTTCAAAAGTTTAGTTCTCTGCCTGACTGTATTCAGATTTGTGAGAGTATGAATTTCTTAAGGACAGAAGCCATACTTGTCTTTCTGCAGCTCTTATATGCTCAACTTTGTGCCATCATCTATACTCATTAGTATTTGTGTATATCAAATAACCATTTATGGACCCTTAATTACATTTCAGCCATCATGCTATCTATCTATCTATCTATCTATCTATCTATCTACAAGATCTTAGTGAATTCTTATAACACCTTGAAGAATTTTTATTTTTTAAAGGTTTATTTGTTTTGAAAGAGATAAAGAGAGAGGCCACGTGTGAGTGGGGGAAGGGCAGAGAGAGAGAGGAAGAGAGAGAATCCCAAGTAGGTTCCATGGTGTTAGTGCAGAGCCCGACGTGGCGTTCGTTCTCATGAACCAGGAGATCATGACCTGAGCTGAAATCAAGAGTCAAATGCTTAAACTGCCTGAGTCATCTAGGTGCCCCAAGAATATTATTATTATTATTATTATTATTATTATCCCCTTTTTTACAGCTGTTGAAAATGTGGGGAAAAGTTTGATTGCTAAATTTGTAAGGAATTTCCCAAAATTGAAATAAGAGAGAATGAGGCTTTGGCTCACCAAAACCAACAATTACCTGAGAGTATTGCATGCTTTACTACAGTTCTCTCGACTAGAAGCTTTTGGGAACAGTCTAGCAATGAAAGTACTATCCAGCGGGTTCAGGCTGGATCCAAGTTCTGCTATGTGAACTGGACCCCTTCCCAGGCACACTTCAGTATAGCATAGTGGTTGAAGACTGGAACCAGACCGTTTGGGGTTAAATTCTAGTTATGCCATTTATTAAAACATGGCCTTGAGCAAGTTGCTCAGGTGGAAAGAGAGATAGTAACCATGTCATTGGTTTGTTGTGAAGATTACATGAGTGAATAGGCATGTGGTACTTAAAGCAGTGCCTGGCATACTTTGCTATGTAAGTGTTAATCATTTGAATCACCTGCATTCTTATGGTATCCTGAGTGAATTTAGACTTCAAGATTTTCTCCATTGGGAGTAAGCAGGGACCTTTAGACAGTGCAAGGGAGGATCCTGGGCTGTTAAATTGGGATGGAGAGATAAGATACAACCTTGCCTCTCCATTCTTGTCTTCTCAAGTCAGTTCACAATTGTCTAGAGAAAACAGGGATGACAATCCAGGCTATTTGAATATCTTATGATTCTAATTGGAGGCAATGAGAACATGCTACTAGTCAGATATAAAACGAAATCCAAGGTGACCCATTAAGTGGCAGTCTTATAAAAGGAGCCTCTTCAAGAGTTGCAATTTTGTCCTTCTATGGCTTATCACATTGTGGAATATTTTGCTCATCGAGGTGAGAAGCAACTTTAAAACAGAACCTCTTCCTTTTTGTCCTTCTTGATTGGTGTGTATGGGTGGATGGTTTGGGAAAACTACAGGTTTGTAGAGTAAGAGAGAAAATGGGACAATTAAAAGTGTTCTGAAAAAGTCACCTCAATTCTTCTATGTTTGTGTTAGAATTCCAGGTGAGACTGAGACCCCTGAAGTCAGTATTGGGTGAAGGAAGTTAGCAAACTAGTGGCTTGAAGCACTTGTTTACAGAAAAGTCAAAAAAAGTTATTGTCTGACCTGTGAGCTATTTCATAATGAGCTTAAATTAATATTAAGGCATTAATGAGTTTTTAGTTATAGGAAAAAAAGAATGATAGACTAGATAGAAGCAGCATTTTAAAAATATAACTTGTGTATTTTTTCTGCTTATGCTAGTAATTCATGTTCATTGATGTATATGTAAAATATGCATCTAATCTCAGCAATCAGATATAACTAATATTAACATTTTGGTGCATAGTTTCTTTGAATATATGCATCAGCGATATTAGTATCATTTAACAATCACTGTGGCAATGTAAATTAATATATACATCAATAGATAAATCCCCAAATTTTAAATTCCACTGTACTTTCTACACATATCCAATTCATGTATTACAAATTAGTTTGTAATTTGCAAGTGTTACAAACTGTGGTGTAATTTTTTCATCAACTCATTCTAATAGTTTCGAAATCAGTTTCCTTTTAGAGGTGCTTGGTCCCCTCTGCTCTCCCACCTATGATCTTGCTCCAATTTGCATTATGACTTTTCGTAGCAAACCCTGTCAAATTATCCTAGTGATGTTTTCAGTGAAGTGATAATCATTGGGTGATTGGAGTTCCAATAATTGAAGCGTTTCTCTTAACATTGATTATCCTGTCAATAGCACTTAATCTACTTACAGTTTCTGCAGAAATCGCATAAAAAATATTCTGTCCTTTAACATAGCTTGTTGTGTTAAAAAATATAGTAAATGCCTTTATTATTCACTCAATCATAAGCATCATTTATTGGATAGTTATATTTGAATAGATGGAACCTATTCTTTCAATCTAGGTAAGTGGTGCAGTGGGGCAGTAAGAACTGAGATCTGTTGCTAGCTTTCTTGTACTAAAATTCTTACTCTGTTATTTAATTTTTTTTAATGTTTTTATTTATTTTTGAGACAGAGAGAGACAGAGCATGAGCAGGGGAGGCGCAGAGAGAGAGGGAGACACAGAATCTGAAGCAGGCTCCAGGCTCTGAGCTGTCAGCACAGAGCCCAACGCGGGGCTCGAACTCACAGACTGTGAGATCATGACCTGAGCTGAAGTCGGATGCTAACCGACTGAGCCAGCCAGGTGCCCGTTATTTAAGTTTTTAAATAATTCTCTTTGTCTCAGTTTTCTTACGTATAAAGTGAATATTATATTCAACAGGGATGATGAAAACAATACTCCAACATGAAAGGTCCACTGGTCCCCAGTGGAATAGACTCTCGTTGGTCCCACCTATCCCTTAACCTTCCCTTCTGTCTTTGGAATGCTGCTCATCAGTGTAGGCAGGTCACTGCCTACAGCCATTCCAGATATCCTTTTTTTTTTTCCCTCTTCTCCCTTGTTTCTTGGCTTTTTCAGAGCCCAGGTCCTTCCAAAGTGAACAAGATGAGCATCAAACATTTGCCCACCAGGACGCTAACCACCCACAGGAGCGTGGTTGCACCCATCAGCAACTGGCTGGCAGGAGGGATTTACAAACAATGGTGTGGCTCATAGGAGGTGTACTCATAGGACTCCTGAGCTGGGATATGGCATTTAAGAACCTTAGAACAGAACAGTGATTATTTACCCACCTATATGGTAGTATCATGATATTTTAACAACCACTAGGTCTGTATTGGTTTGCTTGTGGAATATCAACTCTGCGTTCATGTCTATTTCTACTAATATTTAAGATGATATAGTAAAAGTTTTGTATAAAGCCGTCTTTTTTTGAATAATAAAATGCCCTGAATAAAATTTGGGCCTTCTTTAATTTACTGTCTTTTCACTCCACTTCAGAGATGTGGATTTGGTCTTTTGAATTCTGATGTCAAAGGAGTAAGTTATCAAAAGACATTTTGGGAAAAAAAAATTCTCAAGTTTATCAGGCACACTTTTTTTTGAGACATGAAGACTTATGAGAATTCAATAGGTACTTGGAGAGAAGTGAACAACTGACGTTGGAGAAAACACCATAATAACCAAAAAGACAGCAAACATAGAAGAAAAGATGCTATGAGTGTTGGGCTTTTCATAGTTCCCTTGGTTTATTTTTGTGTTTTAAATAGATATTGTCATAGCCAGAACTTATGGTATGAAAATGTTGTACTATATCATTCATTTGCTTCCTACTTATTGGTCATGAATATGGATGCCATTTACCCTGTACTTAAATTATAGTCTAGTAATTTACACCTGAATTCAATTACCACCTTAAAATAGGCTCTCCACTGAGATCTTACAAAATAACTCTGAGTTATATTGCCCCTTTTCTCATGCTAAGTAACAATATTGGCAAAGTCTTGGCCTACCAGTCATCCAATTCTCTTGCCATTGCATACAGGCACTTCTAGAGGCTTCTTCCATGTTTCAGCCTCATTAACCCTAGTTTGATTACACATTATGTTTTGAGAACATCTATTTACACACTCATTAGAAAAAGGCAAAGTAAATATATATATTTTACATATATATACTATATTTGCCATTCTTCTGTTGCTACTTATTAATTTGCAACTTATTTTACTATTTATCTCCCACCATAATACATATGACTCTAGCAAATAAATGCTTGTCCAAGTCATGTTGCCATCTCTGTGGCTAGAATGGTGGCTTATGCATTGTGAGTATTTTAAAAATAGGTTAGTGTATGAGTAGAGTGAACAAGCAAGGCATGTAATATAGCAAATGCTACAGTGGATGTTTTGAATGGTAGTTTTAGAAAAGCTTGGAGGCATGGACTTAGGTAGAAGTATATAATTATTGTCTTTATTTATGTTTGCTTCAAAGTATGAAAAATTTGTTCTAAATGCCTCTAACACCCACTTAAAATCACTCTTTGGGGGCACCTGGGTGGCTCAGTCAGTTGAGCCACAGCAGCTGACTGACTTTTGTTTTCGGCTTAGGTCATGATACCAAGGCTGTGGGATCAAGCCCCACGTGGGCTTGGAGCCCCATGCTGAGCATGGAGCCTATTTGAGGTTCTTGCTCTCCCTTCCTCTGTCCCTCCTCTACTTGTACTCATGCTCTCTCTCCTTCTCAAATAAAAATCAAATCACTTTAGGAATATGCCATTCATTATTTATCTAAACTTTTTCTCCATCCTGTGTCTTGTAGGAAAATATATTGGTATGTTTACTTTTACTATTGTAAAATAGTGCTTCATTTGACTAGTTCAAAGATAAATTACTTTAAGCCTCAAAGGAGATGTTCTGTTTTATTATACTAGATTTTGTGGATAAGGTCACTTTCATCCTATCCATAACTTTCAATGGTTTAGGGCTCATATTCCTCAGCAACCTCATCTTGACAGTATGAAGAATTCTTAGAGTTTGGGTCTACCATCACAACACACACATCACTACTTGTGTCCATTCCCTTGGCAATTCTAAACACCGAGCTGTGTGTTTTATTTTTTGAAAAAAGGTGATAAAAATTATGTATGCCATGTCAAATAGGAAGAAGTATTATTTTCTTTTAAGTACAATTATAGTTTAGATTTTATTTCTAATCCCTTTCCTAATGAAGAACAGTCTCCTGGTGCTTATCTTTTTATCCTACAGGAACACTAGCCCAGATTTTTCAAAGATTAATCAGGACAGCTTCTAACATCCCTTTCTGGGTTATATCTATTATGCCTGCACTTAAAGAAAGGGCCACACTGTCCTTCTGAACATTTCTTTAAAGGTATTTGAACATGATCAAATAGAAGTTATTTATTAGCGCGCGTGTGTGTGCGCGCGCGTGCGCGCAAAAGCACATATGTCTGTGTAAAATTAACAGAGCCTTTAAGGTCATTTTGCATTTTAACATACATTAAAGAACATAGAGTAGCCTATAAACCTAAAATTTTCCTGTACTTCAGGATTTATAATAACAATAGTTTATAACAAGAAACAACAAAGATATCTGGGTATGTCCAGTATGCTTTTTCACCCAAATGTATACTGATTAATTTGTTTGCTATTGTACCCATACCTGCCTCCTTTCATCATTATTCCATTTTGTTGTGTGTTGTGTTAGTTAACAACCTTCATTTAAGTAATAGGTATTATAAGAGGCTTTAGGAAAATGTATAGAAATAATTGTTACCGATTTTTCTTTAATCACATAATATTCACCTTCTTTTGGGAACCCTAGCTAATTAAGGAACACAGGCCTACACTTTAGTATGTACTGTATTTTGGATATGTTTTTAGTTTTCCCTGTCTGTTTTTAATTAGAACCAGAAGGAATATTTTAGAGAGAAGAGTAGTAATATGACTCCTAGCCAAGGAATTTTTTTTTTAATATTTTAATGCTTATTTATTTTTGAAGAGAGAGAGAGTTCAGGCTGAAGAGGGGCAGAGACAGAGGAAGACACAAAATCCAAAGCAGGCTCCCGTCTCTGACCTGTAAGCACAGAGCCTGATGCGGGGCTCAAACTCACAAACCATGGTAGATATGACCTGAGCCAAAGTCAGCGCTTAACCACCTGAGCCACCCAGGTGCCCCAAAGGAAATAATTTTAAAAGAAAAACAGCTAGCATGTATTATGTGTTTCCTATGATTCCATCAATGAAAGGGTTTTCTAAGCACTTTAAATATACTAAATCAGTTAATCCTCTCAACAACCTTCACTGAAGCCCAGAGAGGTTGAATAACATGCCCAGGGTCTCACAAGTAGTTAATAGTAGTCCAGGATTCAAATCCAGGGTGCATGGATTTAGAGCCTGGCCTTTTAACCATTTGATGACCCTGGCTCTCAACTCATTTTCTTGTGGTGGACCTGAGACAAAACTCTACATATATATGTATTTGAGTATTATAAGAAGAATCCAATTTGTTTTTTTTTTCTACCTGGGGAGAAGTGAATCCCTGAATACTGTTTCTAACCTTGTTGCTAGCTTGTTGATTCCCAGGAAGAATGTTTCTATTGGATCAACCTCCAAGGGTTCCATTTATAAAGTAGTTATCACCATGTAATATTTTCCATAACAGATTTTTGTTTTTCAGTGAAGAGCACATGGCAAAACCAAAAAACCAGAACATGAAGAGTATTTTGATTATGCTTTCTTCTGGATCTTCATAATTATTACTCTTAGATTTTTTTTGACCCTAATTCAGAGATGCCTATCAGAGTCTTTTTTATATAGCAGGTATTCAAGAATATTGTTAGGAATAAATGAATTTCATGAGTGACAGATAAATTCTTACATTTTACGTAGTGATATCTATCTCCTTTGCCCCCTGAGATAACACAACTGTTGTTGCAATGTTGATTATATCCACTTCGTACAATTTAGTTCAATAAAACTTTAGAAAACATCCTTTGTAATCAGATAGATGCAGATTCAAAACTCCTGGCTGCCAGCTGGGTAACAGTGGATGATTAAATTCTAGCAGACTCAGTTTCCTCATCTTCCCTTCATGAATAGTCATAATAGTTACTTCAAAGAGTTGAGAATTAAATGAGATAGTCCACAGGAGGTGCACAATACACTACCCACACATAGTTGGTGTGACATGAATAGTATATAACTACTCTTGAACATTAGTAACAATAACTGCTTTCAGATACTGCTGCATATTGTTTTCAGAGTTTGTATGCTCTTAAAATATATTTCTGTTAACTAAATTTGCCTAGTGTTAACCGTAAGTATTTTCCCTGATAGAGACTTTTGTTATGCATCAGTTCATTGACCAGAAGTGTCTTGCAGAGAATATAGTTCTGGGTACCATTAAGTTTATAATGCATGTGTTTATTTTTTATGGTTAAAAGTAGAAAATGGTAGAATATGTACACTGTATGAGAAAATGAATGTTTTCCTTGGTCCTGTGTTTTCCCATGAAGGATCTGTTGTCATAGAGGATCCATCTGTTCCCATTCATTCCCACACTCTTTGTGAACCCCACCAATTTTGCCTTGCTCCTCTGAGATTGAAGGGCTGCCATCATCGTTCTAATACTTGGATAATTACACATAATGCATGTCCAATCTGCCATTCTGAATCTGGAGAGCTAACATTCTAGCATGTTCATGTGTGTATTCCAGCCAGTCCTCTAAATCCTGCGGGCACCTCTCAGCACAACTATTGAGGAATCCATAAAGAGCTGTGAGTCAAAATTAGATGGGTAAGAGAAGTAGGGGTATGGGACAAAGGAACACTTACAATGGGTCTTAATTCTGACAAGGCTTCAATTTCAGGAAATTGCAAAAAATACCTGGATAAAGATTACGCATTTTCCATTCCCAAACATATCACTGATTTTTGGGTCAAAATAATCAAAGATATTGAGGCAGTATTTCCCACAAAGCATTACAAGAATAGAGTGGAAGCCAAAATCAGACATTTGCTATACTCGTATAATAATCCAGATAATGAGCAAAATATTTCTATATACATTATTACATTTAAATTTCCCACTATTCTAGAAAGGCAAATAGCATTTAATCCATTTTGGAGATGAGAATTCTGACTCAGAGATGTTAAGTAGTTGTTCTTATAGTTAAAATCTGGGTAAAATATCTGATTCTAAGGCCTACATTTAGCTTTTAATGCATAGAACTGCTTCTACGGGAACTTTGTGGATAAGGTTATGTGTCATTAGTTAAGGATATAATTAAAGTTTTCAGGGAAGATACAGTGAGAAATTATAAATTTCTATTATTTATATGGTTCTAGGACCTCAGCAGAATGAGCTTACTCTTCCCACTGCAGTCTTCAAGAAAGAGGTGTTGGTCTGTGAGTGATGATGAAAGGGAAAGGAAATGGTTGAGCAGTGGATAGGAAAGAAATTTGGTCCATTTGACCTTGTATTGAAAGTTCTTACCTTGAAGTTGTCCCAAGTCTGCCTGAGTAACGAGGGCTGTCATGAAGGAGACTGATAAAGACTGAATGTCTGACACTGACAACAATAACATTTCATCATTGGTAAAAATGTTTCACAAGGGGCTGATAATATACCAAGGGATCATGCATGACTTATTCACATAATGGCAGTGGCTCCCATTCAGAATACCCTCTGAAGACAATAGGCTATGGGCTGGCAAAACATTTCTGCTCCATCAGCAAAGACATTTTTGTCCAGCAGTGAAGCTGATGAAATAACACTACTTTAATCCTCTTTTGTGTGTGTCAGAAGGTGGAAGGATAAAGTTTAAGGCACGATTTAATGGTCCCATGTACTTTTATGTGAAATATGGAATTTGGTGTTGCTTCTATATATTGGTACATGAAATAGACTTTAAGAAGCAAGAAAAAGATGAAGGTCATTTGGTATTCTAGAGCTATGTGTACTGGGGTGATCCATTTATATCTCAGGCCATGTGTGGTATCCTTTGAAAATTAACACAACCACCTGTGGATTTTGTAGTGTTCAAGTATGCAATACTATAGACATTTTTATCTTAAGATTTGGCTTTAATTTAAACTTTGTATGAAAGGCATAAAAGAAGATAGTCATTGAGATTTATTGATTGTCCAATATGTATCTAAGCACTTTAGATGTGGAGAAATGGGAAGTTTCTTTTATATTGATGGAAATGTAAGTTGGTACAATCTTATGTTTGAAAGCTAGTTAAATATGCTTATTAAATTTTAAAGGGTATTTATTGATGAAATCCTATTATTTAACATTCACACAGAAATAGTCATACAAGTACACAAAGATATACATACACACATACACACACTCATTCCAGTATTCATCATAATGGCAAAAAAGAGAAATTGTACACAATCTCAATAAAAGATTAATTAGGGGAGCCTGGGTGGCTCAGTTGGTTAAGCATCTGACTTGGGCTCAGGTCATGATCTTGTGGTTTGTGAGTTTGAGCCTGGCATCAGGCTATGTGCTGATAGCTCA
Organism: Panthera uncia; assembly: GCF_023721935.1. Taxonomy (NCBI): domain Eukaryota; kingdom Metazoa; phylum Chordata; class Mammalia; order Carnivora; family Felidae; genus Panthera; species Panthera uncia. Next base: position 61,604,580 of record NC_064810.1, on the reverse strand, counting down.
GCCTGGAGCCTGCTTGAGATTCTGTGTGTCTCTTTCTCTGCCCCTCCCCCCCCTCAAAAATAAACACTAAAAGTTATTAAAAATCTATTAATTATGTAAATTTTGTAAGATACATACACTAGTCTAATAAACAGTTAATATAAAAAATATGACAGACCTATGTCCAGATATAGACAAATATCTGTGACATATTGTCAAGTGAAAAAAAGCCAACCAAGGACAGGAGGTATAATCTTGTCTCATCTTATAAAATTAAAAAAATACAAAATGTGTGTGTATTGTTTTACAAAAGCAGAAAATGGATTTTAAATGAAAAAAAAAAACAGGTATTTGCCAAATAATTATTAGTGAATAATAATTATTAGAGGGGATTTAAGTTGACCCATTATATATTTCTTTATCTTATTTCTAATAATAAAGGCATATATGTAAAACATATATCCATATTATATATATATGGTTTTTATAATCAGAAAAATAGATATGTATTTTTGGAAAACTACAGAGTCAACAAAGGAAAAAGAGTAGAAACCCAGACCTAAGGAATCTTTAAAGCTATTGGCTGTAGTGGACATACTTGGGTAATACTGTGAGCGTCTCCAGTGTGTACTAAAGAAAACACCATAAAATCTCAGAAGCACCAGTCAAAAATACCTAAGATTTACAGTTCTTTTATATTTGCCAGTTCTTCCTAAATAATTTTCTTAGTGTCTTCATATTTTTCCAACTTCTATGTTTCTTGTGGACTGGTATTCTTACCTGGCTCTTAACGGATCAGAGGATAAGCAGAAAAATCCCCTATAAGAAGAAAACAAAACTCAACAGTTAGTAGAGAAGCACTTGAGGTTTGGATGTCTGTAACCTTGAAGTTGAGAGAGCTAGGGATTGATGTCACTGCTCATTTCTAGATAAATTATGAAGGATAGTATCGTCAATAATGTCTGTTTTTGAGCTGATGTATGGCCAGTGTTAAAAGAAATTTTTAAGAATTAGTGAAAAGAAATACACATATATTATTCTTTTTAAGAGGCTAGCTATAAAGAATTCTCTGCTTAGAACCTTACATTTAGCTCTCATTTTAATTTTTTTTAGTAAAATATATATTTAAGGGGAACCTGGATGACTCAATTGGTTGAGCATCCAATTCTTGATTTTGACTGAGATTGTGATCTAACGGTTCGTAGGATCAAGCCCCGTGTCAGCTTCTGCTCTGATAGCACAGAGTCTGCTTGGGATTCTCTCTCTCTGTCCTTCCCAGTTTCCATGCACACACACTCTAATATATATATATATAGTGTGTGTGTATATATATATATATATATATAGTGTGTATATATTTATATATATATATATATATAGTGTGTATATATATACATATGAGACAGAGTACATACACATACACACATATATATACACACATATATATACCCACATATGTATACATACATAAATGTGTGTATATATATATGTAATGTATGTGTGTATATAGATATACATATATATATACATATGTATGATTTCTAAAAATGGAAATAATGCCATATCATTTGGTTGAGCTTCTGTTTGAATTATTTCTTGAGAACATGAAGTGTATTCAGAAAATGGTAAGAGTGTATTTTAACTTCAGTAAAAAATTATATATACAAAGAAAATATTGATTCAGAATTCATATGGAAAACTTTAAGGAGATAGAATTTTTAAAATGAATTGTACATATTTAAAGTGCACAATTAGCTGGTGTTTGACATATGTAAATATATCCACAAAACCATAAGTACAATCAAGGTAACAAACATTTCCATCCATCAAAAGTTTCCTTCTTCCTCTTTGTGATGCATTCTTCTTTCCACCCTCATCCTTAGGCAACCACTGGTTTGCCTTCCATCACTATAGATTAATTTGTAGTTTTTAGATATTTATCTGAATGTCCTCATCATCATGGATACTTTTTTACATCACTTTCCTTCTTGTCATAATGATTCTGAGATTTATCATGTCTTGGATATATAAATAACTTCTTCCTTTTTATTGCTGAGCATTATATGTATACATATACCATAATTTTTTATTTGGTCACCGATTAATTGAAATTTTGTTTTTTACTATTTTAAGTTATTATAAATAAAACTGCTATGAACATTCATGTACTATGTCTATTCATGTGGAGATAGATTTTTATTCCTGTTGTGTAAAATACCTATGTATAGAACAGGAGGATCATATGGAAAGTATTTATATAACTTTTTTTTTTACATTTGTTTAAATATGAAATTTATTGTCAAGTTGGTTTCCATACAACACCCAGTGCTCATCCCAAAAGGTGCCCTCCTCAGTACCCATCACCCACCCTCCCCATCCTCCCACCTCCCATCAACCCTCAGTTTGTTCTCAGTTTTTAAGTGTCTCTTATATGTTAGCTCTCTCCCTCTCTAACCTCTTTTTTTTTTCTTCCCCTCCCCCATGGACTTCTGTTAAGTTTCTCAGGATCCACATAAGAGTGAAAACATATGGTATCTGTCTTTCTCTGTATGGCTTATTTCACTTAGTATCACACTTTCCAGTTCCATCCACATTGCTACAAAGGGCCATATTTCATTCTTTCTCATTGCCACATAGTACTCCATTGTGTATATAAACCACAATTTCAGGGGCGCCTGGGTGGCTCAGTCGGTTAAGCAGCCGACTTCTGCTCAGGTCATGATCTCACGGTCCGTGAGTTCAAGCCCCGCGTCGAGCTCTGTGCTGACAGCTCAGAGCCTGGAGCCTGTTTTAGATTCTGTGTCTCCCTCTCTCTCTGCTCCTCCCCTGTTCATGCTCTGTCTCTCTCTGTCTCAAAAATAAATAAACGTTAAAAAAAATAATAAAAAAAATAAACCACAATTTCTTTATCCATTTGTCAGTTGATGGACATTTAGCGTCTTTCCATAATTTGGCTATTGTTGAGAGTGCTGTTATAAACATTGGGGTACAAGTGCCCTGTACATTAGCACTCCTGTATCCCTTGGGTAAATTCCTAGCAGTGCTACTGCTGGGTCATAGGGTAGGTCTATTTTTAATTTTTTCAGAAACTCCACACAGCTTTCCAGAGCAGCTGCACCAGTTTGAATTCCCACCAACAGTGCAAGAGGGTTCCCATTTCTCCACATCCTCTCCAGCATCTATAGTCTCCTGATTTTTTCATTTTGGCCACTCTGACTGGTGTGAGGTGACATCTGAGTGTGGTTTTGATTTGTATTTCCCTGATGAGGAGTGACGTTGAGCATCTTTTCATGTGCCTGTTGGCCATGTGGATGTCTTCTTTAGAGAAGTGTCTATTCATGTTTTCTGCCCATTTCTTCACTGGATTATTTGTTTTTCGGGTGTGGAGTTTGGCGAGCTCTTTATAGATTTTGGATACCAGCCCTTTGTCCGATATGTCATTTGGAAATATCTTTTCCCATTCCGTTGGTTGCCTTTTAGTTTTGTTGATTGTTTCCTTTGCTGTACAGAAGCTTTTTATCTTCATGAGGTCCCAATAGTTCATTTTTGCTTTTAATTCCCTTGCCTTTGGGGATGTGTCAAGTAAGACATTGCTACGGCTGAGGTCAGAGAGGTCTTTTCCTGCTTTCTCCTCTAGGGTTTTGATGGTTTCCTGTCTCACATTCAGGTCCTTTATCCATTTCGAGTTTGTTTTTGTGAATGGTGTAAGAAAGTGGTCTAGTTTCATCCTTCTGTAAGTTGCTGTCTAGTTCTCCCAGCTCCATTTGTTAGAGTGTCTTTTTTCCATTGGATATTCTTTCCTGCTTTGTCAAAGATGAGTTGGCCATACTTTTGTGGGTCTAGTTCTGGGGTTTCTATCCTATTCTATTGGTCTATGTGTCTGTTTTTGTGCCAATACCATGCTGTCTTGATGATTACAGCTTTGTAGTAGAGGCTAAAGTCTGGGATTGTGATGCCTTCCACTTTGGTCTTCTTCAAAATTATGTTGGCTATTCGGGGCCTTTTGTGGTTCCATATAAATTTTAGGATTGCTTGTTCTAGCTTCTAGAAGAATGCTGGTGCAATTTTAATTGGGATTGCATTGAATGTGTAGATAGCTTTGGGTAGTATTGACATTTTGACAATATTTATTCTTCCAATCCATGAGGAGGGAATGTCTTTCCATTTCTTTATATCTTCTTCAATTACCTTCATAAGCTTTCTATAGTTTTCAGCATACAGATGTTTTACACCTTTGGTTAGGTTTATTCCTAGGTATTTTGTGCTTCTTGGTGCAATTGTGAATGGGATCAGTTTCTTTATTTGTCTTTCTGTTGCTTCATAATTAGTGTATAAGAATGCAACTGATTTCTGTGCATTGATTTTGTATCCTGCGACTTTGCTGATTTCATGTATCAGTTCTAGCAGACTTTTGGTGGAGTCCATCGGATTTTCCATGTCTAATATCATGTCATCTGCAAAAAGTGAAAGCTTGACTTCATCGTTGCCAATTTTGATGCCTTTGATTTCCTTTTGTTGTCTGATTGGTGATGGTAGAACTTCCAACACTATGTTAAACAACAGTGGAGAGAGTGGACATCTCTGTCGTGTTCCTGATCTCAGGGAGAAAGCTCTCAGTTTTTCCCCATTGAGGATGATATTAGCTGTGGGCTTTTCATGAATAGCTTTTATGATGTTTAAGTATGTTCCTTCTATCCCCACTTTCTTGAGGGTTTTTATTAAGAAAGTTTGCTGAATTTTGTCAAATACCTTTTCTGCATCGATTGACAGGATCATATGGTTCTAATCTTTCCTTTTATTAATGTGATGTATCACATTGATTGTTTTGTGAATGTTGAACCAGCCCTGCATCTCAGGAATGAATCCCACTTGATCATGGTGAATAATTCTTTTTATATGCTGTTGAATTCGATTTGCTAGTATCTTATTGAGAATTTTTGCATCCATATTCATCAGGGATATTGCTCTGTAGTTCTCCTTTTTTACTGGGTCTCTGGATGGTTTAGGAATAAAAGTAATGCTGGATTGATTGAGACTGGAAGTTTTCCTTCCCTTTCTCTTTTTTGGAATAGCTTGAGAAAGGTATTATTTATGCTTTAAATGTATGGTAGAATTCCCCTGGGAAGCCATCTGGTCCTGGACTCTTATTTGTTGGGAGATTTTTGATAACTGATTCAATTTCCTCACTGGTTATGGGTCTGTTCAAGCTTTCTATTTCTTCCTGTTTGAGTTTTGGAAGTGTGTGGTTGTTTAGGAATTTGTCGATTTCTTCCAGGTTGTCCAGTTTGTTGGCATATAATTTTTCATAGTATTCCCTGATAATTGTTTGTATTTCTGAGGGATTGGTTGTAATAATTACATTTTCATAGATGATTTTATCTATTTGGGTCCTCTCCGTTTTCTTTGTGAGAAACCTGGCTAGAGGTTTATCCATTTTGTTTACTTTTTCAAAAAACCAACTCCTGGTTTCATTGATCTGCTCTACAGTTTAGATTCTATATTGTTTATTTCTGCTCTGATCTTTATTATTTCTCTTCTTCTGCTGGGTTTGGGGTGTCTTTGTTGTTCTACTTCTATTTCCTTTAGGTGTGCTGTTAGATATTGTATTTGGGATTTTTCTTGTTTCTTGAGATAGGCCTGGATTGCAATGTATTTTCCTCTCAGGACTGCCTTTGCTGCATCCCAATGCATTTGGATTGTTGTATTTTCATTTTCATTTGTTTCCATATATTTTTTAATTTCTTCTCTAATTGCCTCGTTGACCCATTCATTCTTTAGTAGGGTGTTTTTTCACCTCCATGCTTTTGGAGGTTTTCCAGGCTTTTTCCTGTGGTTGATTTCAAGCTTCATAGCACTGTGGTCTGAAAATATGCATGGTATGATGTCAATTCTTGTATACTCATGAAGAGCTGTTTTGTGACCCAGTATGTGATCTATCTTGGAAAATAGATCCATGTGCACTCGAGAAAAAAGTATATTCTGATGCTTTGGGATGCAGAATTCTAAATATATCTGTCAAGTCCATCTGATCCCATGTATCTTTCAGGGCCTTTGTTTCTTTACTGACCATGTGTCTAGATGATCTATCCATTTCTGTACGTGGAGCGTTAAAGTCCCCTGAAATTACCACATTCTTATCAATAAGGTTGCTTATGTTTGTGAGTAATTGTTTTATATATTTGGAGGCTCCTATATTCAGTGCATAGACATTTATAATTGTTAGCTCTTCCTGATGGATAGACTCTGTAATTATTATATAATGCCCTTCTTCATGTCTTGTGACAACCTTTAATTGAAAGTCTAGTTTGTCTGATATAAGTATGGCTACTCCAGCTTTCTTTTGACTTCCAGTAGCATGATAGATAGTTCTCCATCCCCTCACTTTCAATCTGAAGGTGTCCTCAGGTCTAAAATGAGTCTCTTGTAGACAGCAAATGGATGGGTCTTGGTTTTTTTTATCCATTCTGATACCCTATGTCTTTTGGTTGGAGGCTGTAGTCCATTTACATTCAGTGTTATTATAGAAGGATATGGGTTTAGAGTCATTGTGATGTCTGTAGGTTTCATGCTTGTAGTGATGTCTTTGGTACTTTGTCTCACAGGATCCCCCTTAGGATCTCTTGTAGGGCTGGTTTAGTGGTGATGAGTTCCTTTAGTTTTTGTTTGTTTGGGGAGACCTTTATCTCTCCTTCTATTCTAAATGCAGACTTGCTGGATAAAGGATTCTCAGCTGCATATTTTTTTCTGTTCATCACATTGAAGATTTCCTGCCATTCTTTTCTGGCCTTTCAAGTTTCAGTAGAGAGATCTGTCGCTAGTCTTATTGGTCTCCCTTTATATGTTAGGGCATGCTTATCCCTAGCTGCTTTCAGAATTTTCTCATTATCCTTGTATTTTGCCAGTTTCACTATCATATGTCATGCAGAAGATTGATTCATGTTACATCTGAAGGGAGTTCTCTGTGCCTGTTGGATTTCAGTGCCTTTTTCCTTCCCCAGATCAGGAAAGTTCTCAGCTATGATTTCTTCAAGTACACCTTCATCACCTTTCCCTCTCTCCTTCTCCTCTAGAATCCCAAATATGCATATATTATTAAGTTTAATTGTGTCACTTAGTTCTCTAATTCTCCCCTCATACTCCTATATTTTTTATCTCTATTTTTGTCAGCTTCCTCTTTTTGCATAATTTTATCTTGTAATTCACCTATTCTCTCCCCTGCCTCTTCACTCCGAGCTGTGGTCACCTCCATTTTATTTTGAAGCTCATTTATAGCATTTTTTTTAGCTCCTCCTGATTGTTTCTTCGTCCCTTGATCTCTGTAGTAATAGATTCTCTGCTGTCCTCTATACTTTTTTTCAAGGCCAGTGATTAATTTTATGACTCTTATTTTAAATTCATTTTCTGTTACGTTGCTTAAATCGTTTTTGATCAGTTCATTAGCTGTCCCTACTTCCTGGAGTTTCTTTTGAGGAGAATTCTTCCATTTTGTCATTTTGGATAGTCCCTAGAGTGGCGTGGAACTGCAGGGCTCTTCCCCTGTACTGTCTGGAGTAACATGTGTTGGTGGGCAGGCCACAGTCAGTTCTGATGGCTGCCCCCAGCCCACCGCTGGGGCCACAGTCAGACTGGTGTGTACCTTCTCTTCCCCTCTCCCAGGGGCAGGACTCACTGTGGAGTGGTGTGGCCCCTGTCTGGGCTACTTGCACACTGCCAGCCTTGTGGTGCTGCTTTGATGGGATCTGGTGTATGAGCCGCAGTGGATCCCAAGGTGCACAGGGGCGGGAGGGGCAGGCTCAGCTCGCTTTCCCTTTGGTGATCTGCTTTGGGAGGGGCCCTGCAGCACAGGGAGGGAGTCAGACCCCCACTGGAGGGATGGATCCGCAGAAGCACAGTGTTGGGTGTTTGTGCACTGCAAGCAATTTTCCTGGCAGGAACTGGTTCCCTTTGGGATTTTGGCTGGGGGATGGGTGAGGGAGATGGCGCTGGGGAGCGCCTTTGTTCCCCACCAAGCTGCACTCTGTCATCCGGGGCTCAACAAGTCTCCCTCCCGTTGTCCTCTAGCCCTCCCACTCTCGGAGCAGAGCTGTTAACTTATAACATTCCAGATGTTAAGTCCCGCTGGCTGTCAGAACACACTTCATCCTGCCCCTCCGCTTTTGAAAGCCAGACTCAGGACTCTGCCTTGACGGGTCAGCTGGCTGCCTCTCCACCGCCCCGGCTCCCTCCCGCCAGTCCGTGTAGCGCATAGCGTGTACCGCCTCTCCGCCCTTTCTACCGTCTTCTGTGGGCCTCTTGTCTACGCTTGGCTGCAGAGAGTCCATTCTGCTAGTCTTCTTGTGGTTTTCTGGGTTCTTTAGGCAGATGTGGGTGGAATCTAAGTGGTCAGCAGGACGCGGTGAGCCCAGCATCCTCATATGCCGCCATCTTCCTTCCGGAACCTGTATGTATAACTTTTTAAGAAACTATGAATGAACTTTTCAAAATAGTTTTAACATTTGATGTTTCTACAACCAACATAGGAAAATTCCAGTAGCTCCATATTTTGGCCAATTCAGTAGGTATGTAATAGTATCTCATTGTGGTTTCAACTTGCATTTTCTGAATATTCTATTTTTTAGTGTGTTCAGCTTATCATTACTGAGTTGTAACATTTCTTTATATATTCTACATGGAAGTTCTTTGCCTGTGTTGCAAATATCTTCTCTCAATCTCGCATTTTCTCTCTCTTAATGGAATTTTTTGAAGAATAAAATTTTCTAATTTCACTAAACTCCAATTTAACAAATTTTATGTTCTATGTTTTTGTCTTCTGCATAAGTTACTTTTAATTACTCCAAGGTCACAAAGCTAATCGCTTATTTTCATCTAAAAGTTTTATAGTTTTATGTTTTACATTTAGGATCATGTTGAATCTTCTGATTTATAGATTATGTGAAGAGTTATTTTTCCCTCCTATAAATGCAGAGTTGTTTCATGACTATTTCTCCTTCTTTTTTTTTTTTTTTAACATTTATTTATTTTTGAGAGACAGAGAGACAGAGCAGAAGTGGGGGAGGGGCAGAGGGAAAGAGACGGAATCTGAAGCAGGCTCCAGTCTTCCTGCTGCAAGCACAGAACCCGACAAAGGGCTCCAACTCATGAACTGTGAGATCATGAACTGAACTGAAGTCAGACGCTTAGCTGACTGAGCCACCCAGGCGTCCCCATAAATATTTTTTGAAGAGATATTTCTTTCCCTATTGTGGAAAATCATTTTATGATATATATGGGTTCATTTCTGGGCCCTATTCTATTCCATTGATATATATCTTTTCACAAATATCAACCTATGTTAATTACCATTAATCTTAAAATTAGTTTTTGAAATCATGTAGGGTAAGTTCTTCAATATAGATCTTCTTTTTAAGAATTGTTCTGGTTCTTCTAGACCTATTGCATTTCCATGTAAATTTTAGAATTAAACTGTTAATTTCTACCAAAAAAAAAAAAATCTGCTTGAATTTTCACTGAGACTGTGTTCACTCTAAAGGTACATGTGGAGAAAACCAACATTTTAAAAACATTGGCCAATTCAGTAGGTGGTATATCTGCTATTTGTATCTACAATTTCCCCAAGAAATTGTATATACTTTTCTATGCAGAGAAAGGTTGGACACCTAAGGATGCTAAGTTTTTATGCCATTATGAATGGGATTTTAAAAAGTTGCTTTCCCATCTTCTGTCCCTAATTTATAAGAGTATGATTTTTATATTAATTTTGAATCTTGTAATACTGCTAAATTCATTTATTTTCTGTAGAAATTATTTTGTAGATTTTTTGGGGGAGGGGGGTTGTTTGCATGAAACTAATCCAATCCAGGGGTGCCTGAGTTGCTCAGTTGGTTAAGCGACGAAGTTCAGCTCAGGTCATGATTTTTTGGTTTGTGGGTTTGGGGCCTGTGTTGGGCTCTGTGCTGACAGCTAGGAGCCTAGAGCCTGCTTTAGATTTTGTGCTTCCTTCTCTCTCTGCCCTCCCCTACTCATACTCACCCTCTCTCTCTCTCACAAATAAATAAACATTAAAAAAAAGAATTAAAGAAAGTAAAGAATCCTATCAAGCACATATAATATAGTATTACTTTCTTCTTTATGATCTTGCTGTTTTAATATTGTTAATGTGGTTAATGGCTTAATAATGGGTGTTAATTAATGGTTATGGTTAATGTGGTGGATTGTTCTGATTTTTTAAATGTTTCTGGAATAATCCTCAGTCATGATATGTTATATATATGATTTAACCTGTTAATATTCTCTTAAGGATTTTTATATGAATATTTATGAGTGATATTGATATTTATTTATTTATTTATTTGCTCATTACGTCTTTGTAATGTTTTGGTATTAGGTTGATATCCTCAGAAAACAAGGTGGTAGTGTCTATTCCATCTCTATTTTCTGGCAGGGGGGGTGGGAAGGACTGATAGAATTTACTACTGAAACTACTTGGGTGTGGAGTTTTCCTTTAGAAAAGATTTTTGACAAAAAAGAAAAGACCTAATAGTTGTAGAGCTAGACAAATTTTCTATTTCTTTGTGTTAATTTAAATGAATTATACTTTTTAATACATATGTACATTTCATCTAAGTTATTGAGTTTGTTGTTCATATGCTCTATCATTTTTATGTGTATGCTTTTCAGTGACAACCTCTTTTTTAGTGCTGATAGTACTGGTGATTTGGGTTATCTTTTTTCTTGTTCATTCCAACTAAGGATATGCTGATTTTGATGATATTTTCAAAGAATCAACTTTTGACTTTTAGAAACTCTCTGTATTATATGTTTTCTCTTCCACCAATTTCTGGGTTTTGTTTTGTTTGTTTGTTTTGGTTATTTTTGTTTGTTTAGGTTTTTTTTGCTTATTTGTTTTTAATTTTACTTATCTTGGCCTAATTTACTCTTCTAACTTCTTTATGTAGATATGCAGGTCAGTTATTTTGTATCATTCTTTTTCTCTAAATATGTATTCACATTATAAATATCCATATAAGTACTGGTTTAGCTGTCTTTGAAAATATTTCCAAGTATTGCTTTAACAATATATTGGTATATTGCTTTAACAAAATATTTCCATTTATCTTATAATTTCTTCTTTAACTTATAGTATTATTAATTTGCAGATAGTTCAGGTTTGTTAGATTTCTTATTATTGATTTTCAGCTGAATTCAGAGTTTGGCCAGAGAACATTCTTGGTGTGCATCTGATTCTTTTAATGTATTGAGATTTGTTTTATGGTCCAGGATGTGGCTGTCTTAGTGAAAGTGCAGCATAGACTTGAAAAAATATGTGTATTCCAAAGGTCTTATATATACTGTACTATACATGTCACTTAGAAAAAGATGGTTGGTAGTATTATTCAGATCTTCTACATATGTACTCATTTTTCATGCATTTATTTCTATGCAGTTAGTAATTTTGAATAGTTGTCTTATGAATTGCTTACAGAAGGGTCTTAAAAATCATTTGCTATGATTGTGATATTATCTATTGTATTACTCAATTCTTTTTATTTTTGTAAAAGTGATTTTGAGACTCTATCATTAGGTGTATATGTTTTTACGATTATTGTCTTCTTGATGAATGGCCCCTTTAGCAATTATATGCCCCTTTTTACCTCTTATAATATTCTTTGTATTAAAATCTATCCTGATATTTATGTTGCCACTTCAGCCTTACTTGCTTATTGCTTACATGGTGTATATTTTTTTCAACCATTTTCTTTTAACCTATTTGTATATATGTAAAGTATGTTGCTTATAGGCAACATCTAGTTGGTTATTGTGTTTTTATTTATTCTCATAATCTATTGCTCTCAATTGCAGCATTTAGATCATTAACTAAGAATAGTGAATTTAGCCCATATATTTTATTACTGGTTTCCTGTTTGAGCCATCCTGTCTATTTTTGTTCTCCCTTTTTCCTTTGCTAACTTTCTTTGGATGGTATAAATATTTTTAGCATTATGTGATAATTGAATTATTCCCTTTTTGCTATGTCTTTGTGTTATGTAGAATATGTATAACTACTACAAAACTGATGAAGCAGGAATTTCTTCCTCAGGTACATATATGAGACTATAGGAGAATATATATGTGTGTGTATGTGTATATATGTGTATCTGTCCAGAGTTAATATTGTACTACTTAATATAAAATTTAGAAATGTTGCAAGCATAATGGATAAATATCCTGTCTTTGCCTGTTGCTATCTTTTATGTTACATTTCTCATGTGTATTATATGTATATACATTGAAAATACCACCAGACTATGTTATATACTTTTTTCCTCTTGAAGGTTGCTTTTTTTCAGTTTTACTGAAAAATAATTGACATACAGCACTGTAAAAGTTTAAGGCATACAGCATGATGGTTTCATTTACATGTAGTGTAAAATAATAACTGCAACAGGTTCACCTAATATCCATCTTCTCGTATAGATATAACAAAAAGAAAGAAACACTAAGTCTCCATATGATGAGAAGCCATAGAATTTACTCTTTTCACAATCTTCTCGTATAAAATACATCAGTGTTAGCTAGAGCCATCATGTAGTACATTATATCCCTCATACCTATTTATCTTATAACCGCAAGTTTATATTTTTGACCATCTTCCTCCAATTTCTATTCCTCCTCACTCCACTTCTGGTATTCAGAAGTCTCAGCTCTTTTGTATGAGTTGTTTATTTTGATACTCTTTCTTTTTTCTTTGTTTTTATTTATTTTTTAAATTTCACTCTTGTTAACCGTACAGTTCTATATTAGCTTTAGGTGTAGAGTATAGTGATTCAATAATTTCATATATTACTCAGTGCTCATCATGATAAGTGTACTCTTAATCTCCATCACCTGTTTCACCATCCAACCAGTCTACCCCACTCTAGTAACCATCTCTTTGTTGTCTGTAGTGGAGGGTCTGTTTGTTTTTTTGTTTGTTTTTCCTTTGTTTTGTTTCTTGACTCCCACATATGCATGAAATTTTATGGCATTTGTCTTTCTGACTGACTTATTTCACTTAGCATAATACTCTCTAGTTCCATCTCTCATTGCAAATGTAAAGATTTCATTCTTTTTGTGCCTGAATAATATTTCATTGTATATATGCCACATCTTCTTTATCCATTCCGCTATCAATGGACACTTGAGCTGTTTCCTTGGTTAGGCTATTGGAAATAATTCTGGAATAAGCATAGGGTTGCATATATACCTTCTAATTATTGTTTTTATATTCTTTGGGTAAATAGCTAGTAGTGCAATTACTTACTGGATCATATGGTAATTATATTTATAATTTTTTTAAGGAACCTCTTAAAACCTCCTTTTTTAAGGAAGATACCGTCTTCCACAGTGTCTGCACCAGTTTGCATTCCCACCAACAGTGCACTAGGGTTCGTTTTCCTCCACATCTTTATCAACACTTGTTTATTGAGTTTTTGATTTTTGTTATTCTTACAGGTATGAAGTGATATCTCACTGTCGTTTTGAATCACATTTCCCTGATGATGAGTGATGTTGAGCATCTTTTCATGTGTCTGTTGGCCATCTATATGTCCTCTTTGGAGAAATGTCTGTTCATAACTTCTGCCCATTTTTTAATTGGATTATTTGTTTTTTTTGAGTTTTGTAAGTTCTTTATATAATTTATGCCAATAGCTTATTTTTCCTTTCGTTTCCCTTGCCTCAGTAGACACATAGAGAGAGATGTTGTTATGGCCACTGTTAGAGAAAGTATTGCCTGTGCTGTATTCTAGGATTTTTATGGTTTCAGGTCTCACATTTAGATCCTTAATCCATTTTAAGTTTTTTCTTGTGCATGGTGTAATAAAGTGGTCCAGTTCATTTTTTTTTTATGTAGCTGTCTGGTTTTCCCAACATCATTTGTTGAAGAGACTGTCTTTCCCATTGTATATTCATCCCTCTTTCATTGAAGATTAATTGATCATAGAATTATGGGTTTATTTCTGGGCTTTCTATTCTTTTGTTCCATGTGTCTGTTTTTGTCCAAGTACCATAGTGTTTTGACTACCACAGTTTTGTAATATATATTGAAATGGGAATTTTAATATCTCCAGTTTTTTCTTCTTTTTAAAGATTTCTTTGGCTATTTAGGGTCTTCTGTAGTTCTATAAAAATTTTAGAATTATTTGCTCTACTCCTATGAAAATGGTGTTGGCATTTTGAGAGGGATTACATTAAATCTGTGGATTCCTTTGGGTAGTATTCACATTTCAACAATATTTATTCTTCCAATCCATGATCATGGAATGTCTCTCCCATTTTTGGTGTCATCTTCAATTGCTTTCATTGGTGTTTTATAGTTTTGAGAATACAAATCTTTTCACCTCTTTGGTTCAGTTTACTTTTAGAATTTTTATTTTTGGTGCAATTGTAAATGGGATTGTTTTTCTTAATTTCTCTTTCTGCTAGCTCCTTATTAATATAGTGAAATGCAATGGATTTCTGTACATTGACTTTGTATCTTGTGATATTGCTGAAATAATTATCAGTTCTAATAGTTTGTTGGTTGTCTTTAGGGTTTTCTATAATGGTATCTTGTTATCTGCAAATAGTGAAAACTTTTCTTCTTCCTTACCAATTTGAATGCCTTTTATTTCTCTTCTCTGATTTCTGTGACTCAGACTTACAGTACTATGTTTAATAAAAGTGATGAGAGTGAACATCTTTGTCTTGTTCCTGACCTTAGAGGAAAAACTCAGGTTTTCACCATTGAGTATGATGTTATATGTGTTTTTTTTTTTCATATAACCCACAGATTATGGGTTATTATTATTCATATAACCCTTTGTTATGTTGAGGTATGCTCCTTCTCAACCCACATTGTTGAGGGTTTTTATCATGAATGGAAGCCGTACTTTGCCAAATGCTTTTTCTGCATCTACTGAAATGATCATATGGTTTTTATCCTTTCTCTTATTGATGTGTTGTATCACGTTGACTGATTTGTGAATCTTGAACCACACTGGCATCCCTGAAATAAATCCCACTTGAACATATTGAATGATTCTTTTAATGTATCATTGGATTTGGTTTGCTAATATGTTGTTGAGGGTTTTTGCATCTATGTTCATCACAAATATTGACTTGTAGTTCTCTTTTTTTGTTCTGTCTTTGTCTTGTTTTGGAATCAGGGTAATGCTAGCATCATAGAATGAATTTGGAAGTTTCCTTCCTCTTCTATCCTTTGGAATAGTTTGAGAAGAATTAGGTATTAACTATTCCTCAAATGTTTGCTAGAAAACACCTGTGAAACCATTTGGTCCTCGATTATTTTATTTTTTTTTTTTTTTTTTTTTGGTTAGGAGTTTTTAATTGCTAATTCAATTTCATTGCTGGTAATCAATGTGTTCAAGTTTTCAATATTTTCCTATTTCATTTTTGGTAGCTTAGATGTTCCTAAGAATTTACCCATCTCTTCTAGGTTGTCCAGTTTGTTGGCATATAATTTTTCATAATATTCTCATAATCGTTTGCATTTCTGTGAATGTTGTTATTTTGTTTCTCATTTTGTTTACTTGAGTTTTTTTTAAGAGTCAGGCCAGAGGTTTATCAGTTTTGTTCATGTTTTGGAAGAACCAGCTATTTGTTTCACTGATCTGTTTATGTGGGGGGGGGGGGGGGGTTGTGGGTGGGGAGGGTGTGTGTTTGCATTTGTTTGGAGTTTTTGTTGGTTTCTAATTTCTATCTCATTTATTTCTGCTCCAGTCTTTATTATTCCATTCCTTCTGCTGGATTTGAATTTTGTTTGTTCTTCTTTTTGTAGTTTCTTTAAGTGTAAGGTTCTGTTGTTTATTTGAGATAGGCCTTGCTTATTCAAGTAGGCCATTATTGTCATAAACTTACCTTTTAGAACTGCTTCTGCTATATCCCAAACATTTTGGAACTTCATATTTTCATTTTCATTTATAGCCAGGTATTTTTTTTATTTACTCTTTAATTTCTTGGTGGACTCACTCATTGTTTAGTAGTATGTTAACTTCCATTTATTTGTCTTCTTTCCAGATTTTTTTTCTCTTATGATTGATTTCTAGTTTCATTACATTGCTGTCAGAAAAGATGCATGGTATGACCTTGATCCTTTTGAAATTGTTGAGACTTGTTTTGTGATGTAATATGAGATTTCTTCTGGGGAATGTTTAGGTACAGTTGGAAAGAATGTATATTCTATCGTTTTAGGATGGAATGTTATGAATATATCTATTAAATCCATCTGGTCCAGTGTGTTACTCAAAATCACCTTTTCCTGGTTGATTTTCTGTTTAGATGATCTGTCCATTGATACAAGTGAGGTAATAAAGTCAGCTACTATTATTATATTACTATAAATTACTTCCTTTATGTTTGTTAATTGTTTTATATATTTTGGTGTTCCATGTTGGGTACATAGATATTTACAGTTGTTATGTCTTCTTGTTGAATTGTTCCCTAAGTGAGTATATAGTTTTCTTCTTTGACTCTTTTTCCAGTCTTGGTTTTAATGTCAATTTTGTTTGATATAAGTATTGCTACCCTGGCTTTCTTTTTGCATCCATTTGCATGATAAATATCTCTTCAGCCCTTCTCTTTCAATCTGCAAGTGTCTTTAGGTCTGAAGTGTATCTAGTGCAGGCAGCATAGATGAGTCTTGTTTTTTGATTGGAGCATTTAGTCCATTTACATTCAAAGTAATTTTTGATAAGTATATATTTATTACCATTTTGTTATTTGATTTATGTTGGGTTTTTTTTTGTGGATCTTCTTTGTTCCTTTCTTACTTTGTTCTCTTCTCTCACTGTACATTGGGTTTCTTTAATGATACACTTGGATTCCTTTCTGTTTGGTTTTTGCAGGTTTTTGCATATCTATTACTGGTTTCTGATTTATGGTTACCATTAGATTTGTATATAGCATCTTCTGCATGTAACAGTTTAACTTAGGTTGATGATTGCTTATGTTTGAACCCATCCTTTGTTCCTCTTCTCACATTTTAGGTAAATGGTGTCATACTTTGCTTTCTTTTATTTCATGAGTCCCTTGACTGATTTTTACAGATATACTTATTTTTACTGATTTTTGTGCTTTTTACTTTTCTTACTTTAATTTATTGTCTTTCCTTTCCCCTCAAAAAGTGCACTTCATCCTTTTATTGTAGGGCTGGTTTAGTGGTCATGAACTCCTTTAACTTTTGTTTGTCTTTGAAACTCTTTCTCTCTCCTTCTATTTTGAATGATAGCCTTCATGAACAGTATATTCTTAGCTTCTTTTTTTTTTCCTTTCAGCACCTTGAATATATTGTGCCCCTTCCTTTGTAGCCTGCCAAGTTTCTATACAAAAATCTAATAGTCTTATGGAGTTCCCCTTGTAAATCATTGTTTTCTTTTGTGTTGCTGCTGTTAAAATTCTTCTTTATCACTGTTTTTTAACATTTTCATTATTATGTGTCTTGGTATAGACTTCCTCGGGTTGATTTTGTTGAGGGATCTCTATACCTCCTTGATATTTCCATTTCCTTCCTCAAGTTTGGGAATATTTTGGCTATTATTTCTTCAAATATATTTTCTGCCCCTTTTTCTCTCTCTCATTCTTGGGTTCCTAAAATGCAAATGTTATTTATGTTTGATGGAGTCATTGTGTTCCCTAGGTCTATTCCCATTTTATATATATATATATATATATATATATTTTTTTTTTTCCCTCTCACTTGCTCAGCTTGGTTACTTTCTATTACTCTGTCCTCCAGGTCACTGATTCATTCTACTTAATTCAATCTAGTGTATTTTTTATTTCAGTTGTTTTATTTTTCTGTGAATGGTTATTTTTCATTCTCTGTTAATCACCCCACTGATGTCCTCTATTCCCAAATCCAGTGAAGTCCTTTATGATCATTACTTTAAACTTCCTATCAGGAATATTTCTTGTCTGCATTTTGCTTAGGTCTCTTGTTGATTTTGTCCTATTGATGTGGGACATATTCCTCTGTCTCCTCACTTTGCTTAACTCTCTATATCTGTTTCTGTGTGGTATGAAAGTCAGATATGTTGTTGCTCTTGAGAGTAGTGTGCATGGGCAGGGTACGCACTTTTAACAAGGCGATGCCGGTATTCTTCCACAGGGGATTCACAGCCACTGCAGAGGCAAGGCTGGCCAGGGCCACCTGCAAACCATGCGGGTGGATTATGCACTTTTAACAAGGTGTATGTATCCTTCATGGGAAGTGACCAGCTGCTACAGGGACCAAGGTCCCACAAAGTGTACAGTCAGGAGTCACAATGTTGGTAATATTTGTACAGGCCTTCTGGGGGAGGGGACCTTCAGTGCCAAGAATGAGGCAAGCCCTGCTTTATGGGATGGGGTGTGGTATAAGACAGTTAGGTAGTGAATGCCAGTGGCAACTAGTCCCTGAAGCTGAGCTTGTGTTTATGCTAGGGGTCAGGGGAGGGAAATGGTACCAGTAAGCTCCTTTGCTCCTGGAGAAGTCCCTCAGTGAACTCTGAGATTAGCAAACCACTCTCTCTCCTGTCTGCAGCAGGCATTTTTTCACACTGCCTTTTTTATGCTGTATCTCCTTGGGTTGTTTGTTGTGCATGTCTTTAAGAGCAGGTACTCGACTTCCCATGGTTCTCCCAGCTGTCCCAGAGCTAGCCCACTGATTTTTAACATTCCAGGCTTTTAGTCCTGCTGGCTGTTAAGAACTCATAAAATTTGACCACTCTGACTTTCAAACCCAAATGCTGTAAGATTTGTCTTCCCCGAACAAACTTCTGGTGTGATAGTGTGTTTCTCACCCACTTACACAAAAGTGACTCCTTCCCTGGAGTTTATCTCCCCCTGGCATAACCTCACTTCCTGCCCACTTCAATATAGTCTCATCTCTACATTTAGTTATGAAGTTCTGTTTTTTTTTCCAGTATATACATCATTTTCTGGGTCATTTACACTGATGAGAGTGTTATCTAGTTGTATCCTTGGGATGAGGTGAGCTTAGGGTCCTCTGCCATCTTAACCAGAAGTCTCTCATTTTGTTTGCCTTCACATTTCACATATAAGTGAGAACATGCAGTATTTGTCGGCAGTATTTGTAAAATATTTTATTACAATTGAGACAGTTGTTAGGAACCATTTACTCTAGTACTCCTAGAGGAGATTTTTAACTTAGTCAAAGTCACAAATTGATAGGTAGAGCTAAAATTCAGTCTCTCCCTCAGAAAACAAACAAAAATGCACACTCATTTTTTATTGAATAAATTTGATGTGTAACATTGTGTAAGATGTATAGCGTTTACTTGATACATTTATGTAATGTAATATGATTGCAATGTCATTATATTTACACATTAGGGCACAATTTTATTGTCTATTATGCTGTGCATTATACCTCTATGGCTTATTTGCTACTCATTGCAAGTATGTCCACTTAAACACCATTACTCTTCTCCCCCATCCCTACCCCATCTCCTGGTAACCACTATTTTATTGTTTTTTTGCAGGTTTAACTTTTTGTAGATATTGCATATAAGTGATATCATAGTGTACTTGTCTTTATTTAAATTATCTTGCTTAGCATAATAGTTTCAAGATTTATCCATATTTTCACAAATGGAGGGATAGCTTCGTTTTTCATGGCTGAATAATATTTCATTGTATATAAGTACAACATCATTTATATCCATTCATCCACCAATGGGTATTTGGTTTGTTCCATATCTTCACTGTTATGAATAATGCTGTGATAAACATGGGAGTGCATATATCTCATGTAAATTTTATTTTCATTTCCTTTGAGTATATAGCCAGAAGTGTAATTGCTGGATTATAAGATTTAATTTTTTGAGGAAATGCCATATTGGTTGGACCATTCCTATCAACAATATACCAAGTTTCCTCTTCACCACATCCTCACCAGCACCTGTTGTCTCTTGACTTCTTGATGATAGCCATTCTAAAAGTTGTCTAGTGATATCTCATTATGATTTGGATTTACACCTCCCTGATGATTAGTGATATTCAGCATCTTTTCATGGTTGGCCATTTTAATGTCCTCCTTGGAGAAATGTTTATTTAGTTCTTTTGCCAATTTATTTTCACTAGATTATTTTTTCTTGTTATTACTGAAATGACTGGGTTATTTATATATTTTGGATATTAACCCCGTATCTGATAATGTGTTTTCAATTGTTTGCCCATTCTGTAGTTTGTCTTTTAATTTTTTCAATTGTTTATTTTGCTGTGTAGAAGCTCTTGAAGTTGACCTGGCCTAATTTATTTTTTTCTTTTGTTGTTTGTGCTTTTGCCATCATGTCCCCCAAATTATCACCAAGGCCAAAATCGATGAGCTTCTTCTCTACATTTTCTTCCAGGTCTTATGTTTCAGTTTTTGATCCATTTTGAGTTAATTTTTGTGACTGGTGTGAGTTAGAGAGATCCAATTTCATTGTACCACATGTGTTCCTACAGTTGTCCCCAAACCATTCAGTGAAGATACAATCCTTTCCCCAGTGAGTTCTTGTTTCCCTTATCAAGTATTAGTTGACAGTATATGCTGGGGTTTAGTTCTGGGATCTCTATTCTCTACCATTGTTTGATGCATCTGCTTTTGTGCCAGTACCATACTGTTGTTATTACTATGGCTTCGTAATATAGACTGAAATCTGGAGGTCTGTTACCTCCAGCTTTGTTCTTTTATTTTTCTTGATTGTTTTGGCTATTTGGGTTCCTTTGTGGTTCCACACAAGTTTTAACATTGTTTCTTCTGTTTCTGTGAATAACTTAGGCATTTTGATGGGGACTGCTTTGAATCTTTAGATGATTTTGGATAGTACAGCCATTTTAACAATATTAATTTTTCTAACCCATGAACATGGGTTGTCTTTCCATTTGTTTGTGTCATCTTTAATTTTTTTTTTTTTTTTTTTGCAGCAAAGTTTCGTAATTTTCATTGTATAGATTGTTCACTTCCTTGGCTAAATCGATTCTTAACATTTTATTGTTTTTGATGCTGTTGTTAATGGGATGATTTTATTTCTTTTTCAGATGCTTCATCACTAGTGTTAAGGAATGCAATGATTGCTGTACGTTCATATCCTATAGTCTGCATGTTTTGTATCTTGCCATTCCGGAAATGGTTATTACTGAGATGGTTATTAATCCCAACTCTTTTTTTTTTCTTTTTTTTTTTGCTTTACTAATTCCTTGGGATTTTCTATGTATAAGATATCATACACAAGTAACAATTTTACATCCTCCTTTCTGATTTGCCCTATTGTTATTCTAGCTAAAACGTCCAATACTATATTGAATAGTAGTGGTAAGGGTGGCTATCTTTACATTGTTTCTGCTCTTAGGAGAAACAGTTTTCTCCTCTTTGAGTGTCATGTTAACTGTAGAACTGTCATATATGGGTTTTATTATGTTGAGTTATATTCCTTCTATATCTACTTTGTTAAGGGTTTTCATCATAAAAGAATGTTGTCAAATACCTTTACTGCATCCTTTGAGATGTAATTTTTATCTTTAATTTTATTGATGGGTGCATTATATTTATTAATTTGCATATTTTCTATTATTGCATTATATTTATTAACTTTGCATATTTTTATTCATGCTTGCATGCCAGATATAAATCCCACTTAGTCATGGTGAATAGTCTTATTTGTTCTAGGATTTGGTTTGCTAATATTTTGTTGAGAATTTTTTTAATGTTTATTTATTTATTTTGAGAGAGAGAGAGAGAGAAAGCAGGAGAAGGGCAGAGAGAGAGGGATAAAATCCCAACCAGGCTCCATGCTGTCAGTGCTGAGCCTGGCTTGGGGCTCCATTTCACAAACCATGGCCTAAGCTGAAATCAAGGTAGACACTTAACCAACTGAGTCACCTAGGTGCCCTGAGAATTTTCATGTCAATATTCAAATAATTAATGATATTGTTCTATGGTTTTCTTCTGGTATCCTTATCTGGTTTTGGTATCAAAGTAATGCCAGCCTCATAGAATGAGTTTGGAAGTATTTTCTTCTCCTTGATATTTTGAAAGAGTTTAACGAAAATTGGTGCTACTTGTATAAATATTTGGAAAATTCTCCAGTGAAGATGTCTAGTCCTGGAGTTTTCTGTGTTGAGAGTTTTTTGATTACTAATTCATTATATTGACTTGTTATTGGTCTATTTGGATTTTCTATTTCTTCTTGATTCAGTCTTGGTAACTTATGCGTTTCTAGAAATATATCCATTTCTTCTAGGTTGTGTAATTTGTTGGAATAAGTATAATTGTTCACAGTAATCTCATGATTTTGTGTATTTCTGTCGTACTAATTGTAATGTCTCCTTTTTTTATTTGTCTTTTTGTTTCTTAGTCTAGCTAAAGGTCTGTGAATTTAATCATTTTCAAAATGAACCCTTAGTTTCATTGATCGTTTCTATTATTTTTCTAGTCTCTGTTTCATTTGTATCTGTAAAGGATGTATATTTCCCTCCTTCTGCTAACTTTGTTGTTCTTTTCTTTTTTTTTTTAAATTTTTTTAAATGTTTATTCATTTTTGAGAGAGAGACAGAGCGTGAGCAGGGGAAGGGCAGAAAGAGAGGGAGACAAAATCCAAAGCAGGCTCCAGGCTCTGAGCCATCAGCACAAAGCCTGACACAGGGCTTGAACCCACGAGCGAGATCATGACCTGAGCCAAAGTCAGATGCTCAGGTGACCGAACCACCCAGGTGCCCCTTGGGTTTCTTTTTCTATTTCCTTAAAGTGTAAAGGTAGGTGGTTTGAGATATTTCTAATTTCTTAGTGTAAGGGTTTAGGGCTATCAAATTTCCTCTCAGTATTGCTTTTGCTGGATCCTACAATATTTGGTAAGTTGTGTTTTCATTTTTATTTATTTTGAGATTTTTTAAAAATTTTCCTTTTGATTTTTTCTTTGACCCAATGGTTATTTAGAAGTGTGCAGTTTAATTTCAACACATTTGTAGAACTTCTCTCTTATACTGATTTCTAGTTTCATAGCATTGTGGTCAAAGAAGATAGTTGATATGATTTCAATCTTAAATTTGCTATGACATGTTTGTGGCCTATCATAGTATCTATCCTAGAAAATGTTCCATCGTACCTGAGAAGAATGTCTATTTTATTGCTGTTGGATGGAATATTCTGTATATGTCCGTTAAAATCATTTATTCTAAAGTGTGGTTCAGTTCTGACATTCCCTTGTTTATTTTGTCTGGATGATTTATCCATTGCTTATAGTAGAGTACTGAAATACCCTTCAATTAGTGTATTGTTATTTCTCCCTTAAGATATATTATTAATTGCATAATGTAGTTAACTGCTCACTTGGGAGTGTATATATTTATGTGTTAAGTCTTCCTGATACATTTTTTCTCTTTATCATTATATTCTTTGTCCCTGTTACCCTTTTTGGCTTTATGTCTGTTTTACATGATATAAGTATGGGTACTACACCCACTTCCTTTTGGTTTCTTTTGCTTTGAGTATCATCCTCCATCCACTCAATTTTGAGCCTATGTATGTCTTATAAGCAACATATAGGTGTCTGTCGTGTTTTGTTTTGTTTTTAAATCCATCCAGCCCCTCTGTGCCTCTTGATTGTGAGTTGAAATCATTTACGTTTAGGGTGATTACTGACATATAAAGATTTACTATTGCCATTTTATCTTTTGACTTTTGGTTATTTTGTTTCTCCGTTGTTTCTTTTTACTTCTGTTTTTCTCTACCTTTTTTTAAAGTTTATTCATTTATTTTAGAGAGAGACAGTGATAGTGCAAGTGGGGAAAGGACAGAAAGAGAGGGAGAGAGAGAGAAACCCAAGCAGTCTCCACACTGTCAGCACAGATCCTGACACAGGGCTTGATCCTACAAACTGTGAGATTATGACCTAAGCTGAAGCCAGGAGTCAGAGGCTTAGCCAAATGAGCCACCTGGCACCTCTATCTTTGTTTCTAAGCTGGTGATTTTCCATGGCATTTGCTCAGTCTCCTATTTTTGTTTTTGTTTTTTTGTTTTTGCTTGGTGTCTCTGTTCTAGATTGTTGCTTTATGGTTTACATAAAACATCTCATAGATAAAATAGTCCTTTCTCTGACAGTATCAGTTTATTTACATTTTCCTGTAAAGGCTGCATTCTTTTTGTCTTCCCCTTTTACATTTTTGATATTACAAATAACCTCTTTTTATGCTGTGATTTTTACTAAGGTTAAGCTGTAACCTTTATGCTATAGTGAAGAGCTTACTATATTATTCTTTAAAAAGTTAAAGTATTTTGTCTACTTGTTGGAGTTTTGTGTCCTCTCATCTTTTCATTTCAGCTTGAAGAATTTGTTTCATTTTTTGTATGCCAGGTATAGATGTGGTGAACCCTCTCAAATTTTGTTTTGGAAAGCCCTTATTTCTCCTCTATATCTGAAAGATAACTGCTGGATTGAGTGTTTTGGCTAGCAGTTTTTATCTTTCAAAATTTGAATATGTCATTCCATTCTCTCCTGGCCTGTAGATTTTCTGCTAAGAAATCTGCTGATTAGCATAAAGGGAATAATTTAGCAGGTTACTGTCTCCCCCCCTCCTGCGGATGCCTTTAAAAGTTTTTTATTGTTACATTTGACGGCTTTAAGATCATGTGTCTTGGAGAAGGTGATTTGGCATTGAAGTAATAAAGGTGTTTTATTTGCTTTGTGGACTTTTTAATGCAATTTCTTCCCCAGGTTTGGGAAGTTCTCAGCTCTTATTTCTTTAAATATGATTTCTGCTTCCTTCTCCCTCTCCTCTCTTTCTAGGACATCCACTATTCTTATGTTGACGTTTCTAATGGAGTCAGGTAGTTTTCACAGAGTTTTTTCACATTTTAAGTATCTCAGGTTTTTCTCTTCCTCCCCCTTATTCATTCATATATTTCTATCCCTGAGCTTGCTCATTCTCTCTTCCATATGATCTCCTCCATTCCCAATGCATTATAACGCATTCTTCGTCTCATTTATTGAGTTATTTAGCTCTAGAATTTGTTTGTTTCTTTTTTAGAATTTCAAAATTTTTGGTAAAGTACTCTTTCTGTTCATTAATTTTATTCCTGAATTTACTGTATTGCCTGAGCTTTCTTGTGGCTCATTGGTTTTCTTCATAATGGCTATTTTAAAATCTTTATCAGATCACATTCTTCCACATATTTTGGTTCAATTACTGGAAAATTGTCATTTTTTTATGATACCATATTACTATGATTTTTCATGGTGTTTGATGAGATGTGCCTCTGCATTTGAAGTAGCAAAGACCTTTCTCATTTTGGCAATGCTTTACGTAAGTTGATTCAACAGGTTGGTAGTAGGAGCCTTCCCTTTGTCTTCCAGAAGGTGGTGCTATAGCACAAGTTTTTGGTTTCCCTTAACTGACCTGACCTACCCCTAAGGCTGGGACCTTGTACATATATGTTTAAAAAAAAGTTGGGGGCAGTGTGTGGTTTGGACTTTGGGTTCTAGATATGCCCATGGGCTTGTGGGGAAATCCACAAGTGGGTGAGGAACTCCAGAGATCCATGGGCAGTCCCCAATACCTCCTAGGGAGACACTTTCCTATAGTTCTCTTTGCCTACTTCCTTTCCCTTTCCCTTACCGCCCCCCCCCCCCCCCCCCCCGCCCCCAGCCGGGCTTTGTGGTCTCTCTTTTGAGAGGGCAGAGAGCAACTGGTCCTCTAGCTTCAGCACACTTGGTTGGGCATATCTCCCCTCACCACATTTACTTTCCACTTCTACCAGAAAATTCATGCTGGCTTGTTGATGGACCTGTCAGTGTTTTCTTTGTGGTCATCAACTCTGCTGCCACCAGCCCTACTGCCCTTTCCCTTCCTCTACCACCTCTACAGCCCCATCTACCCTCCTTCAGGTGCACAGATGGATGGATCTCTAAGGTATCCTGGTATGCTCTGCAAACGCTTTTTAAAAATTAGTCCTATCTATCTATCTATCCATCTATCTATCTGGTTTGGGATGTGTCATTAGTTGTAAGTCAAAAGGGAGAGAAAGAGAAAACAACACATGCTGCCATGATGCTGACATCACTCTGATATACTTCTCCTTGTTATTCACACTCCGTTGTTTGAAAACTAGTATTTATATACTTATTTTAAGATCTTGAAGGGAGATAAGCAATTCTGCTTCAGGTCTGTATAAATATTAAGAACTCTTAAATTTTATCCAGAGACCTCAGAAGTAAACAAATGTGAAAAACCAGGGTAAGTGTTCTGCCCAGTGTATACCCAGTAAGTAGTCAAATAATTCCTTAAAACAGGTCTAAAAACTGACTCCATACATACTTTGAAATACAATGGTTTTAGAGTATGTATTTATCTTCTTGAAACACAGAAAACCCTACTTTTATGGGGAGGATCTGATCCTTTCCTAGATAGTCAGAAATAATATTGGTGGAACAGATCTCCTGCTAATTAAAATGCTGTGCTATGATTTGAGTTCCTGACACTATCATTCTTGGACCCCAGGTAAGACTCTCTAAATGAAGATTATAATGTAGTTTTGGCTGAATATATAATAGACAGGTTTACCCAATCTTTGTACATCTAAGTGCAATGTCAGAAACTTGTTAGGGAGAATGATTTGTTGTAAGGCTGCAGGGCTTGTGGTAGTTTTGAATTCATTATTGTGCAAACAGGGCGGGACAAGTTGTTATATCTGTACCAGCCAGATAGATGTTGAAAGGGAGTTATCAATTACTATTCTGACAGGACTATATCATTTTGAGCACAGACATAGCTAGCCTAGCTCAACCACAGTTAGGTAGTAAATATTTCTGGTTTTTAAAATATTGTATCCCCACATTTTGGGGTTACAGAAATAATACCTGATGCTGTGTAAATAATAATGTAGGGCATGACCATTTTATTACACATCCTAGCTCTCGCATTATTCTTATTATTCGTGTCTCTTATTTGTCATTCTCCCTGGTAGTATGTAAGCATCTTGAGGATCAGATCATGTATTGTTCATCTTTGCATCCCCAGTGTGTAACTGAATGCCTGACGCAGAGTAGACTCTCGTATATATATATGTATATATACGTATATATATATATAATATAATATATATATATATACATATATATATATACATATATATGTATATATACGTATATATATACATATATATACTTTTTTAATGAATTGAATATTCATTTTTTTTATTTTTTTAATATATTTTTTATATTTTTTTATGAATATTTTTTATATATATATATTTTTTAATGAATTGAAAAACTGTATTAAAAGGCTATAAGTAAAGAACGATTAGCTAGTACTTCCTATAGCGAGTCTGGATGGGCTATGGATAAATGATTTATTGTTCATGTTTAAAATATGGACATGATTCTACATACCAACTGGTTGAAAATATGAAGGAGGAAATGAAAGTTTTAGTGTTCTTTGTTAGATATTGGGAAGATCATGTAGATCTTTCACAGATTATGTTTTAGTAAATTATGTCGTCTACTATAGTCTCTTTGGGGAAAACTCCAAATAAACTGTAACCTCAGTAAAGTTTGATGCCATGCATATTTTGCCAATCAGTTTATCTG
This sequence comes from Panthera uncia, assembly GCF_023721935.1. NCBI lineage: Eukaryota > Metazoa > Chordata > Mammalia > Carnivora > Felidae > Panthera > Panthera uncia. The sequence goes on along the minus strand of NC_064810.1, from coordinate 61,576,996 downwards.
TAGTGCCAACAATAGGGCCTGACAGGTAATAGGTACTTAATATATAATTGTTGAATTATCACTGAGCAGTTTTGTTGATCTACACCTTGTCTCATTCTAAAAATGATAGGGGAAACCTAACATAAATAGATACATGTAGAAAAAAGATGTATAAAAATTGGGATAAAGGGAAAATTGGTAGAAAAAGTAAGTTGAAGGGGTTAGAAAAATAAATGAAAAATATGAAATATAATCTTGTGTAGGTGTGTGTGTGTGTGAGTGTGCGTGTGTGTGTATGTGTTATATTTACTTTACAGATGTCAAAAAAAACAAAAGAAAATATCCAAACCAGTAACACCATACCATATGCTGTCAGTGCTCTGCTAAACCTCTCGGTGTGTTCCAACTAGCATTCAGGTGGCTATTCCTGCATCTGTGCCTAGGACTCTTTACCCTAGAACTTGAGGAAGCTGATGCAAGCGCTGAGTTGAGCAGCTTCAACTTAAGACTAGCAATAGTTGGGATAAGAATATCCCTATCCCCTTATTAGTTAGGAGTGACCCTTTTAAGGCACATGTTCTCTTGTTGTTTTAAATCATTCCCCACCATCTATCTGAAGGATTAAGCTTCAGTAGCCCACTCTGGTATCTTTTTCATTTCCTTCCCTTCTCTATATTGCCTCACCACTTCTTTGCCAGTGTTCCCTGCTCTTTCCAATTAAACTGCCTTAAATCTAATCTTTGTCTTAGAGTGTGTTTCTTGTTAAAGCCAAAATAAGACATGTCAATAAAAATTATATTCCAAAAGTGAGTAGGGTAAAATAAGCCGTATTGAGAGGAAGCACACTTTTCTGAAAAAAAAGCTGCTTCATGGACACTCTTAGAGTGGATAATGGCTGATGTTTAAAACAACATTTTTGATGACCTTGATCAGGCAATATCTCTCTCTCCTATGATCATGATAACTTCTCACTATGAGAAGAATTTGAGGAAGGAAAAAGAACATTTAATCCAGCTGCAGAAAGCACTGCTGGCTCCTCTTCTGGATTCTCCATAAACTAGTATTAGGGTTATTCTTTCTTTGCTGACTTGACTACCATTGCATTTCAGCCCAGTCGTCATCTACGTTTGTCACTTTGGTTTTACTCATTTGAAGGCTACTGTTCATTAGCTACTTGTTACAGTTTGGGCTGACACACTGCTCACTTTCCAAGTCTCTCCACACATCTAGTGTCACACTTTTTCCTTGTGAATTTACCTTTCAGAATAAAAGTTGTCATGCATGATCCCTATGGAGATGAGCAGGCTTTTTTTTTCTCCCAGGGAAAGAATATGGAAAATATGATATGCTGACACCTCAAATACTTAAGCCAAACAGTTCATTAATGTACCTATACATTTTTTATCAGGAGTCTGATGGGCAAAGGTAGTCTGTCTCCTGCTTCCTGCTCTTGGACGCAACTAGTTGTCATGTCTCTTAAGCATCTGTAATACAGTTCTGGAAAGTAAGTGTGCTTGACTTTTGTTATAACTTTGTTTCTTTTGCCACCCCCTAATTCAATAAAAGCAGGAAAACAAAATTCCAGGAAAGTAAGAGTTAACAAAGAATTGAATGAAGTGAGAGATTCAGGCCATGGTTAGATAAGTTAAAATAAGCAGATCGTGCCATAGTTGGTCTAGTTTTTTAGCTCCTTTGACAGCTTGTTCAGAACATCATAGTCTAGCTGTGATTAATTATTTGGCTATCACTTGTTAATATGGCATAGTATAAAAAGGGGAAAAAAACTATGTTCTTGAAGGTGAGGCATGTCACATAGACATAGCAAAAAACTGGGTTTATAGACTCAAAATGAAATATATTGGTGAACAATTAAGTGATGAGTAATCAGTACAAACCACCAGTATGGAAAATTCCTCATTTCTCAACACCTGTCACCCTCTCTGCTCTCCCTTCCCTAACAACCCTCCTTTTCACATGTCTGAATATGTGGTATCTTTGGTAGGTACCAAAGCTGTCAGTTTGTTTATATATGGTAAACACTATAGCTAAATGTTAATGGAGAAACAACACTTGCATGTGTCTAATTTAGGTAAGGCAATATCAGTCTGAATATTAGAAAACAGATTAAAAGAATATAGGTCCCTGAATTGGACGTCAGCATAGAATTGGAGAGTAGAAGGACTATTATAGAGGATTTTATTAATAATAAACATTTGCTGAAACCTCATTTAGTGCTAAACTCACTACTAAACCCACTTTATGCCATTCCGTGTTTAATCCTGACAATAACTTTGACTTAAGAACTGTAGTCGTGCCCCTTAGCACATGAAGGAATTGAGCCATAGAGATTAGTTGTCTAAGGGTAAATGGTAGAGTCGGCATTTTTAGTTAGACTGATTCCAGAACCAACAGGCTCAAATGAACCCCAATACTCATGGAGCCAGGTGACTGTAGCTGATGGATAGCTTATTACACGATGAAAGAAGAAAAAAGAAATGAGAGAAGAGAAGAAGAATCTAGAAATCTTCAGTAGCTGGATATGAAAGGAAAAATATTAGGTTTTCGCACTTCCAGAAATTCCAGTAATACCAGAGAGGAGATTTCTTGGGAACCCAAGGACAATGAATATTGGATCAGAAATGGCTTGGGTCTAGGCATCAAAGTCAGATATTCAAGAAAATATTATTATCAAGTAAGTAAAAAACATAATGTATGTATAAACTTGCTTATGAATAGATTTCTTAGATGTCATTAGCAACTTAAGAATAGGTCCTTCATTGAGACAAGGTGTGTTGCCTTCCCTAACAGTTGTTTCTGAGTCATGGACTCACTTCTAGGAAGATACGAAACTGAGGAGGAGGCTAGCCATCCAGAGCACAATTATGCAGGATGGGGCAGCAAGCCAATTGCTATTCACCAGGTTTTACATTAAAGTTACTTCAAAGATTGTTTCAAATCTCAACTTCAATTTGCTCATGTTGGTAAGAACAGAACAATAACAAAAGTTTCTTTTGCCACATAATCCAGGTAGTTGTAGAGTAGGTGAGGACGAATAGGATTAGCATTTTCAAATGGAGTGATACTAAAAAATGAGCAGAGGCCATCATTATAAATTAATGGATGGGATTAAAAGAGGTTAATGTATGTATTGTAACTTTTACAGATGCTTTATATGAAAAAGAAAGGTTTTAGAAATGTTGCATGTGGTTTTCTTCTCTTACTTATTTTCATTGTATGACTACATTTGAAAACTCCTGAAAACTCCTTCAGTAAAGAAGTCCTACTAATTTTGTTTAACTCTGTTTCCCAAACATATTTCACCTTAAGAATTTATTTTTTCAGAGAATAACTTTTAACATCTAACTGGTGAATCTTAGACTCAATTTTGGGAAAAATTTCTGTGGTTAAATCACTTCATTTTAGATAGGATATAAATTAAGAGGTAATTTATTTGGTATGTATATAAAAATATAAGCATTTGTTGAGTCCTTACCATATGTCAAACACATATTCCAGGTCATTGGTAATGACAAAGATCCCTTCCCTTTTATAGAATTTAATATTGCCCGTGACAAGTTGTCTTCTTTAGAACAGAGCAATCTCATTGATAAGAAACTTCCATTTATGGAGCAGCTGGGTGGCTCAGTTGGTTAACCCTCTGACTTCAGCTCAGGTCACGATCTCACATTTTGTGGGTTTGAGCCCCGCATTGAGCTCTGTGTCAGATTCTGTGTCTCCCTCACTCTTTGCCCCTCCACCACTCTGTCTCTGTCTCTGTCTCTGTCTCTCTCTCTCAAAAATAAATAAAATATATATAAAAAAAGAAACTTCAGTTTGTGATTTTCAGAGCATTCCCACAAATCAAACTGATATTTCAAAGAGGTTAAAAACTGAAGCAAACATATGATATCTCTTAAAATCTGAGACTTCAGATTTTATTAAGGATGTATTAGAATGAGATATGAACCAGATATATCAAGTTACATTTAAGTAATCCAATATAGCCTAATAATCAGTCACATTTAATACATATGTATTTTGTTTTAATTGCCACTTTGTGTGTTTCAGTGGCCTCATCTCTCCAATTCACTTAATTATTTATTAGATATGATTTTCATTTCTAAACTAATCTGTACTTTTCCATTTTATTTTTAGAATTGAAATACACTTTACCTACTTCTGCAAGATTTAAAGATTATGTTTTGATCCATCATTTTCAAATATTAATTCCTACATTTTCACAATTAAATCATACCAAGTGACATAATTTTCCTCCCCGCCCCCAGTCTCGATACCCAGATACTTTCAGGAACCAGCTCAAACATTCTCCTCTTAACTTGCTAACACTGTATGCCTTGCCCCCACATTCTCCTGTAGATCTGCCCCATGCAACTACACTCACTCAGTGGAAGTTCCTCCAAAGCAGCTCCTGACACATCTCATTCTATAAGCAGTCCAGGCAGTGCCCTGGGATAACTCCTATCCTGGAGAGAGGGGAAGATAACCACACATACCAGTTTGACTGCAGCTCCAGCAGTGGGCTGGGGTAGACATTTGCTCTGATTGCTAGCCTATCCTCCCACAGACACCTCCCAGAGGGCAGCACAAGTAGACAGCCCTACAGTTCATGGTCATTGCACCTCCAACAAATGGACTGGGGTAGACACCTGCTCTGACTGCAGGTCCTTCCTACCAACAAAAGGTTCTCAAAGGGTACGCAGGGAGAATATCATGTAGTTTGCTGCAACCACAGCGTCAGCAACTGGGAGGAGGGCAGGCATCTGGTTTAACCCAACTACAAGCCAATGGCAGCCCCAGAATGGCCCCTTCATGGCACAGGGAGTAAACCCTGCCCACAACAGGCAAATTGTGCCATTGCAGCTTACTGGACTAATGGCAAACACAGCTCAGCCATAATAGTAGTGTGCACACAATACACAGGAGACACTCCTGAAGTGCCTGGTTCTGGCAAACAGGGAACATTATACTTTAGGGCACCACCGGACCTCTTCTTCATAAGACCACTATTTTCAAGATCAGGAGTCACAGTTGACTTTCCTAACACACAGAAACAGACACAAAGTTTACAAAAAATGAGGAGACAGAGGAATATTTCACAAATGATAGAACAGGACAAAATCACAGCAAAATAGCTCAGTGAAATGGATATAATAAGCAATATGTCTGACAGAGAATTCAAAGTAATGGTCATAAAGATACTTCCTGGACTTTATAAAAGAGTGGAGGTTCTCAGACTTCCAACAAAGAGAGACAGAAAAAAATCAGGCATGAAGAACTCAATAACTGAAACTAAAAATAAAACAAAACAAAACAACAAAAAACACACAGAACACTAGAGGCAATCAATAGTTTAAAGAAAGAATGGATCCCTGAGCTGGAAGAGAGTATAATGGAAAGCAACCAAGCTGAACAACAAAAAGGAAAGAAAAGAATAATAGGAGAGCCTGGGCAGCTCAGTTGGTTAAGCGTCTGTTGGTTTGGCTCAGGTCATGATCTTCCGGTTTCACAATATCAAGCCCCACAGCAGGTTCCACTCTGACAGTATGGATCCTGGTTAGGATTCTCTCTCTCCCTCTCTCTCTTCCCCTTCTCTGATCATTCTCTCTCTCTCTCTCTCTCTCTCTCCCTCCCTCCCTCCCTCCCTCTCTCAAAATAAATACACTTTTAAAAAAGAAAAAAAGTGAGAGATAATGAGAAAAGGTTAAGGGACATCAACAACACCCTCAAGTATAGTAACATTCCCATTATAGGTATCTCAGAGGAAGAAGAGAGAGAAAAGGGGGTAGAAATTTTATTTGCATAATAACTGAAAACTTCCCTTATCCGGTGAAGGACACAGACATCCATTTCCAAAAAGTACAGAGTCCCCAGCAAAATCAAACCCAGGAGGTTCACACCCAGACAAACAATAATTAATATGGCAGAAAGCAATGATGAAGAGAGAATTATAAAAGCAGCAAGACAAAACAATTATATATAAGGGGAACTTCATAAGGTTGTCAGCTGGTTTTACAGCAAAAACTTCAGGCCAAAAGAAGTATGTATTCATGATGCTGAAATGAAAAACAAAAACAAACAAGCAACAACAACAATAAAACCCCTGCATCTAGAATACTCTATCCAGCAAGGCTAACTTTCAGAAAAGGAGAGATAGTTTTCCAAACAGAAACAAAATATCAAAAACTTTAGTTTATCACCACAAAGGCAGCCTTACAAGAAACATTAAGGAGAATTATTTGAGTATAAAGTAAAGGCTAAAACCAGGAATAAGAAAATTAGAAAAGGGGAAAAAAATCACAGTTAAATAAAACCAATAAAAATAGATTAATCACTTATGAAACCAGTACAGAGGTTAAAGCATAAAAACAGTAAAATAAATTATATCTACAAAAGTCCAGGAATTCACAAAATAAACGAATATAAAGTATGATATCATGCACATAAAACACGGAGAGAGGGGTAAAAATCTAGTGCTTTTAGAATGGATTCAAACTTAAGCAACCATCAACTTAATAGACTGGTATATGTATAAGTGTGATATATCAACCTAACTGTAACCACAAATCAAAAACCTGTAATATATATGCAAAAGATAAGAGAAATGAATCCAAGCATATCACTAAAGAAAGGCATCAAACCAGAAGGGAAGACAATAAGGGAAGAAACAGACTAACTACAAAAACAACTGTAAAATAAGTAACAAAATGGCAGTACATATATACCTATCATAATTACTTTGAATGTAAATGGACTAAATGCTGCAATCAAGAGATAAAAAAGCAAGGCCCATGTATATGCTGCTTATAAGAAACTCATCTAAGATCTAAAGACACTGGCAGATTTAAAATGAAGTGATGGAAAAACATTTATCATTCAAACAGAAGAAGAAAGCTGGGGTAGCACCACTTAAATTGGACAAAATAAACTTTAAAACAAAGACTGTCATAGGAGACAAAGAAGGACACTACAGTATATAATGCGAACAATCCTATAAGAAGATAAATAATTGTAAATGTGTATACACCGAATCATAGGAGTACCAAAATACATAAAGCATCTGTTAGCAGACATGAAGGAATAAATCTGTAGTAATAAAAAAATAGTAGAGAACTTTAACACCCCACTTACATCAATGGGTACATCATTCAGATAGAAAATCAACAAGGAAACAGTGGCTTTGAATGACACATTGGACCAGATGAATCTAACAGTCAAAACATTCCATCCTAAAACAATGGAATACGTTCTTTTCAAGTGCACATGGAACATTCTCCAGAATAGAGTACATATTAGGCCACAGAACAAGCCTCAATGAATTAAAAAAGACTGAGTCATACCATGCATTTTTTTCTGACCACAATGTTATGAAACTAGAAATCAATCACAAGAAAAAAATATGGTACACAAATACATGGAAGGTAAATGAGGTGCTACTAAACAATGAATGGATCAACCAAGAAATCAGAGGAAATTAAAAAAAAATACATGGCTACAAATGAAAATGAATACATGATGGTCCAAAATATTTGGAATGCAACAAACGCTTTTCTAACAGGAAAGATTACTCAAGAAGCAAGAAAATTTTAAGTAAGCAACCTAAACTTATAGTAGAAATAAATGAAATAGAGACTAAGAAAACAAGAGAATTGATCAATGAAACCAGGAGCTGGTTGTTTGAAAAGATAAAATTGATAAGCCTTTAGCCAGACTCATAAAAAAAGACTCAAAATCAGAAATGGAGAAGAAATAATAATGAAATACAAAGGAGTTTAAGAGAAGAGTATGAAAAATTACATACCAACAAACTGGACAACCTAGAAGAAATGCATAAATTGCTAGAAATATATAACTTTCCAAAATTAAATGAGGAAAAAATAGAAAATTTGAACAGTCTGATTACCAGCAATGAACTTGAATTAGTAATCAAAAAACTTCCAACAAACAAAAGTCCAGGACTAGATGGCTTCACATTTAAAGAACCATTAATACCTATTCGTCTCGAACTATTTCAATAGATAGGAGAGGAAGGATAGCTTCTAAATTCATTGTATGAAGCCATCATTACCGTGATACGAAAACCATAAGAAGAAAATCAACTACAGGCCAATATTTGCTATTATATTAGCAAACCAAACCCAATGATACATTCAAAAATCATTCACTACAATCAAGTGGGATTTATTCCAGTTATGCAAGAGTGGTTCAACATTCACAAATCAGTCAACATGATATATTGCATTAATAAGAGAAAGGATAAACACCATATGATCATCTCAATAGATGTAGAAAAAGCATCAAAAAAGTACTACATCCATTCATGATAGAAACTCTCAACAAAGTAGGTGTAGAGGGAACATAATATAGGCTGTGTATGAAAAAACAAAACTGACATCATACTTACTGGTGAAAAACAGAGCTTTTCCTCTAAGATCAGAAATGAGATACGGATGTCTATGCTCACCATTTTTATTCAAGATAGTACTGTACTCCTAGCCATAGCAGTCAGACAACAAAAAGAACCAAAAAAAGGCATCCAAAGTGGAAAGGAAGAAGAAAACCTTTCAGTATTTGCAGATGACATGATAGTATTATAGCAAACCTTAAAGACTCCACTGAAAAACTATTAGAACTGCTAAATCTGTAAATTCACATGGCATAAAATTAATATGCAGAAACATGTTGAATTTCTATACCTTAATAATGAACTAGCAGAATGAGATATTATGAAAACAATCCCATTTACAATTGCACCAAAATAAAAAAATACCTAGGAATAAAATTAACCAAGGAGGTGAAAGACCTGTTCTTTGAAAAGGATAAAATACTGATGAAAGCAATTGAAGATGACACAAACAAATGTAAAGAAATTCCATGTTCATGGATGGGAAAAACAGATATTGTTAAAATGTCCATACTCCCCACAACAGTCTATAGCTTTAAAGCAATCCCTGTCAAAAAACCAACAGCATTTTTTTCACAGATCTAGACCAAATAATCCAAAAATTTGTATGGAACCATAAAAGACCCTGACTAGCCAAAGTAATCTTGAAGAAGAAGAGCAAAATTAGAGGTTATTAAAATCCCAGATTACAAAGTTTTCGTTAGTTAAAATAGTATGGTACTGAGACAAAAATAGACACATAGTGCAATGGCAAATAATAGAGAAGCCAAAAATAAACTCACACTTTTATGGTTAATTAATCTCCAACAAAGAAGGCAAGAGTATACAATGGGGGGAAAACAGTCAACAAATGATGTTGGGAAAACTGGACAGCTACATGCAAAAGAATGAAACTGGATCCCTTTCTTAAACCATACACAAAGTTAAACTCAAAATGGATAAACACCAAAAGGTGAGATCTGAAACCATGCAATTCGTAGAAGGAAACATAGGGTGTAATTCCTTTGACATTGGCTGTAGAAATATTTTTCTAGATATGTCTCCTCTGGTATGGGAAACAAAAGCAAAATTATACTATTGGCACTGCACCAAGATAAAAAGCTTTTGCTCAGCAAAGAAGTCATCCAAAAACAAAAGGTCAACCTATTGAGTGGGACAAGATATTTGCAAATGATATATCCAATAACGGGTTAATATCCAAAATATAAAGAACTTATACAACTCATTCCCTTCCAAAAATTAAAGAATCCAAATAAAAATGGGCAGAGGTTATGAACAGACAGTTTTCCATGGAAGATATACAGATGACCAACAGGCAGATGAGCAGGTGCTCAACATCACTAATCATCAGGGATATACAAATCAAAACAATGAAATATCACCTCACATCTGTCACAATGGCTAAAATAAAAACACAGAAAATGTTTAAGTCTTGTCGAGGACACCGAGATAAAGGAAACCTTCATGCACCATTGGTTGTAATGCAACCTGGAGCAACCAAGGTGGAAAACAGTATGGAAGTTTCTCAAAAAATTAAAAACAGAACTACCATATGATCCAGTAATTGTGCTACAGGGTATTTACCCAAAGAATATGAAAACACTAATTCAAAAAGATACATGTACACCTAGGTTTATTGCAGCATTATATACAATAGGAAAGATATGGATGCCATTGAAGTATCCATCTATAGATGAATGGATAAAGAAACTGTGGTATATGAACACAATGGGCTATTAGCCATAAAAATAATGAAATTTTGCTATCTACAGTATGGATGTATCTAGAGAGTACAACGCTAAATGAAATAAATCAGTAAGCAAAAGACAAATACCATATATCTCACTCATTCATGGAATTTAAGAAATAAAACAAAGAAAAAAAAGCAAGAACGTACTTTTATTTTAGAGAGAGAGAGAGAGAACACAATTTGGGGATAGGGGCAAAGAGAGAGGGAAAGAATCTTAATGAGGCTCCACACTCAGCGCAGAGCCACTTGATCCCATGACCTTGAGATCATGACCTAAGCCGAAATGAAGAGTCAGATGCTCAACTGACTGAGTCACCCAGGCACCCCAAAAATAGACTCTTAAGTGTAGGAAACAAACTGGTGGTTGCCTGGAGGATGGATGAAATAGGTAAAGGGGATCAAGAGTACACTTATAATGACTAGCACTGATTAATGTATAGAATTCTTAAATTGTTATATTGCATACCTAAAGGAATATAACACTTTATTAATTACAGTTTAATAAAAAATGTTTTTAAAGGTGAAATGATTTAATGGGAGTTATGCCACCAAATTAAAAAAAATGTATATAACATAATCACTCAGAAAGAAATATAATCAACAGAAATATTTTCTATAATGTTTTTGATACAATTCTCAGGTTTTAATTAGTAAATGCAAATGAAAATACTAAATTTCAGACTGTCATCATTCTTGGAGTCTAAGCAAAAAGAGCATTTTAAGGTTTTGGGATTCTGGGGTATTTTTGAATTCCATTCTGGTTGACAATTTTGTTCTTTTATAATGAAATATGTTGGGTGTTAATTACTTCTGGAACACTTATATGTTAGGAATATTAGGAAATGAGTAGATGAGTGGTCATTGTGAAGTGAAACCAGATTATTCTCAACCACAGACTTTGCATTAGATGAATAAACTCTCCAAGGACAAATTTTGAATCAACTTTACATTCTTCCAGAGCCAATCAATTTGTAAGAAGGGATTTATTAAATATTTGCCAAATGAGTGAATGAATGGGTAAATTAATTGTTTAATCAATGAATGCAATAGTGCATCCTGGCCATCTTTAATAATACTTCTTCAAAGTTCCAGAATTACACATTTACAAAGTTCAGAATTAAGTTTAGGATATGGGATTCATTCACTACTTGAATTGCTTGGTATAAATGAAAGTAGCTAATGATATGGAGGAACACATTGTAATAAGTATCGCCAGGAAAATAGCCGTTTCATTTTCAGAGACAATGCCTGAGAACTTACAAATATCATTTCATTCATTCAAGTATTGTTCTAGGCATTGTGGCTATTGTAAAAAAAAAAAATTCCTTCCTTAAACAATTTGTAGAATTTAAATGAAATTTCATGTGGTAAAAAATAAGGATAAAAATAAAGTTGAATAAGGGAGATAGTGAAGCATACTTTTTTTAATTTTTAATTATTTTAATTTTTTAAATTTACATCCAAATTAGTTAGCATATAGTGAAACAATGATTTCAGGTGTAGATTCCTTAATGCCCCTTACCCATTTAGCCCATCCAACCTCCCACACCCCTTCCAGTAACCCTCTGTTCTCCATATTTATGAGTCTTTTATTTTTTGTCCCCCTCCCTGCTTTTATATTTTTGTTTCCCATCCCTTATGTTAATCTGTTTTGTCTCTTAAAGTCCTAATATGAGTGAAGTCATATGATATTTGGCTTTCTCTAATTTCACTTAGCATAATACTCTCTATTTCCATCCACATAGTTCCAAATGGCAAGATTTCATTCTTTTTGATTGCTGAGTAATACTACATTGTATATATATTCCATATCTTCTTTATCCATTCATCCATCGATGGAAATTTGGCCTCTTACAATACTTTGGCTATTGTTGATAGTGCTGCTATAAACATTGGGGTGCATGTATCCCTTCAAAACACCACACATGCATCCCTTGGATAAATACGTAGTAGTGCAATTGGCTGGGTCGTAGGGTAGTTCTATTTTTAGTTTTTTGAGGACCCTTCATTCGGTTTTCCAGAGTGGCTGCACCACCTTATATTGCCTCCAATAATGCAAAAGAGATCCTCTTTCTCTGCATCCTCAACAACATCTTTTGTTGCCTGAGTTGTTAATGTTAGCCATTCTGACAGGTGTAAGGTGGCATCTACTTGTGATTTTGATTTGTATTTCCCTGATGATGAGTGATGTTGAGCATATTTTTCATGTGTCGGTTGGCCATCTGGATGTCTTGTTTGGAGAAGTGTCTATTCATGTCTTTTGCCCATTTCTTCAGTGGATTATTTGTTCTTTGGGTGTTGAATTTGGTAAGTTCTTTATAGATTTTGGATACTAACCCTTTATCTGATACGTTGTTTGCAAATAACCTCTTCTATTCAGTCGGTTGCCTTTTAGTTTTGCTGATTGTTTCCTTTGCTGTGCAGAAGCTTTTTATTTTGATGAAGTCCCAGTAGTTCATTTTTGTTTTTGTTTCCCTTGCCTCTGGAGACGTGTTGAGCAAGAAGTTGCTGCGGGCAAGATCAAAGAGGTTTGTGCCTGCTTTCTCCTCGAGGATTTTGATGGCTTCCTGTCTTACATTGAGGTCTGTCATCCATTTTAAGTTTGTTTTTGTGTATGGTGTAAGAAAGTGGTCCAGGTTCATTCTTCTGCATGTCGCTGTCCAGTTTTCCCAGCACCACTTGCTGAAGAGGCTGTCTTTATTCCATTGGATATTCTTTCCTGCTTTGTGAAAGATTAGTTGGTCATACGTTTGTGGGTCCATTTCTGGGTTCTCTATTTTGTTCCATTGATCTGAGTGTCTGTTCCTGTGCCAGTACCATACTGTCTTGATTATTACAGCTTTGTAGGATAGCTTGAAGTCCGGGATTGTGATACCTCCTGCTTTGGTTTTCTTTTTCAAGATTGCTTTGGCTATTCAGGGTCTTTTCTGGTTCCATACAAATTTTAGGACTATTTCTTCTAGCTCTATGAAGAATGTCGGTGTTATTTTTGATAGGGATTGCATTGAATATGTAGATTGCTTTGGGTATTATTGACATTTTAACAATATTTTTTCTTCCTATCCAGGAGCATGGGATCTTTTTCCATTTTTTTTTTGTGTGTCTTCTTCAATTTCTGTCATAAGGTATCTATAGTTGTCAGTGTATAGATTTTTGACCTCTTTGGTTTGATTTATTCCTTAGTATTTTATGGTTTTTGGTGCAACTGTAAATGGGTTTGATTCCTTGATTTTTCTTTCTTTTGCTTCATTGTTGGTGTTTAGGAATGCAACCGATATCTGTGCATTGATTGTATATGCTGTAATTTTGCTGAATTCATGAATCAGTTCTAGCAGTTTTTTTGTGGAATCTTTTGGGTTTTCCATATAGTGTATCATGTCATCCTCCAAGCATGAAAGTTTGACCTCCTCCTGGCCAATTCGGATGCCTTTTATTTCTTTGTGTTGTCTGATTGCATAGGCTAAGACTTCCAATACTATGTAGAATAATTGTGGCGACAGTGGACATCCCTGTCTTGTTCCTGACTTTAGGGGAAACCTCTCAGTTTTTCGCCATTGAGGATTATATTAGTGTTGGGTCGTTCATATATGGCTTTTATGATCTCGAGGTATGCTCCTTCTATCCCTACCTTGTTGAGGGTGTTTATCAAGAAAGGATGCTGTATTTTGTCAAATGCTTTCTCTGCAACTATTGAGAGGATCATGTGGTTCTTGTCCTTTTTTTTATTGATGTGATGAATCATGTTTATTGTTTTATGGATATTGAACCTGCCCTGCATCCCAGGTATGAATCCCACTTGGTCTTGGTGAATAATTTTTTTTTTAATGTATTGTTGGATCTGGTTGGTTGATATCTTGTTGAGGATTATTCCATCCATGTTCATCAGGGAAATTGGTCTATAGTTCTCCTTTTTAGTGGGGTCTGTGTCTGGTTTTGGAATCAAGGTAATGCTGGCTTCATAGAATGAGTTTGGAAGTTTTATTTCCATTTCTATTTTTTAGAACAACTTCTAGAGAACAGGTGTTAACTCTTCCTTCAATGTTTGGGAGAATTCCCCTGGAAAGCCATCTGGCCCTGGACTCTTGTTTTTGGCCGATTTTTAATTACTGATTCAATTTCCTTACTGGTTATTGGTCTGTTCAAATTTTCTACTTCTTCCTTTTTCAGTTTTGGTAGTGCATATGTTTCTAGGAATTTGTCCATTTTTTCCAGATTGTCCAGTTTCTTGGCATATGATTGCTCATAATATTCTACTATTATTGTTTTTACTTCTGTGTTGGTTGTGATCTCTCCTCTTTCATTCTTGATTTTATTTATTTGGTTCCTTTCCTTTTTCTTTTCGATCAACTGGCTAGTGGTTTATCAATTTTGTTAATTCTTTCAAAGAACCGGCTTTTGGTTTCATTGATCTGTTTTACTGTTTTTTGTTTTTTTTTTTTTGGTTTCAATAGTATTCATTTGTTCTCTAATCTTTATTATTTCCTGTCCTTTGCCAGTTTTGGGTTTGATTTGCTGTTGTTTTTCCAGATCCTTAAGGCATAAAGTTAGGTTGTGTATCGATGACCTTTCTTTCATCTTTCGGAAGGCGTGAATTGTTATATACTTTCCTCTTATGGCCGCCTTTGCTGTGTCCCAGTGGTGTGGGTTGTGGTATTATCATTTTCATTGGCTTCCTTGAACTTTTTAATTTCCTCTTTAACTTCTTGGTTAGCCCATTCATTCTTTAGTAGGATGTTCTTTTGTCTCCAAGTATTCGTTACCTTTCCAAATTTTTTCTTTTGGTTGATTTCAAGTTTCACAGCATTGTGGTCTGAATATTTGCACGGTATGATCTTGATCTTTTTGTGCTTGCTCAGGGCTGATTTGTGTCCCAGTATGTGGTCTATTCTGGAGAATGTTCCATGTGCACTGGAGAAGAATGTATATTTTGCTGCTTTTGGGTGAAATGTTATGAATATATCTGTTAAGTCCATTTGGTCCAGCGTTTCATTCAAAGCCATTGTTGCCTTGTAGATTTTTTGATTAGATGATCTATCCATTGCTGTGAGTGGGTGGTTGAAGTCTCCTACTATTATGGTAATTACTATCAATGAATTTCTTTATGTTTGTGAGTAATTGATTTATATATTTGAGTGCCTCCACATTTGGTGCATAAATGTTTACAATTGTTAAGGTTTCTTGATGGATAGACCCCTTAATTGTGATATAATGCCCTTCTTCATCTCTTGATACAGTCTTTATTTTAAAGACTAGATTGGGTGATATAAGTATGGCTACTCTGGCTTTCTTTTGTTGACCATTAGCATGATGGATGGTTCTCCATCCCCTTACTTTCTCTCTGAAGGTTCTTTAGGTCTAAAGGGGGTCTCTTGTAAACAGCATATAGATGGATCTTGTTGTCTTATCTATTTTGTTACCCTATGTCTTTTGGTTGGAGCATTTAGTCCATTGAAGTTTAGAGTGAGTACTGAAAGATATGAATTTATTGCCATGATGTTACTTGTGGAGTTGGAGTTTCTGGTCATGTTCTTTTGTCCTTTCTATGTTGTTTTTGGTATTTATTTATTTATTAACATATTTACGTATGTATTTATTTACATTTCCATTTTTACTCCCCTCAGAGAGTCCCCCTTACAATTTCTTGCAGGGCTGGTTTAGTGGTCACAAAGTCCTTTAATGTTTTTTTGTCTGGGAAACTTTGTATCTCTCCTATTTTGAATCACAGATTTGCTGGATAAAGAATTCTTGGTTGCATATTTTTCTGATTCAGCACATTGAATATATCCTGCCACTCCTTTCTGGCCTGCCAAGTTTCTGTGGATAAGTCTGCTGTAAACCTGATCTGTCATCCCTTGTAGGTTAAGGACTTTTTTCCACTTGCTGCTTGCATGATTCTCTCCTTGCCTAACTATTTTGTGAATTTGACTATGATATGCCTTGTTGTTGGTTGGGGTTTGTTCAATCTAATGGGGGCCCTCTGTGCTTCCTGGATTTTGACGTCTGTGTCTTTCCCTTGGTTAATAAAGTTTTCTGCTATTATTGCTCTACCCCTATTTCTATATCTTCATCTTCTGGGACCCCTATGATTCTGATGTTGTTGCTTTTTAATGAGTCACTAATTTCTCTAATTCTTAAATTGTGTTCTTTTGCCTTAATCTCCCTCTTTTTTTTTTTTGCTTCTTTATTCTCCATAAGTTTGTCCTCTATATTGCTGATTCTCTCTTCTGCCTCATCCATCCTTGTTGCTGCAGCATCCATTTGTGATTGTAGCTCAGTTATAGCATTTTTTTATTTCATCCTGACTAGTTTTTACTTCTTTTATCTCTGCAGAAGGGGATTCTAATCTATTTTCAACTCCAGCTAGTATTCTTATTATTGCGGTTCTAAATTCTGGTTCAAATATCTTGTTTGTATCTGTGTTGGATAAGTCCCTGGCTATCATTTCTTCGTGCTGTTTCTTTTGGGGTGAATTCCTTCATTTTGTAACTTTGAAGGGAGAAAAGGAATTAAAGAGTTAGGAAAAATTAAAATAAAAAAATTAAAATTAAAAATATATTAAAATTCAAAAATTAAAAACACACACACAAAAATCAAATAAATGATGCTTGATTCTAGGTGTGATTTGGTCTGGGTGTGGATAGTGGCTTGATAGTTCAGAAAAAAGGGGGAAGAAGGAAAAAATGGAACTCACTTGAAAATTTGAAAAAAGTGAATACACTGACACAGACCAAAATGAAATGATGGAAGTAAACTACAGTTTGAAACAAAATTTACACAAAAGTAAAAAAATAGTAAAAAATATAAAAAGAAATATTTGTAATAAAAATTGAAAATAAAATATTTTTTTTATTTCTGTATTCAAGAAAAAGAAAAGAAATTAAAAAGAGAAAAAAGGAAGAAAGAAAAAAAAATGAATAGATGGTCTTGCTAACAGACTGAAATATGAGTAAAATTTATTTTCCCCTAGAAATCAGACTATAAAGTGCTTTATAGTCCATAAACTAAGCAGACAGTGAGAGTTCAGTTCTTGAAGAGCAAGGTTGGCCCAGTTGTGCGGGGCTCAGTGTAATAGCTCCGTTCTCCACTCGATTGCGCTGATAGCCAACTGGAGTGGTTTGTTGTGGTGCTTTTAGGTGCGCATGTGTATGCATGGAAGCGGTGAAAATGGCGTCACCCAGGTACCCAGTCTCTAGTATTGGAATTCTGTTCTTCCTGATTAGCAATAACGCACCCGTCCTTGGTCTTCAGCTTTCGTCCACTCCCCACTTTTACACTGTCTGTGAACAAGCCCCAGGTAGTACCTCTCTCCTGAGTTTTGTCTCAGATACGGCTATTCTCCCTGGCCCCTTACTTCTGAGGGATTGTTGCTTTGACCCGTTCTGCCCCTATGTGGAGGGTCTCACTGAGCAGTGGCCGGGTGCCTGCCTCACGCAGGAAAATTTGCAGGACCATGTTGTTGTCGATGCTCAGAGACTGCGGCCAGCTGCCAGCCTACCCCAGAAAAAGTTCGTGAGATAAAGTGTAGCATCAGTATTTCAGGGATTATGGAAAATCACAACACACATCTGCCACTAGGCTTCACCCCTTAACAACCTTGTTCCAGCAGCAGCGAATGTGGCCATTCTCTGGGTTCTGCTGGGCCCAGGTTGCCTCACAGCTTCTACCAAATGTACTTCCAGTAGTGGAATCGCTTCTCCCTGTGTGGCCCGAGAAACTTCCGGACCCCATTCTGCTCCTGGGGATTCACTCTTCCCACCAGAGCACCATCAGTTATCAAGCTGCAGAGTTCCAGAGTCTATTCTCCCCCTGTTTACAGTCTTAGTGCAATTTAAACCTTTTCCTTACTCCTTTCTCCCTTTTTCAGTTCCTGTGGGTGTTTCTAATTTTCTAATTTCTTTCAATCTGCTCGGGGAGGGGTGCTTTTCCCCTATTCTCCTCACATTCTCTGTCCTCTCTCTGCACACAAAGTCACCTCTCTGCCCTCTATGTCTTCTCTGTCCCCAAGTTCATGTCTGCACCGCATACCTGCTGACTTCTGTGGTTCAGGTTGTACAGATTGTTGTGTTAATCCTCAGGTCAGTTTTCTAGGTTTGCATAATGGTGTAGTGTTGGTCTGGCTGTATTTCATGGACACATGACACACAAAAAACTTCCGTGCTGTTCAGCCATCTTGGCTCCCTCCAATAATGAAGCGTATTTAAGATATGTTTTTTAGTTATTAAATTCAATTGATATTTAATTATATTTAAAATGAGATGTTCAGGAAAGGACATTTCCATAGATTATATGAGTTGAGATCTGAAGAAAGTAAAGAAGCAAGCTATAAAAGATACCCAGGAATAGTTTTCTAGGGAGAGAAAATAGTAGTTAGTAGGTAAAATTGCCTTGAGATAGAAGGTAATGACTATTAAAGGAGCATTGTGTATGGAAGGCAGTAAAAGGAATAAAAAATATTAATAGGAAATAAGGTCACAGAAAGGTAGCAGGAAGTAGATTACGTGGGACTTTGAAATAGGAAACTCCTTTATAAAGTGGGTAGTTGTAAACAGAATGAGGAGATATGACATATATTCAAAGGATTTGCTCTGTTTGTTAAGTGGACAGTAGTGTCTGTGCTAAAGTATATGGTATAGTCTCGAGTATATGATAGGAAACAAAATGAGTATATGGTATACTCTAGAGTATATGATAGGAAACGAAATGCTAGTTGGAATTATTTCAGTAATCCAGGTTGTAATCCAAATAAGATCATGTCTGGGACCAGCTATGGTGGTCACAAGGTGAGTTTGGGGATATATTTTGAGAGAAGAGGCAAGATCTGTTTATGGCTTCAGTATAGGTATAAATGATATAGATGACTCTAGAGTCACTGCATGGTGTTTGGGAAAAGCAACTAGAAGAATGGAAATGTTGAAACTGTGATGGGAACACGTTGAGTGGTGGCAGAGGTTGACAGGAGGAGTTCTGTTTAGGACATGTTACTTTTGAAATGCCTGTTAGACAACAGCATAGAAATGCCAGTTAGGCAGCTATAGGGTTCTGGATGAAGGATGAAGTATTGTGTGGACATACACATTTTGGGGTGCAATAGGTAACATTTAAAGCCTAAAGACTAGAAGAGATTACTTGACAATTAAGAATAGATAGAAGAGGGGCACGTGGGTGTCTCAGACTGTCAAGCATCTGACTCTTGATTTTGGTTCAGGTCATGATCTCATGGTTCATGAGACTGAGCCCCATGTTGGGCTCTGCACTGACAGCACAGAGCCTGCTTAGGATTATCTCTCCCTCTGGCTCCTCCTTCCCTGCTCATTCTTTCTCTCTCTCTCTCTCCCCCTCCATCTCTCAAAATACATAAACATTTTTTTAAAAAGGGTATAAGAGAGAAGTAGTGCAATACCATGTCCTAGATCACGTAGAATGATGAAACAATTACATACATGAAATAATTAGAACCAAACCAAGAGCAGTTAATACTAGAGAAACAAAACATAAATTTTATATTTTAAGAACTAAGACACAATCAACCCCATGGAATAATTTTTGCCCCAAAGGAAGGCATTGGGATCATCTTTTGAGAACTGACCCAGCCAATTATGCTGATTTCCTTGGAATTTCTACCTATACAGCACCTTTTTTAAAAAATATTTTGTATATTTTTGAGAGAGAGACAGAGAAAGAGACAGAGTGCAAGCAGAGGAGAAGCAGAGAGAGAAGGAGACACAGAATCCAAAGTAGGCTCCAGCCTCCTAGCTGTGAGTATAGAGCCAGACATGGGGCCAGAACTCGTGAACTGCGAGATCATGACCTGAGCCGAGGTCATACGTTTAACTGAGTGAGCCACTCAGGCACCCCTATACAGCATCTTTCTAATATTCACCCTGCAGGTGAGTCCTAGGAATCATTAAAAGCTAAAATACCGGCTCTTCTTGAGATATTGAAGCTACAGATGAGACCGGATCTACAATCAGGTGTGGGGTAGTTCTTAATGCAGCCTGTTAAGAATGTATGTCTTGATTGCTGACAGTCAAGGAACCCTATACTCTACGACGTCTCCTTCATAGGTATATGCTTTCCTTTGTATACTTAGAAGGGAGAAATAAGTCTCTCAGACTTTTCTACTCTCCCATAGGACGGGATTCACTGTGAAAATTACATATAGCCAAAAATATTAATTCTAAGTATAATTTGGCTTTACTAAGAAAGGACATGAAAAAATAGGCTGTCAGAATTGAGATGAACATACGGAAGACTGCCTGACAACAAAGGTTGTTACCCTGCTGAAATACATTATCATTTTCTAAAAATGTTAAACATTTGAAGAGGTTGTAGGCTTCCATTTTTCTTTATACAAGACTTTCAAAATCACTAAGTGTTTGTAGTCAAGAAATGTTTTAGGTGTAATTTGGATTGAAGGGCAGTGGCCATTTTAAATTAATATCTTCCAAGGTCTCATCTAGTACATGATTTTATTATTTTGTTTCCTTGCGCAGTTTAACCTCATTTACCTTTGATGTGGCAGAAGCTTTTTCCCCTTTTCATTGTATTTTCCAGATGACTGTGCAGCCATTAGAGAGATGCATAGTATAAAGAATAAGGAAGAAGAAGAAGAAGAAAAAAAAACACAGAAAAGAAAGTCCACAAGAGAATACACTAAGTTAAACAAATAGGGTTGGTTTCATGTTATGAAAATCAAACCACTGTGTCTTTATCATAGTAGGTGAGGAGGCTAGGGATTTCTTTGGAAAATTATCTGTCTCCTGATCTTCTAAATCTAGATATAATCAGTTATATTTTTTGTTCTTTTGTTACAATGTAAAAGGACAACGAAATTATAATTACTGAGGTACTTAGGACACAAACTCTGCAAATATTACAGATTTAAACCTCGGAAATATACTCAGAATGTAGAATAACTCACAGTACATCATTCATTAAATAACAGTGCTGCTTTATATGATAGTGAATCATAAAACCATGGCTAGTCAAAAAGATGTATCTTATGGAAAAAGTATTTCATTACTTGTGACAAATTGAAATGGCTAAACAAGGACTGTCTTCCAGGAATTTAAATACTTTGAACCCAACGCAAGTTTGTGAAATTTACTTTTAAAAGAAACATTCAGTGGCACCTGGTGGGTTCAATCACTTAAGCATCTGACTTCAGCTCTGGTCATGATATCCTGGTTTGTGGGTTCAAGCCCCCCGTCGGGCTCTGTGCAGAGAGCTGGTAGCCTAGAGCCTGCTTCGGTTTCTGTGTGTCCCTCTCTCTCTACCCCTTACCCACTCATGTTTGGTCTCTCTCTCTCTCTCTCTCTCAAAAATAAACGTATTTTTTTTTAAATAAGAAAGTTAAATAACCATTCACTAAGGCAGATAGCCACTGTTGCTCACCCTCGTTGTATATGGCTTTGTTAAAAATAAGACTTGTGCCTTTCTCTTTTCCTTTTAAAGATTCTTTTTGCCAGTTTATCTAAGGTTTTTTTTTTTTCTTTCTGCCTCATTACTTACTGAATCCAAGTTTCCCTAAGAACTTACTAATAATTAGTATTTACTATGTTTGTTGCACCTCATTCCTGTTTTAGTTTTCATCCAGTTTTTTGGTGCGTCATCCTAGTCTCCAGGTGTTCTGGCCAACATGTCAGGTTTTGCAACGTTTGCCAAGGGATTCTGTGCTTGTCCTCCAATTAATCATTGGCATTAACTGACAGAAGGGAATAAGAATTAACTTCTCTATGTATACATAGCATCTTCAGAGAGTATTCAGGACATATAGTGAAGCTGTTTAAAGTATAAGTTATAGATTAGCTTTCTAGATTCATCTATGTACTCTTGCATAAGTCCTGAGGTACTAAATTTGAAGCAGCAGAATCTCTTGGAATCACAGAAGAGTCACGGAGAGATTGCTGTTTGTGCAACATCATGGGGAGTAGAGGTCTCATAGCTTAAAAGGTTCACCAGTCTCTTTTACCTTCCCTGTTTTCCATCTATTTTCTTCTTGTATTTCCTTTCCTTCTATGATTTATTTGTATATCTATCTATAATCTGTCTATTCTGTGGAATGTGCACTATGTAAGTAAGTCTGGGAACCCAACAAATTTGGCATTGTCTCTGATACAGGATGTACAGAGGTGAGGCAACTGAATCCCTGAAGATTGAACCTTGTGTGTTTGAGTGTGTGTGTGTGTGTGTGTGTGTGTGTGTGTGAGAGAGAGACCGAGTGAGTACTATAGCATTTCTTTAGCATTTTGACTTCATGTGAGGCCTTGGGGATTTCCATATCAAAGGTACTTCACCCAACTCTGAGGTGTAGGCCTTCCCAGAAGTCATCAACAGACTTCATTTTAAATTTTTTTTTCAATGTTTTTTATTTATTTTTGGGACAGAGAGAGACAGAGCATGAACGGGGGAGGGGCAGAGAGAAAGGGAGACACAGAATCGGAAACAGGCTCCAGGCTCCGAGCCATCAGCCCAGAGCCTGACGCGGGGCTCGAACTCACGGACCGCGAGATCGTGACCTGGCTGAAGTCGGACGCTTAACCGACTGCGCCACCCAGGCGCCCCAACAGACTTCATTTTAAAGGGAAAAGATTTCAGGGCCCGGATAGTTCAGGTGACACTACCCTTTAATAGCCGAGCTTGCACCTTATACGCACACTCCTTGATCTTTCAATCAATCACAATCCTTTACCTCCACCCTAGCTTAAATCTAAAAAGTTCTTCCTCTATTAAGAGAAACATAAATCAAATATGAATGACTATAAAGTGCAGAAATATTAAAAGGGAGGAAAGATGAAGGGCAAGTACAAGTAAACTTTAAAAGTTACCAGGTTTTTATTTTTTCCATCTTTAACATTTTTAACTCTTTTATGAAGAAAAGCAAGGTAAACATACACATTTGGTAGGATTAATTAAACTTACTTATCAACAGTGATAGGATATACTGCCTATCACGGTAGGATATTTTCAAAATAGGTTGAAAGTCCTTTGAAAACTAGTTAAGAAAGTCACCTAATGAGTTAAGATTAATGCTATAACACATGTAATATGACTACCATTGGTGTGTTGACCTTTGAATAGCCATAGGAGGATGTGTTTTTTTTTTTAATGTTTATTTTTGAGAGAGAGATTGAGAGAGACAGAGCAGGAGCAGGGGAGGGGGAGAGAGAGAGGGAGACACAGACTCCAAAGAAGGCTCCAGGCTCTGAGCTGTCAGCACAGAGCCCCATGCAGGTCTCAAACCCGTGGATCTCAAGATCATGACCTGAACCAAAGTCAGTTAAGCAACTGAGCCACCCAGGAAAAAGCCCCAGGTTTTTCCACAGTATTGGACAAATGGTATTTACATTAATTTGTACTAAACAGAAAGTTTCCTGTTAATGAAACAGATGTCACCATTTTTACATCTATATATGTCACTTTATAGACAAGGTTAAAATGCTTTCTGAGGTGCCAGTAGAGTGCCTGACATAGAGCTGATCTTTGGGTCATGACTGTGGAATAACTGTTTTTTATAAAATAGTGAGAAGCTTCCTCCCTAGATCCCAAACTGTAGTAGCATGGGAACCTCACAGGGGCCATGTCTCAGCATGCCCATGATTCCTTATGGGCCTGTGGAGCAAGTTGTTTCACAAAGCATCAAGCAGATATGCAGCCTCAATACTCCCAGGGAGGTACTTAAGGCACATGTGGGCCCACCCCCTCATACATAAAACAAAATAAACTTTGATGAAACTAGTTGTAGAAAAGAGATTTCTAGACAAGGCACCTGAGTTTCTTTTACTAAGGACACTTCCAATGCATAGAATATGTTCACTGTGTAATTCCACTTAAGATAGGACCCTTACTTCCACCAATTTTGAGGTTTTAAATTTAAAACGTTCCTGTTTTTTACCAACTAGTGGACACAACAATCTGCCATTATTTATAATCTCACAGCCTTTTCCTTGTAAAATATTTGATGGATAGGAAAGCCTATTATGTCAATTGTGAACACATTTGAGTTTATAATTTTGTTGAATCTTATGAACTATTTCTGTTAGATTTTATTTTAATTCCAGTCTAGTTCACATACAGTGTTAAATCAGTGTCAGGTGTACAAAATAGTGATTCAACAATTCTATACATTACTCAGTGCTCATAAAGATAAGTATATTGTTTAATTCTCTTCCACCATTTCATCCACTTCCCCTTCCTGCCCTCCTTCTGGTAACCATCTGTTTTCTATTATTAAAAGTCTGTTTTTTGGTCTTTTTCCCCCCTTTGTTTCTTTTGTTTCTTAAATTCCACATATGAGTGAAATCATATGGTGTTTGTCTTTATCTGACTTATTTCACTTAACCTTAGAATCTCTAGATCTATCCATGTTGATGTAAATGACAAGATTTAACTCTTTTTTATGGCTGAATAATATTCGTGTGTGTGTGTGTGTGTGTGTGTGTGTGTGTGTATGTCTGTGTGTCTCTGTGTGTGTGTGTGTTCTGTATGCATTCATCTTTCAATAGACACTTGGGCTGCTTCCATAATGTGGCCTAAATAAGGCTTCAGTAAGCATAGGGGTGCATTATATCCTTTGGATTTAGTGTTTTTGTTTGTAGTTTTTGGATAAATACCCAGTAGTGTGATTACTGAATTATATGGTAATTCTGGTTTTAATTTTCTGAGGAAGCTCCATATTGTTTTCCACAGTGGCTACACCAGTTTGCATTCCCACCAACAGTGCATGAAGATTCCTGTTTCTTTGTATCCTTGCCAACATTTTTTGTTTATTATAAAGTAATTTTATCACTAATTCCCAAGGAGTCAATCTTGGCAAAAAGTTCAAATGTCTTTAGGAAATACTATTCATTATTGCTTTCCGTGCCAAATTTTTTAAAGTTAGCTAACAGTTTCATGACCATGGGTCACTTAAAGTGCTTTCTTTCAGGTGAGCTGTAAAACAAAATACCGTGACACATTTCTGTATGTATAATGAGTGTGTCTGTGCTAAATTATTTATTCATTGTGCTAAAAAATAGAAAATTAATTTTCATATTTCCTTTTTTAAATAAAAATGTTTGATATTGTTATTATGTTTCATCCACTATTATTTGCTTTAGAGAGGGGAAGGAAAACTGGAGACCATGGGCCATATCTAGTCTACCATCTGTTTTTGTAAATAAAGTTTTATTGAAATGCAGCTGTGTTCATTCATTTATATATTGTGCATGGCTAAGTGTGTTCTCCCACAGCAGAGCTGAATAGTAAGAACTGAGACCTTATGTCCTGCAAAGTCAAAATATTTACTTTATGAACTTTTACAAAAAAGTTTCCCCCATATAGCCTCAAGCTGGGATTCAATGGAAAATTAGCTTCTATAAATCCCCTAGTATTTTGTTGTCACTTATGCTGGTCAAAAAAAAAAAAATGTCATTCTTGATATTTCACAAACAGAAGGATCTGAGGTCCCAATCAAACTTTCAAAGGCCATGATATATGTAGAGAAATTTTCTTTCTTGAATCCAACATTATTATGCACAGTAAGCTTGCACATCTTTAAAAAAAGATTTAATGTGAATTTTATCTTCATTTCCATGAGGATATGTCATTTACTTGTCGTTGTTTTTTCTGCCATCCTTTCTATTCCTGCCATAGCATTTACACAAGTTATTTATGTGTATGTGAGAGAGAAAATGTGTCTGTAAGATGAAAAATGCTATTTTCTTGATTAATTTTTAATGTATTGGTCTCTTTGCTTACCCTGAAAATTATCCCTGTTTTTAATCCATAGCATCACACTTTAATAGAACATCATTCAAGATTTCAGTGTTATTACTTTGTGTTATCTTCTGTTTCACTCTTTAATTCACAGTCACTTTCTTTTTCTATGTCATACATGGTTTTCCCCAATACAGTGATGTTTATCGTTTGCATAGTTAATTCCATTTGAGTAGAAGAGATAAAACAAAGCAGTCCAGGTGTGTGAGCAAATTTTCTTGCCGTTCTCCTGGACTTCAGAAAAAAAAAAATTCTCTTAATTGGTCTCTGGAGATTTGACTTTCATTAACTATTTGAAACAAACCTTTTTCTATGGAAAAGACACCAAGAAATAAAATACCGTATTGGTCCCTTCAATAGTGTTAATATTTGTAAATATCAAGCCAGTTCCAACTGGATCTGTCCCTGGATAATCAAAAACTAATGATAAGCTAAGGAATGTTGTAGGTAAATAGGGAGTCATCACCTACATCAAAGAAATCTTGTTGAATCTGATACATGGTAAAAGAGGTATCATAATCTATTACAGTAATTAGGGAAACACACTTACAAATGTCCCAAATATAAGAGTATAAGCTTCTTGAGGGAATAAATTTAGTATACCAATTCCTTCTGATTCTCTTAGTAGTGATCTGAGTTCCCTTACTAAGAATGCAGCAAATGTTAAGAGTTGACTGATGGTAATCCTGTAGGATATTTGGTCTTTCTCCTTAGCTAAACAAGAAAAATCAAAAGTATTGTTTCAAGTCATTTACAAGTGTTATTGAAAGATCACTCATTCCCTTTTCCACCACCATGAGTGTCTTGTCTATTTAAATATAAGAAAAAAGTAAATGATCATTGTTTTTTCTTGTCTTTAATGATGCAAATTTTGAGAAATGGAACAATCTTAAATTCACCTTTTTATAGAAGAGTATAGCATTTTAGGTAAAAGTCATTATGGAGCAAGAAACACGGATGAGAATATGAAATATATTTAAAATCATAATGAATATGTAAAGAGTAGAAATATAAAGTTCTATTTGGCCACCAGTCTAACATACCTTATTGCATCGTCACACAAGTTATATATAGTGGACATCTCATGGACATCCAAAGTTAAATCATTAGGGCAACATGAGAAATAGATGGTATGTTTGTATACAATAGTTTTAGTATCCACTCTCCATAGGTTCGTTTTAGCCTCTGTTCCCATAGTCCTTACTTCAACAGAGAAACAAACACAGACTTTTGTTTTCTGGAGAGTTCCAACTTTCAATTAAATTCTTAATTACTATCAGCTGTCAAACACCATATCTTAGGCACAATTAGAGATCACAAAAATCCATTCTTTCATTCAATAAATCTCTAAGTATCTCATTATAATTTGCCAGGGTCACATATGAGAAATGATAGTCAGAACTCTCAAGTAGCTTATAAATCGAGTTAAAGAAATAAATGCATTAAAAATTATGGTACAAGGCAACAATCACAAACATTATTCAAATATTATAATTGGTAAATTTAAAAAAAAAACTTGAAAGAAATTACCTGTAGTTGTAGGGACAAGAGACAATTCTGAAGGACATGCCTCTTAAAACTGTGCCTGTAAGAAATTTAACAGATATAGATGTGAGGAATGGAAACTGCATTCCAGGTAAAGAGAATGGCATAAGCAAGGACTTGAAGGTATAAAATGTGAATGTGCATTATTGGAACAAAATGTATTAAGAAAATGTGGCAAAGGAGAAAGAGTATTAATAAGTTGGTCTGTATGCAGGGAAAGGGTACAGGTGAGGTAAGAAATTAAATAGAAACATTTAAGGTAGGGCCAAATAACGGAGGACCTTGAATGGCAGTCTTAGGTGTTTGGTCTTCCTGAGGGAATGGAAGCATTTTAAGCAAGGGATTTAACTTCATAAGTTATTTTGGCAGCACTAGTTAGGAGAGAGAGTCAGGGGAAACGAGATGCTATGAGAGGCCTGGCTGCTATGTTAACAGAGTAGTGAAGAACAGAGCTAATAATATCAAGCCAGCACGGTGGATAGACTGTAAGAGAAACTCAAAAAAGAAGTTGGTTCAAGTAAGTGAATCTAAGAGCCCTCATTTCATCCATTTTACATTCATTTAAATGTGCTGACAAGTGTGAGGAGAGGTAGAAAAAAATGTGTTAAGAGAGCTCATGAGATAAGAAAGAATTTTTTCAAGGATGACAGGGAATTTTTGGTTGGCTACAAAATGTTTTGCCAAGAAGAAATTGTCATTTTCCTAAATTTTAAAATGGCTTTTGATATAATAGTTGTTGAATTAAATATCATTATATATAGACATGTATACAATGTACATATAATATATACATACAAATATTCATGTGTATATATATTATACAACACACATATAATCTGGGAGTGTAATAAATTTGCCTGTACTAAAATTTTTGTATTAAGTTACTGTTTAGGGTGTAGTTTAGGGTTTATACCAAACTATGACTGACCGGGTTGCTTATAAACGATTGAAATTTATTTCTTGCACTTCTGAGTGCTGGAAGTCCTAGATCAGAGAGGCAGCATAGTTGGAGTCTGGTGAGAGCCCTCTTTTGGGCTGCAGCCTGGTGACTTCTCCGTGCATCCTCACATTGTAGAAAGAGGGCCAGAGAGCTTTATGGGATCCCTTTTATAATCTCACTCATGAGGGCTCTCCAAGCATTATCTAATTACTTCCCAGAGCCTCCACCCCCTAATGGCATCACAGCAGGGGTTAGGATTTCAACATATGAGTTTGAGCTGGGCACAAGCATTTAGTCCATATCTGCGTTAAGAAAATAATCAAGTACTTGTTTTCAGTAACCAAATGTGTTTGGTTAATACTTATTATCCATCACCTATTAGGGTGACCTGATAATCAATTTAAATAAGAAGTCATTGAAAGTCTATGTACCTGTGTTTGTTACCTATGTGTTAGACTTCATTAAGCAGCTTATTAATCAGCCTTGACTGTTTGCTGCACATTAGTTCTTCAACAAAAGCACAGTTCTAGCTGATGTTTGTGAATCACCACCTATAGAAGTCTTAATGAATTTTTCCTCCTTTGGAGCATAATCCATCTTTGCCCCATTGTCTAAACACCATCAGTTCATTTGCAGCATATTCTAATGTGTGATATAAACAGAAGGTGTCAGTCTACAGTACTCAGGTTTTAACTGCAGAAAAAATGGGGATTGCTTCCTTTTCCTGTGTCTTTGTTCTCAACAATATCTCACTATTGCCCCGGTACTCTTCATCCCAGTGACTTTTTACCCTGCTTTTGGGTGACTTCTATTCATCTTCAGAAAGTTTTGGAAATGTTCAGAAACATCTCCCTTTCTTGGTTCTATGGGCACTCTCTGCCCAGATTAAATGTCCGTTTCTTCCCGTAGATTCTGCTATATATGATTTTTAGTGGCCCATTAATCCACTTACGCATCTTAAATTGTGTGTAAAAATAAAGTTTTCTTACCATTTAAATATTTTTTTACACTTTACTTGAATTAAAAATTAAGTTTTAATAAAAACAAAATATAAGGACAATGAATAGATTTAAGGAGCATAGATTTCAAATCTGAATTATTAACTAAAAATAGACTTAAGTTGGCTTAGAAAGTTGTTGATTTCCTTCATCTCAAATATCAAAGAATTTATTTTTAATTATTTTTTTTTTAATTTACAGAAAGAATGAGGGACATTGGTAGAGGGAGAAGAGAGAGAGTATCTTAAACAGGCTATATGCTTAGTGTGGGACCTACACAGGGCTCTATCCCATGACTGTGAGATCATAACCTGAGCTGAAATCAAAAGTCAAGCCTGAATTGACTGAGCCACTCAGGCCTGCCCTCAAATACCAAAGAATTTGGGGCACGTGGGTGGCTCAATTGATTAAGCTTCTGACTTTTGTTCTTTGTCTCAATTCATGATCTCACAGTTTCATGAGTTCAAACCCCACATTGGTCTCTGTGCAGCTTTAAGTGCAGAGCCTGCTTGGGATTCTCTCTCACTCCCTCTCTCTGCCCCTCCCCCACTCACACTGTCTCTGCCTCTCTCAAAATAAATAAAAAAAACTTTAAAAAAATACATCAAAGAATTTAATGCAGAGGAATACACAGTTGACCAAGACACTCAAACAGCACCCATAAGGTCTCTTTCATTTAACAATAAGGATTCTGGTCTTGCAGCTCTCTCATCACCTATGTTAGATTTTTATCTATAGGCAGAGATCCCAGGGTTCTTTTCACTCCAGGTTAGGTGGAAGTTTGTACTTGGCATGGCCTTGACCCTAATGATCTTTATGTATTTAACACCAATCTATCAACTCTTCAGTGTTTCTCTATACTACACTTGGATCCCTGTCTCCTTGTGCTTTTACTTATTTGATTTACCTAACCTTGGGTGGGCTTGGTTTTACTCTATGAATAACCAGGGGCAATTACCTCTGCTTTGTCAGTTAGAGCCCTGTGGCTTTCAAGATGGATCATCTTCCTTTCTTGAGGGTAAATCCACCTCCATCATCTTATATTCCCTCCCCACCTCGTGTTACTAAGTTCCTATCCAATACAAGAATTTGACTCCTAGGAACCAGATATTTGGATCACATGCATAATTAATGTATGGCACCTGCCCTCGGGGTGCTTACAATCTTGGTTGGGGGGTTGGTCACTGTGTAGTTAAAATTACCAATTTGATATCTTTCTGACCATCATGTTTTAGTGTCGTATCTGAATAGCTGCTATATCTTTCTTCACCCGCAAAGCGGAAATGATTGACATTTTTGTCCAATTAATCATTTAGGTCTTTCTTGGCCCAGTATCCCACTCCTCATACTTCTCAGCAAACATTTTTTTTCTGAATCAGCTCAATTATCTCTAGTGGTATAACTGTCCAGCATCCCGTAACTATATATGAACAGTATCAAAATGATTTTACACCTAAACTCTAGGTCCTTGAGGAATAATGACAGTCAAAATTTTTCATGGGAAGAAAAGAAAGGTCATAAAACAGAATCCTGGAATTACTGATGAAACTTTGATCTGCTTATATTTTAAAGTAAATATTAGCCACCTTTGCACAGGGAGAGGAAAAATGTCGTAATATGAAATTGAACCAATAATAAAAAGGCATTGTTATTCCTGATAGTTTTAAAATATCATTCCCTTTCTGCAACAGTCAAAATTTTTACTTTATTGCCCATCAAAATAGTCTTAAAGATATGAAGTGTCATTTTGTCATTTCTAGCCCAGAGGTTGGCCATTCTTTGTCCTAGCCTTCCAAGGACTGCTTTTATTTTCTGTTTTAATCTCACTATTATATTTCCATTCCATACATATTTTGAGAGGTCATGAGGCACCAACACCTTTTATGCAAATCAAATAAAAATGTACAGGGTGTTTGGTTTTTATTTTCAAAAGTTGATTCACATGTGCTCCCTGCTGCAGTCTGCACATGCAAATGCTTGAAAAGTGCAATTCTTTGCCTTGGCATCCTAACTCCAGAGGGCATCTTTTTTTCCTTTAAAAGGCAGAGGCCACCTATCTTTTTTTTTTTTCAACATTTTTTTTTTTTTTTTTTGGGACAGAGAGAGACAGAGCATGAACGGGGGAGGGGCAGAGAGAGAGGGAGACACAGAATCGGAAACAGGCTCCAGGCTCCGAGCCATCAGCCCAGAGCCTGACGCGGGGCTCGAACTCACGGACCGCGAGATCGTGACCTGGCTGAAGTCGGACGCTTAACCGACTGCGCCACCCAGGCGCCCCATCTTTTTTTAATTATGTGTAACAATAACTAAACACAGGGTGCCATTTTCTCAGAACCCAGTATTGCTCCTACATTTTGGACCCTATATTTTGAAGATTTGGTATGTCCTTGGTTATATTAAGGAATCAACACAAGGGTTTTTTATTATTGTCTATTTTGACATCTTACTGAATTTCACATTAGTTCTAATATGCAGATTCTTTAGCACCAACATTTTATTACTATTTAGGATTCGTATGAGATTTAAGATTCTGTAGCTAAGTCCCCACCCCCTTTCCCACCCATAATTATTGCTTCTCTACGCTCAAAGTATTTTAAAGGCTTACTTTTAATCCCAACACGTAGAATATAACTCCTAGATAGGAGTTATACAATAAAGCATGGTGGTCAAGAGTGTGGGTTTGGGATACAGATAGATTGGATTGAAAATTTACCACTCTTCTTTCCAAAATATGTGATTTTCGGCAAGCCAACTGACCTCTCCAGTTTCTTCACTGATAACACCATCTTACATGTTTATTATTTACATCAAAGAAAATGATGATTGTGAAACAGACAGGGCTTGGTACATGTTAGGTGCTCAATACATAATAATTATACTTATAAAAGAAGTTCAGATGGCAGAGAAGTAGGGTAATCCTGGGCTTTCCTTGTCCCTCAAACACAGCTGTATTGAGGTCAGATCACTTAAAACACCCAGGAAATTCATCTGCCAAGTGGCAGAAGGATCTCCACGGTTGGAGGGAGACAGTGTGGCAGGTGTGATGTGCATGGAGGTGATTGGGAGATAGAAACTGTGGTGACACAGAGGGGAGAGAACCCATTTTGAGTAGAGACAAAGGGAGAGAATGAGAGATGGGTTGAAAGAGTGCAGCATCAGGTTCGCACTAGAGGAAAACCTCTCTAGAGTGAGAAGTATTGTTGTAGTTTACTTTTTGTTCGTTTGTGTGTTTCCTAACAGGATTTAGAACTAAGACTCTGAGGTTTAGGAGAATTTGAATTTTGAATTTCTACAGAGCAAAGCTGTGGCCCCTTCTCCTGGGGAAAAGGAGCAATCTGGCCCTATGAACGCATAGCGTGGTGTAGGGATCTCTAGGGCGCACTAGGAGAGAACATCCCACTTCCTGCGGTACTTTTGGAAGAAAGTATTTTGCCTCTTCAAGAACAAAAAAACCTGTAGGTGCCAGCAGGAGGATTTTCATCAGAAGGGGACAGAGATATACCCAGAGGGAATATAACGGTGTTGCTGTTTTTAGCAGTGGTACACCATAGATTCTGTGCACTGCACTGGTGTGGAACTATTTTTCTGTGACCAAGAATATCAGACACAGCATCCAGAGGCTCCGCTTGGTGCCTGGTCCTTTAAGACTTTGAATTTTGAATCCTAGTCATGTGCCAAAGGAAAAAAAAAAAAAAAAAAAAGCACAGGCATGCTGTGGTGCAGGGCTTGCTGACTGCCCTTGCTATTCTGTGAGGGTTGCCTGAACAGCGGTGGGTGTTCGATCCCCTGTCCAGGGATGAGAGATTGGGGTGGTGCCATTTTTACCCCCAGCAACAACAGGGTGGAATGTAAGAGAGCAGTACAGTGGCCCCCTATGGAGGCAGGAACCACTTACACCATAGGCACCATCTGGCAACTGCTTATTTACTGGGGAAGGAATGCCTCTAAGCTGACAAAACAAGCTTCTCTTCCAGAAGACCATCCACCAAATGTACTGAAAATCGAGTGCTTCAGAACCACTTCTGCAGTTCTTGCTGAAATAGGACCAGGCTTGCTCCCCCCCACCCCGTTTCTTTCTTTTTTTTTTTCCCTTCTCCTCCTCCTTCTTCCTCTTCTTTTTCTTCTCCTCCTTCTCCTCCTCCTTTTCTTTTCTTTTCTTTTCTCTTCTTTTCTTCTCTTTTATTTTCTTTTTTCTTTTCCTTCTCTTTCTTTGAAATCAGCCTTATAGTATTTTTATATTCTCTTAATTTTTTTGGTGCCCTTTCCTTTTCTCTTTTTTTGGGATCTAGTCCCCCCCTTTTCCAGGATTATTGCAACAAACAAATCAAAGCACACCTAGTCAAACACCACCCTCACCTCCCATTGCAGACAAGGAGGATCTCTACAGAGACCTGACCATTGGGAAGGAGCCAAAATGCAACAGCAGAGTGAACACAGCATACACCAGAAATACTTCTTGAAGTGCCTGTCTGTGGACAGTGTATGACCCCTTTTTAATATAGCATTACTTTAAGGTGCAGGAAATATAACAACCTTTCAAAACACACATAAGACAGAAACTTAGTCAAAATGACAAGACAGAAAAAGTCTCCCCAAATATCAATAGGAAATCTCAGATAGGGCCTTGCTTAAAACAGATGTAAAAATATATCTGAACAAGAATTCAGAACAATAGTCATAAGACTACTAGCCGGGTTTGAAAATAGGATACAAGACACGAGAGTAACCCTTGCTGCAGAGATGAAAAAACTAATTACTACTCAGGCTGAAATAAAAAATTGGTATAACTGAGATGCAAAACTAACTGTATACAGTCACAATGAGGCCTGAAGGAGCAGAGGAGAGAATAGGTGATATAGAAGAAAAGATTATGGAAAATAATGAAGCTGAAAAGAAGAGGGAAAGAAAACTTTTCGTCTCGAGGGGAGACTTGGAGAACTTAGTGATTGTATAAAACAAAACAATATCCATTTCATAGGAGTCCCAGAAGATGTCAAGTGGGAAAAAGGGCGGAAGGTTGTTTGAGCAAATTATACCTGAGAACTTACCTACTTTTGGGAAAAAAAACAGGCATTCAAGTCCAAGAGGCACAGAAAACTCCCCTCAAAATAAACAAAAACAGGTCAACACCATGAGATACAGTGAAACTTGAAAAATACAAAGGTAAAGAGAGAATTCTGGAAGAAGCTAGGGACAAAGGTCCTTAACGTACAAGGATAGACACGTAAGTTTAGCAAGAGACCCATCCACTGAAAGTTGGCACACCAGAAGGTAGTGGCAGGAAATATTCAATGTGCTGAATGGGGAAAATATGCAGCCAAGAATTCTTTATCCATCAAAGCTGTCATTCAGAATAGGAGAGATAGAATTTTCCAGAGAAACAGAAACTAAAGGAGTTCCTGAACACCCATGCAGCCCAGTAAGAAACTTTAAGGTGGACTCTGTGAGTGGAGGTGAAAAAAAGATCAAAGCAGAAAGACTACAAACACCAGAGAACATCACCAGAAACACCAACTCTACAGGTAACACAATGGCACTACATTCACACCTTTCAATACTTTGAATGTAAATGAACTAAATTCTCCTCCAATCAAAGTCATAGGGTGTCAGAATGGATTAAAAAACCAAAAATAAACAAAACAAAACAAAAAACAAGATTCATCTGTGTGTCACCTACAGGAGACTCATTTTAGACCTAAAGACACGTGCTGATTGAAAGTGGATGGAGAACCACCTATCATACTAATGGATGTTCATAAGAAACCCAGAGTAGACATACTTATATCAGAAAAACTACATTTTAAAACAGATACTATAACAAAAGATGAAGAAGGGCATCATATCAAAATTAAGGGGTCTATCCATCAAGAAGATGTAACAATTGTAGATATCTATGCCCTCAGCTTGTGGCACCCAAATACATAAATCAATTTATAACAAATATGAGGAATAATTGGTAATAATTATTGATAACCATTGATAATAATACAATGATAGTAGGGGACTTTAATACTCCACTTACAACAATGGACAGATCATCTAAGCAGAAAATCAACAAGGAAGTAGTGGCTTTGAATGACACAGTGGACTGGATAGATTAACAGATATATTCAGTACATTTCATCCTAAAGCAGCATACATTCTGCTGTAGTACAAGTACTGTACCGTACAAGTAATGTAGTACAAGTTCAACATTTTCCAGAATAGATTATATACTGGGTCACAAATCAGCACTCAACAGGTACAAAAGACTGAGATCATACCATGCATATTTTCAGATACAACTCTATGAAACTTGAAGTCAACCACAGGAGAAAAATTGGAAAGCCCTGAAACATATGGAGGTTAAGGAACATCCTAGTAAAGAAAGAATGTGTTAACCAGGAATTAAAGAAGTAAAAAAAAGACATGTATGCAAATGAAAGTGAAAACACAATAGCCCAAACCCTTTGGGATGCAGCAGAAGTAGTCCTAACAGGAAATATATTGCAATTCAAGAATATCTCAAGATGCAAGAAAGGTCCCAAATACACAATCCAACTTTACACCTAAAGGAGCTAAAAAGGAACAGCAAATAAAGCCAACAGAAGAAGGAAAATAATAAAAATTAGAGCAGAAACAAATGATACAGAAACAACAACAACAACAACAGTAGGACATATCAACGGAACTAAGAGCTGGTTCTTTGAAAGAATAAACAAAATTGATAAACCCCTAGCTAGACTTTTAACAGTAGAAAGTCCCAAATAGATAAAGACATGAATTTAAGAGGAGATCTCACAACCCACAGTACAGAAATTCAAACAATTATAAGAGAATACTATGAAAAATTACATGCCAACAAACTGGACAATCTGGAAGAAATGGATAAATTCCTAGAAACTCACAAACTACAAAAACTAAAACAAGAAAATATAGAAAATTTGAATAGACCAATAACCAACAAAGAAATTGAATCAGTTATCAAACATCCCCCAACAAACTAGAGTCCTGGGTCACATTGCTTCCCAGGGGAATTCTAGCAGACATTTACAGAAGAGATCAAACCTATTCTTCTCAAACTGTTCCAAAAAATAGAAATGGAAGGACGGCTTCCAAACTCATTACGTGAACCTAGTATTGCCTTAATTTCAAAACCAGACAAAGATCCGACTAAAAAGGAGAATTATAGGCCAATATCCGTGATGCAAGTGGATGCAAAATTCTCAACAAGATGCTAGCAAATCGAATTCAGCAGTACATTAAAAGAATTATTCACTGTGATCAAGTGGGATTTATTCCTGGGCTGCAGAGCTGGTTCAATATTCACAAATCAATCAATGTGATACACCACATTAATAAAGGAAAGATAAAAACCATATGATCCTGTCAGCAGATACAGAAAAAGCATTTGACAAAATACAGCATCTATTTTTGATAAAATCCCTCAACAAAGTAGGGTAGATGGAATATAGTGCAACATCATAAAGGCCATATATGTACGACCCACAGCTAATATCATCCTCAATGGGTAAAAACTGCGAGACTTTTCCATAGCAGACCTTGGAACAAGGGAAGGTGGACATTTACTTCTAAGCTTCTTTTATCTTTGTAATTCTTTTACTGTGAACATGTATTACTTACAATTTTTAACGAGTTTTTTTCAATTTTTAATTTTGGTATAAAGCACAAACCATAAAATTTACCAGCTTATATATTTACATACAGTTCAGTATTATTAAATATATTCACATTGCTGCGTAAAAAAATAACTATACTTATTGCTAATATTAGCAAGAATCATAGTCTCAAAACATACTCCCCTCAGCTCTTCTTACTACCTAAAGTATCTCCTGTATAATAACTCATAGTTTTAAGACACTATCTCTCAAAAGGCACTGAAGAGTAATGCAACCTCACCCAATTAGTTTGGTTTAAGTTGTTATTAAATCAAATTTTACTCACTTTTAAACATGGCTGGGAAATAATAACAAAAAGCACAGAAACAGTTCGATAAAAAGTTGAAAGTGAAGGGTGTAGAAAGTCTAGAACATCAAGTGAGGATGGAAGAGAATAGGACTTGGAGGCAGGATAGGAATTAAGTTCTGGAACACCAGCGGTGGTCAGGGTCCCTGCAATGCAGATTTACTTTTCTTCTTATTTTCTACTCCCTCTACTTCTCCTGAAATCCAAAGAGTATCACATAATCCAAAATATGCCCGTATGAAACCCAGGAGGATGATATTCCCAAATTATAATAAAATTTAGTCAGAATATTGATGACAATAATCGCTTTAAATTTTAAAAATACATGTAAATATTATGTTACATTATTATGTTAAAATTAATAAATATTATTTTCATTTTATAGATAAGTTCAAAGGATTACCTACCAAGTTCCCATAAGCAATAACATTTGGATGATATAGGCCCTAAAATTAGAAAACCTTAACGCTAGGGTCTCCTGGGTGGCTCACTTAGTTAAGCATCCAGTTTTGGCTCAGGTCATGATCTCACAGTTTATGAGT
This sequence comes from Panthera uncia, assembly GCF_023721935.1. Taxonomy (NCBI): domain Eukaryota; kingdom Metazoa; phylum Chordata; class Mammalia; order Carnivora; family Felidae; genus Panthera; species Panthera uncia. The sequence continues at coordinate 61,539,099 of NC_064810.1, read as the reverse complement.
TTGAGCCCACAACAGGCTCTGTGCTGACAGTGCAAAGCCTGCTTCATATCCTCTGTCCCCCTCCCTCTCTACTTCTCCCTCACCTCAACAATAAATAAAGAATGGAAGAAAGAAAGAGAGAAAGAAGTACTTAACTCTAATTCTCCCTCAGGCAAATGGTGAAACTGAGCCTCAGCAGTCTCTCACTGTTAAAAGTTGATAGCATCATTTTTTCCTTTGCAGGGTTTTATGAAACCATGCATATGGAAGTACAAGATTGCATGTAGAAATATGTAACACGGTGCATGACATATTGTGCTTGTTCAGCAAATGCCGGTTTCTCTGACACTAAATTTCATACTCCTGTTGCTCTCCCGTGGGAAGACATGCCATTACTGCATCATTTGTACCTGTAAATTGAAAAAAAGAGCCTGTCCTCTTGCTTTCTCACCTAAATTCGGGACTTTCTCCTTTTCTCTGTTTATCCATCCATCCATCCATTCTATTTACTCTTCATCAATTTATTAATTTCCTATTTACCAAACTGCATTACATCCTTCCTTCTTCAGCTTTTTTCTTTTCAGTCAAAATACTAAGCAGTTTTAGAAAGTGTTTATAAAAAACTAAATATATATATGTATATATATATATATATATATATATATATGAACATAAAAAGATTGAATTTCAAATCTTGGGCTTCTAATCACCACCAAAATATTTGGCTGCTACTACCCACTCCCCTATAGAAAGCTGGCCCTTCTTGAGGCACAATCGGTTAAGTGTCCGACTTCAGGCACAGGTCATGATCTTGCGGTTTGTGAATTCGAGCCCCGCATCGGGCTGTGTGCTGACAGCTCAAAACCTGGAGCCTGTGTTAGATTCTGTGTCTCCCTGTCTCTCTCTGCCCCTCCCCCACTCGTGCTCTCTCTCTCTCTCTCTCTCTCTCTTTCTCTCTCTCTCTCTCTCTCTCACTCTCACTCTCTGTCTCAAAAATAAATAAACACTAAAAAAAAAAAAAATTAGGAAGCTGACCCTTCTTGAAAATGTCAGATGAAGCTGTCAACCCACCAATGGCTATTTTCTGCTTTGTATATTTAGATAATCCAACTAAAGTGGCATATCTAATAGGTCGGGCACGTTAGACTAGTCAAGCAGATAGCTAAATCTCAATAGCTTAACCCAAACAGACATGCTTGGATAAGTATTCAGGTGAACAGAAAAATTTTACATCTAGCGGTCATTAAGGGACCAGGATCCATCTTACTGTTTCACCGTCTCACAGAGCCATGTCATAATGGATACCCAGCCAGAGAAGTAGTACACAGCAATCATGGAGGAGATACACAACATTTTATAATACCCTTTGTCTGACAGTGACCACAACACATAGTCATATAGACACACCAAGCTACAAGGGAGGTGCCTAGTTACCATCCTATTACTGGAGGAGAAAGCAGAATAGAATTCAGCGAACAGTGAGAGTTCAGAGACATAGTGTATGAAAGAGAGGCTGTATTTCAACCATATTTTTGTTTACTCTAAAACAACAAGTTGCTAGTCTTCTGATACTTACCCCTTTTGGCTGAGGAGTCCCTCGAGGAATAGTGATTTATTCTGCCCGTTTCCCAATGGATAACATGTTATTTGGGAGTGTGGGTGGCATGAGTTGTAGAAGGGGGATGATCTTTCTTAATGTAATTTTAAATAACAGATCCAATTTAGTACAGCACCAGCAAAGTATTCAATTAAAAACACATTATTAAAATAAAAATTAATGTTCTGTTGCTGAACTGCTTGGCTGAATGCACCAATTAAAATTTTTCTTATCTTCCCGACCTCCTCTCCAATCTCTTTGGGAAAGAAAAAAGTCATACACACAAACACACACAACTTTCTGACCAAATAAGTTGAGGTTAATGATGAACTCTGTCCCTGAAATACTGTAATCCTAAAATTACCTGCCGCATTTGACACATGTTGTATGGCAAATTAGTGTTATTAAAAAAATAATAATAATGCAAATGTCCAGAAGAAATCCTCATGCAGGTGGGCCTTATTCCTGCTCAAGCACTGGTGTGGGTTGAGGCTCATGCTCACCTTGGTCTGTGGGTCATGTGCACCTTCCACAGTGCCTAACTGCCAAAGACCTTGTCCTTCTGTTTCTGGATTTTTCTTAACCTGCGAGGATTGCCCATGTAGTCAAGAGGGATGGTTAGATGCTAATTCTCAGGTGGTATTCTGCTGGTCCCAGTGCTTTGCATCCTTTTGGGGTTGTGACCTTAATCCACAGAATATGATCTGGGAGCCAGTGGATTGGTTTGTCCACGTAAAGCATGAAGATGAGTTCCATAATCAGTCTCAGGTCCAGCTACTTGACCATCTTCTTGATGAAGCCCATCTTGGAGAACTCCAGGATCATGAGGTCCTCTGAGGGCTACTTAGTGCAGAGTTTTTCATGGGCTCAGGTGCAGTTGCCCATGATGCCATTCTTCAGATGCACATGATAAATGTCTCTGGACTGCACACACATCATGAGGAAGTAGTGATGAAGGTTATGTTGTCATTTTCTTCTATTTAAACATTTTCTTCTCCATTTTTTGTTTGCAGAATATTTCATATCTAGGGTCCCTTGATAGCACTTACATATAAATTTGTTCTATCAAATCCCTTTCACCTTTCGAGAATTCTACTTCAGGGGTGTTTTTTAGTATTCATCCACCTTGTCGCAGTTCCATTCTCCTCAATATCTATGTTTGGATATAATAAATAAGGTAGTTTTTGAAGCAACAAGTTTCCTGGTTTGATCCTGCTGACATTTCCCTTCTTCCTTTAATCTTTTATCTTTCAGTGAGTTAGTTTTTCTATTTTAATGGAAAATTCTGTCAAATTTATTAGTAAAGGTTTATATTCACATCAACAGTGATTGTACCTCCACTAATGCACAGCAGTGGGAATATGCAAATGATCACAGCAATTGCTGTGGACTTGCAAACTAGCTTTCTCATTTGTGTGCATCTGCACTTGCTGATTGATACTTGTTTTGTAAATGCACTAAAGTCAAGTCTCCCTTGTTTTAAAAGAACTCTAGGCCTTCCAAAAAACCAGATGGCCAGGATGGTACCTGTTTGAACTGTTTTTAAAATGGAGTCATAACCTAAATTTCTAAAGCAATCCTATTTGTTATGCTTTGTGATGAGGAAACAGAAGGTGAGAAGCTTGTTATTAATTTTTTTTTTAAATGGCAGTTGTAGACAGCTCTCAGGAATGGTCTCTTGTCACATTGTAGTTTAGGGAATAAAAAGCAGTAAATTCATAAGAAATTCTGTCTGGAATGATCCAATGATATGCATAAAGACAGGTGGATACACAAACATATAGAACATATATACAAACTCAACATATACACACCTGGATACAAAGATACCTGCATAGAAAGACACACCCCACATCTTTTTTTTTCCCCAACTAGAAAAAAAAAATTGGAAAGAAAATTAGAGGAAGAGGTCTTCAAGGGTAATTCTGAGGGTATATTCTGGAGCTGCTTCATTTTTCCACATGTTCAAAATTGGGCAGATATCTCCTTGGTGGTAATTTTCATTGAGGCAACAGCTTGGAGAACGTAGTCTTTCATTCTAGGAAACTTGTACATTTGGTGCAGAAGCAACATTCTGTTACAGGAAGCTACTGTGCCACTAGAGGCTAGGAATGCTTCCTGGTCAGTCTCCCTTTCACCACAGGACACCTTTCAGTCCCTAAAACAGACTTACCCATCCTGAACCAATGTTATCAACAACATTCAGTTTCTCTATTTGGCCATTTGTAAAGCGTTAAATTATACCTTTCTCAGGAGGTGGCTCAATTATTTAACTGATAATTGAATTACTGTAAGTGAATGTACCTTACTCTTATACTTGATGAAATTTAAAAAGAAAACACTTCATATGAAGGTTTTATTTATGAAGATTTCACTTTTGAATATGGCTTATATTAGACTGTCAATAAACAATAACTCTTAAAAAAAAAGCTGTATGAACAGATTGCTCTCCCAGTGGGAATGAACTCCAAATATCAGGGAGAGGGATGACCTAGAATCTTGAAAAGCTAAAACATTCCCAGGAGGAGGCAGATTCTCAGGTATTTTTCTTCTAGTTTTTGCATAGCTTCTCATCCCTGAGAAGTGCACAGTAATGAAATAGGTCAGCATGTGGAGAGATATTAAGGAGGTGTTATCTGCCCTGTGAATCATGTCATTCACTGCTTTATGTTCCCCTAGAAATGGAGGAGAAGCAAGAACTCATTAGAGCAAATCAGACCCAAATTTACAAGCATGTCTTGACTCTCTCTGCTTTAGGTTGGCAGGATGATAGAGGTCAGGGCTGGGGAATGGCAAAGGGGAATCAGCATGCACCCTCTCCTTCTTATACATCATTTATAATTCACCCGTGCTTCAGATGTCTGTCTTTTCATTATACATAATACTGGGTAAGTGTTGTCTGGGATAAAATCAAGCCTGAGTTACAGGTACTGCTTTCAAGGAGCTGGCAGTCAGGAAGGGACAAGGAGAAATTTTAATGTCCACATTTAATTTGAAGGAATATGTGAGTTACGGTTGTGTATATATCTGACTCAGCCTCTGACATTTATCCAAGGGCTTACTATATGAGACACTGTGCCTGGATTATCTCATTTCATTCTTACAAAAATCCAGTGAGATGATTATATACTAGGTTCCATTTTGCAGATAAGGAAGCTGAAGTAATGAGCACAATGTCATATATTTTTTCCGTATAATGTCTTCTAACTTTTACGTGTTGTGCACACATTTGTCAGAGAAACCTTCTTAATACTGCTTTGATCTGGATTTAACTCCTTACTGACTTTCCCACTCATCTCCAGCTGTTATGGATCTGAGACCCTAGTGTCATAGTCCTACTTTGCTGCGTTATTGGCCTCTACTTTCTCACAGGAACCAACAGGTTTTGCCTTCTTCTATTGCTGTTTCTCCATATAACTTAAACTTTCAGGTGTCTGAGCCTTTGCTCCCACCTTGTGAATTCCTTGGTTTCTGTGGAATTGGGGTCTAGTCTTCCCGCTTCCACAGGGAGGAAAGGTCAGTCAGCATGGCTATGTCTCTGCCATGGCATCTGCCATTTGTTCAGCTTTTATATCAGGGTGTCCTTTTCCGACATCTTTTCCTGCACCACACGCCATCTTCTCAAGTTGGCTGTCTATGTTAATTTTTTAGGGGTTCCATCACAATGTGCCACAAATGGAGTGGCTTAGACAACAGGAATATACTGCCTTACAGATCTGGAGGATGGAAATATGAGGTCAAGATGTCAGCAGGGTTGGCTCCTTACAACGACTGTATGGGAGAGGCTGTTCCATGTCTCTTCTCTAGCTTCTGGTTGTGTGCTGGAAGTCTTTGGTTTTCCTTGGCTTATAGAGGCATCACCTTGATCACTGCTTTCATCTTCACATGATGATACCCTCGTGTGTATGTGTGAATGAAACTCCCTCTTTTGATAAGGATACCTGTGTAGGAGTGCTCAAAACACTGACTCCATCTTTGACCCTCCATCTGACTCATGCCCAAGAAATGACCTCCCTGGTGGTTACCTGTTCCAGGCCTCCAGGAGGTTAACATATGTCGTGACCTGATTGAGGGAAGGTTTGTTCTGCTCTCCCCTAAAGTGGCGCATGGAAGCCTCTACCTTAGATAACTAGTAAAGATCTCTGTCTCACAGTTGGTGCCACTTTGGATAACTACCCTTCGACCTCACTGTCATCCCCCTCGTTCTTTTACGGTCTGGGCAGGGCAGAGAATGGGGGCAGAAAGGAAGCACACAGCTGCCATGGATAGTCCTCTGCCAGTTCTGCCTGTCAGTAAGTTATCTTGAATAAAACTCTACAAACAGTATGGAGTGGCTTGTGTTGTTTTTTGATCTCAAAGTGCCTTCTCAGTCTAGAGTATAATTTACTGTCCCTCCTCCATCTTCTAATAACTAGTCATGTTAGATTAGGATTCACCCTGATGACTTTATTTTAACTAAATACATCTTCAATGACCCTATTCACACATAAAGTTACATTTAATGTACTGGGGGTTACGACTTCAACAAATGAATTTTGGGGGACACATTTCTACTCATGGCACTGCCCCTTTATTTGTGTAGTGATCTCTTATGGCTCCCTCTGATTTACTTTGCAACCACTGATTTCTACATTTTTATACCTTTGTTACTGTGGGCAACATCTGGGAACCTCTGAATCATGGTAGGCATTTGGGAGAAGAAAACAGTTAGATCCGATCCTAGGGTGAGTCAAGTCTTTTAGCCCACATCCAAGCAACTGCTTCACAGCTCAAGGCTCAGTTGAAAACAAAGAACGTTCCAAGTTACAATTATTAGAAAGGGATACTTTGCAAAATTCTTTTTTCATGCTGTTTTTTTTGCATCTTAATTATGAACTTGATGCATTGGGCTCTAAACTGTCTGCAGAGTTACAGCCTAATCATATAAGATGAAGTATGGCTGAATAGTAGAGCTGGAACCAAGGAAAATGTCATTAAATCCTTCCAAATGTCATCAAGACAGTTTTTTGGATCAAATTAGATGGATTAAATGTTTCCTTCCTGCATCTGGAACAAAAGTGCAAAATATAGCTTATCAGTGTCTCTTTGAGTTACCATGTAATTCTACAAACACAACACTTTACCCACATAACCCATCACAGGGCATTCACAATAACATTAGGACTTTGTAGGGACTATAAAATTTGGCCTGTTAAACCAATGAGATATTTTTAGCTTTTGTGGGATGTCACTGTGACTGTGTATAAGAATCGCTTTGTCCTTTTACATTTCAAACCATTTTTAAAGGTTAAGTAGAGAAAAACCTGTTTTTGAGCCAACATTCAGAAAACATTTTAAGATTGTTTTGAGGTTTTTTTAGCTAAATTGTACAAATCTGCTCTGATTCCAAATCCAATGGAATCTCGTTCAGTATTTACTAGTAATTAGAAATAAATAATATTTTAAAATGCCAAAGGAATAAAAAACAGGAGAGAATGAGAGTTTTGTCTTTAGAGTAAGTATATTAAGATTATAAAGTAAAAGTCCAAAGTTTGTAGGTAATTGGTAGAGAATGAGGACTAAATAGACTTTTAACTACCTTTAATTTTAACCTTTTGTATTTTATTTCCTTGTTCTGTTATTTGCTATGGAACTATGGAAAGTATTTGAACTTTTAGGTGTGCTGAATCAATCCAGTCCCCCACTCACCTGTAGAAAATCACTGAAATTGTTGGTCAAAATACTAAGGACTAACTACCTTGTTTTAAACATAATTTAAAAAGTCAAGCTTATATTTTGAAATATCAGTATCTTCGATTTAGGTTCCACTAATACCATTTATTCCCATGAGTGCCAATTGTTTTAATCAGAGCTTCCCAATACATTATTAAATTTAGCTGAAGTTGGTCTACAGAGCAGTTTGGGAGATTTTGACATTTGCTGTCAGAGATTTAAGGTGTCACTATGACAGGGACATGAAAAGTTGGCAACACAGACAGAAATAGGCAGTGGCTTTTAAGCTTTTGTGTCAAAAGAAACCAAGCTAATAATATTGGAAAATAATGGGTATGAGAAGAGGATTAGGGGAAAGGAGATCATAGCATAAGTAGATAAGGACACCCTGGAAAAATGACAAAGGGCTGAGGGAACTTCCACAGAACAAGACAGGACAGAAGTCTTAGAGGAATGCAAAATGACATATCATGTGACTTTATGAAAAACAATGTCTGAGATTATTATAATTTTAAAAGTTTTCATACATTTAATTAATAATGAAAAGATTTAAGTACTGTTTACAATTATAGAAAAGTAAATAAGTAGTCCTTTTTTTTTCCATTGTTATTGAAATGAGTGCAAGATACCACATTTCTCCCAAGTTGCAAAGGGTCTCTTCAGAATATAAATGGGCTGTTCAGCAGTCATTTAAAACTTTTCAATTGCAGAAGAGAGGGGAGAAAACAAGGAGAAATTCAGAATTGATAAAATGTCATGAGGAAGATGAAGACAGGGAGACAAAAATTTCCCAAAGGCATGTTTTAGTCAGGGAAAAAAGTCATGTCCTTTAAACAACTTTTCATGATTTTTTATTATAATTCATGATTTAAAAATAATTGTTAGCTATTAAAGGTTCTTTGGGGCATGTTTTGTATCCTTTCTATCAAATTTTATTATCTTGTAGTATATTCTGTACTCAGTATTTAAAAAGCAAATTCTTTAACATAGATTTTCCTTAGATTTCTCACCTATAAATGTAGGTAATACATTTATACCTGTTAGTGTTGATTGAATGGATTGTTAACTTAAAGAAGCTTCAACACAATAAATACTCATTGAGGAATGTGTGTTCACTATTGCTATCCATAACAATGAAGTAATTTTTGTATGAATTAAATGAACAGAAAATATTGCCACCTTGTTCTAAATTGAATGATAGTTTGTGTGTATGTGATAGCATCATTTGTATTTTGGGTTGTTTGAGGATGTAGTAAAGACATTTTAAACCTGTACTTTAAAATTTTAATGCAGTATCTTGTCTAAAAATGTTTTTCTGTCATCTTTTGTGTATTTTAAAGGCTGTTTTACAATGCAGTGTATATCAAAGGTAGTTTGAAAAGGCCTCTGTAGGAATATGATAGTGAGAGAAATGTAAGGAAATATATAAATATGCACACACATACACACACACACACACACACACACACACACACACACAAGAAACTACTAAAATATCTCTCCACTAACAATGTCTTTTTACCTTTAAATATTTTTTTAGTCTATTTTTAAAACAACTATTTGAATAGTGGTAAAAATTCATTGGTAAAGGCAGTCATGTTTGTTGTGCCAAAAAAGTTTGAAGTAGAATTTTTGATTATGACCTTCTCTAGGATAAGGATTAGATGTTACTCATCTAGAATATCCCCTGGCTCATAGTAGGCACTAAATACATTATAAATTAATCAATCAATCAATGAATCAATCAATTGGTACATGAATAGAAGAATTAAAAGCAAAAAGCCAGCAAAGAAGAGAACAGTACATATCCTAACTTTCCCACCAATTGTTTTTCTTTTTACTACTTTGACAGGGAGATCTTGGGGTGATGTATTTTTAGAATTCTGAGAAACTGTTTTGTAAGCACAAAACATGTCACGCTGAAGAGTATAGTGATATTTGGCAGCTTAGAAGCCTGGTGTACTTTGATACTTTGAATCAAAGGGTTCTGAAAAGCAAATCTAAGCCCACAGTCACAGAGCAAATCAAAAGGCTGTAAGAGGACTCAATAAAAAGAAAACACACATTTAATTATTTCTTAAAAAATATTAGACTATATGTTAAAAATATAGACTACATATGTAAATCTTAGAATATAATCCCTAGGATGGCAGAGACATTCTTCACCCTTCTGATCTTGGCCGCTACATAGCATCATGCGTATATTTTTTTTATTACTTCGGTTTTTGTTGAATGATCTAATGAATTAATTAATGATATTGCAAAAGGTTAAGGAGTTAGGAGTCTATAGGCTGATAGAAAAAAGGATTGATATTAGTAAATTCAAGTTTGTGCACAGAAAGATATGAAAGGCGCTGGGTGGATATGAAGGAAGAGTAAAAGGTTACAGATTCCAAGGGTAAGTGAGCAGCATTGGGTATGGAAAGCGGTCTTTAGCTAAACGTTTGCCCATATTGAGGCTCATTTTCTCTAACCAAAAAGTGTTTAAGCAATTTGGGAGAAAGGGAAAATTTAAAAATCACGGCGAAAGCAAGTTATGTATTATGTTCCTCTGCAGACCTCATAAAAGAGCAATTTACTCTTGCATGTTCTCTAAATGTTTGTAAAAGAGAATGTTTTATGGGCAGACAGATTTTAGATTCTTTCCCATCTCTGAATCTTAACTAATTCACTTAAAAAACAAGAAAGCTTTATATACCTGGCAAACTAAAAAGTCTTTTCTGCCGCGGGGGTCTTATGATTGGGAGATTTGAGTTCTGGGTTGGTCATTTTTAAAATTAACATAACTGAAAAAGCCATTAAGAGAAAGCAATTAGAACTCAAGTAAAGGCAAGACTAGTCAGATCTCAATTTCTCTACACTCTAGACTTAACTCACTGGAAATGTCTCAGTGGCAATACCACAGACTGGCAAGTGACAACAGTTATATTATGGTCAAGAAATTGGGGCTGTTTCCTTCCACGATGAACAGTTTTCACCTCAAGTTTGCAGCTTCACAGTAAATAGATAATATCATCATTAGTATATGTAATAAGAATAAAAACCATAAAGATGTGGGGCTTTGAAGAATATTGGACTGATACTTTTGTTTTGCAGATAAGTATAAGAAGGATAAATGTCTTATTCAAGGTCACAAAGCTAGTCCAGGACAGAAATGTGAATAAAATTTAGGGTTCCTGATTTCTTTATGTAGCACACTTTTACTATATTATATACAAAAAAGAAACAAACAAAAAGTTGCATATGTGGACAAAAAGAGAAGGATTTAGTTGAGATAAGTCTTCAAATAGGTTTAAATCAGGCCATTTATTGGAAATTGTAATTTTATGAGAACAGTCCTGATTATCACTATATCTTCAATGAGTTGCAGAAAATCTGGCACTTGGTGGGTCATCACCATATAAATTTTCAGATATGATTTACATATAATAATTTGCACAGATTTACACACTCAGTTTAATGAATTTTAGCTATTTTATGCACCCATGTACAGAACATTACCATGTACATGTAACCGTGTATAGAATACAAATATTCTATATATGAGTCCTTTGTCAGATATATGCACTATGAAAACGTTTTCTCAGTCTGTGTCTTGCCTATACTTTTTCTTCACAATGTCATCTACCCTATCCCAGAAAGTTCCCTCATGTTATTTATGGTCAATCTCCTCTTCATTCTCTCCACCCGCAGATGTGATCGCTCTTAAATTTCTATCACTGTAGATTAGTTTTGTATATTCTTGGAATAATATAAATAATTAAGTCATATTTTTGTGGTTGGTTTTTCACTCCTCATAATGTTTCCGAAATTTATTTATGATTTTGCCTGTATCAATAGTTTCTTCTTTTATATTATATAGTAGTGTTTATTGCATGACTATAACACATTTTGTTTATTCATTCTCCTGTTGTTGGGCATTTGTGTAATTATGAATATGGAAGTTGCTATGAACATCCTTTTACAGTTCTTTTGGATATTCTGAACACATTTTCATGTATTTGTTGCCATTTGTATTTCTTCTTTGTGAAGTATATATTGAAGTCATTAACCATTTTGTCATTGGGTTTGTCTTTTTATTATTTGTCCTTTGCTTATTGCATTATAGGATTTCTCTAATATTCTGCATGTAAGTTCTTTGTCAAATGGATATATTATTTTTCTGATGTTTATTTATTTATTCTGAGAGAGAGAAAGAGACACTCTGAGACAGGGGGAAGGGCAGAGTTAGAGAGAGAAAGAGAAAGAGAGAAAAGAGAGAGAGAGAGAGAGAGAGAGAGAGAGAGAGAGAGAGAGAGAATCCTAAACAGGCTACACTCTGAGAACAGAGCCTGACATGGGGCTTGTTCTCATGCCTGTGAGATCATGATGTGAGTCAAAATCAAGAGTTGGACACTTAACCGACTGAGCCACCCAAGTGCCCCTCAAATGGATATGTTATGAAAACTTCCTTGCAGTCTGTTTTTTGAGTATTTCTTAATGTTTACTTTAATGAGATACAAATTTTAATTTTGATGAAGTTTAACTGATCATATGTTTTCTTTTAGAGTTACTGATTTGTGCACTGTGGAAATCATCTTTGTCTACTCCCTAGGTTACAGAAATATTCTTATTTTTCTTCTGTGCTTTCCGAATTTAAGTCTAAGATTCATCTCAAATTAAATATTTTATTTATGGAGTATAAGAGTTGAGTTGTTCCGCTTATTAAAAGACTTTTCTTTCCTCTATTGAATGAACGTGGTACCTTATCTGAAGATTAATTGACTTTATATGTGTGGGATTATTTCTGGACTTTGTTATTTTCTAATGATCTATATGTTTATTCTTTATGTAAATTATTATACTCTGTTGCTTACTGTAGCTTTGTAATAAATCTTGGAAGTAGATAGTGTTAAGTCATTTAACTTTCTTTAAAAGATTGTTTTGACTATCCTAAATCCTTATTTTGATCCAAATTTTAGAATGAGCTTGTCAATTATCTTCAAAAATAGCCTGATAGGTATTACATTAAATTAAAAGAGAAAAAACATCCTTAATGTATTAAAACACAGGCACAGCTCTTCATTTATTGGAGTCTGTTACATTTCTCAACAATGTTTTATCATTTCATTGTGGAGATGTTGCATATTTTTAGTAGATTGTTTATGTATTTAGTATTTCTAATGATGTGAACTATTTTACTTTTTCCTAATATTATTGCTCGTGTATAGAAACACTTCTGATTTTTTGTGAGTTTGAATTCTACAGTGTGACTGAATTTACTTAGTTCTGGCCTTTTTGTAGATTCTATGAAGGTTCTCTCTATATATAATTATTTTGCTTGCAAATTACACAGTTTTAATTCTTTTATAACATTAAGCTTTTATTTATTTTCCCTACCTCATTGTACAGAAGGGAAACTCTAGGAAAATACAAAATAGAAATGATGAGAGAGGACATTCTTCTTTGGGAGAGTTGTGGAAAGGCCGTATTTCTACATCTACTGAGATGATTATATGCTGTTTTGAATTATTCTGTTAGTATGGTGAAATATGTTAATATATTTTTTAAAAAATGTTGAACCACATTTACATACCTGAGATAAAATCCATCTGTTCATGATGTATCACTGTGTGTGTGTGTATGTGTATTTGTACTCAGTGTCTTTCTGTTTTTAAGATTTTGCATCTGTGATCACATTAGATCTTGGTCTTTAGTTTTTTTCTTATATTTGCCAAGTTTTGGTATTGACTATATTAGTTAAAAAGTGTTTCTTCCTCCTTCAGTATCTGAAAGAACTTATGTAGAATTGGTATTATACCTTACTTAAACATTTGATAAAATTTCAATAAAAACATTTAAGCCCATAATAACTTTGTAGGAACGTTTTTGATTATGAACTCATTTTATGTTGCAGTTATGGGCTATTTGGTTTTCCTGTTTCTTATGATATCAGTTCAGATAAGTATATTGTTCAAGGAATGTGTCCGTTTTATCTGACTTGTAGAATGTATTGGTATAAATCCTTTTATTTTTTTGTACAATCTCTAGTAATGTCCCTTTTCATTCTTGATGTCATTTGTATTTTCTCTTTTTTCTTGATAAGTCTTGTTTAGAAATTTGTCAAGTGTATTCATCTTTTTAATGATTCCACTTTCAAAATTTTGATACCTGTTGTTTGTTTTATATTTTGTTGTTTTCTGTTTTTGTCTTCATTATTTTTTTGTATTTACTTTGGGCTGAATTTGTTGTTTTGTCTAGCTTCTAAAGTAGAAATTTTGGGGGTGCCTGGGTGGCTCAGTCATTTGGGCATCTGACTCTTGGTTTGGCTCGGGTCATGACCTCTCAGTTTGTGGGTTAGAGCGCCACATTGGACTTTGTGCTGATGGTGCAGAGCCTGCTTAGAAATCTCTGTCTGTCTTCCTCTCTGCCCTTCCCCTGCTCTCCCTCTTTCTCTCTCAAAAAATAAATAAACCAAAAAAAAATTTTTTTTAAATAAAATAAAGTTGAAGTGTTGGTTACTTATTTAAAAATAATTCTTCTTTTCTGCTATAAACATTTAAGCTATAAATACCCCCGGTGCAGTTTTAGTGAACCACACAGATTTTTATGTACTATGTTTTTATTGTAATTCATCTTGTACTCTTTTATAATTTTCTGTTTGATTTCTTTTTCGTCCTATAGGTTATTTAAAAATTTGTTATTAAATATAGCTTTTAAAAATTATTTTCTAATTTGATACCATTGTATCCATAGGATATATTCCATATGATTTTAATTATTAAGCATGTTTGAGACTTTTTTTATAAGTAGTAGGTTAGTCTGTTTTGGTGGATAATTCATGCGTACCTGCAAAGACTGTACAGCTGTTGGGATAGACCTATATATATATATAGTTGTTGGGTGATGGTTATATAAAAACTCTGGACACAAAGGTGGACTTGTCATCTCCATATAATCTGTCAAGTTTTGCTTCGTGTATTTTCAAATCTCTTTTATTGGGTACATTCACTTTTGGAATTGTTATGACTTCTTGATGAATCAACCCTCTTTACAATTAGGAAATATTTCTTTATTTCTCCAGTAATATTCTTTCCCTTGAAATCACCTTCGTCTGAAATTAAGATGTCCAACCAATTTCTCAATTTTAGTGTTTAAATAGTATCTTTAACACAATATATCTTAATCATAAAATTATGTCTTAATCTTAGTATTTTAGTGGTATTGTTTTTACACATTTACTTTCAACTTCTCTCCCTTTACACATAAAATGCATAGAATTGTGTCTTTTTAATATAATCTTATTATCACTGACCTTTACATGGGATGTTTTGTTTATTACCATTTAATGTATAATTATTAATATAGTTTTGTTTTAATCTCCTGTCTTCATGTTTGGTTTTTATTTCATTTAATAACATATCTCTGTTTTTCTTTCCTTCCATCTTTGAGTTATAACACATTTTCTTAAATTCCATTTTCACTCCTACTTTTGGTATTTAGATTTATAGCTTTGTGTTGTAATTTTATGGTTTATATAGAGCAGTGATGTCTAAAATAACTTAACTGATGGAAATCTCCTATATCTGTTCAATCAAACATGGTGGCCACCAGGGATATGTAGTTACTTCGCACTTGAAATGTGGCTAGTGTAACTTTAGGAGCTGAATTTTTAATTTTATTCAATTTTTATTAATTTCTACCTAAATTTAAATATCAACATGTAGCCACTGACTACCCTTGTGGGAAGTATAGGCTTAGAGTTTACAATATGAATCTTAGACTCATTGCAGTGTAGACTCAAATAATGTTATGCTATAACACATGCAGTTTAGTGGGGTTTTTTTGCTCTCTTCCTCCCCTTTGTGCTCTTGATTTTGTATATTTTAGTTCTATACTACATATGCTAACAATCTCTAAATACATTCGGTATTATTATTACTTTTCTGTTTTTTAAAGTGTATTTATTTATTTTGAGAGAGTGAGAGAGAGAGAGTGGAGAGGCAGAGAGCAAAGGAAAGAGAGAAAAGGTGGGGGAGGGGAAGAGAGGGAGGGAGACAGAATCTCAAGCAGTCTCCAAAGAGTCAGCCTGAAGCCCAAGGAGGGCTTGAACTGAGAGATCATGACCTGAGCAACAATCAAGAGTCTAACACTTAACTGACTGAGCCACCCAGGTGCCCCGTTTATTGCTTTTATTTTAAATGCTCTGCAACCCTTCAAAAATATACATAGACTTAAATACAGATATAGACTGAAAGGTCTTTTATATTTTCCCAGGTATTTACTATATTTTATGCCTTTCATTCATTCTTGCAGATCTGGGGTTCCATTTGGTATCAGTTCTCTTTAGCTGAGTGTCTTGTAGTACATTGCTGCTGAGGTAAATTCCCTAAGGTTTTGTTCTCTGAAATTACTTTATTTTCCCCCTTTTTTGGAAGAAGAGATAGATCTATATATAACACTCATAGGTTGACTTCTGGTGTTTTGCACTTTATATTATCGCCTTGTGCAATAATACATTGTGCAATTATTTTTAGTGGAAAATAAACCATCATGCACGTTGTTCCATTGAAGATAGTCTATTTTTTACGGACTCATTTTAAATTATTGAAATTTGTTTTCAGCAATTTAACTATGACGAGGTGTGTTTTGCTTTGTCGTATTCTGCATGGGGTCCACTGAGTATCAGATATGTGTTAACACCTTTCAATCATTTTGAATCATTCTCTGCTCTGTTTCTTTAAATACTTTTTTTATCCTTTTCTCTATCTTCTTTTTCTACAGTAATCGTGGGTTTGATATTGTCCTTCAGATCTCAAACACTTCTCTATTTTTAAAAATTATTTATTTATTTTACTATATATGTATAGTTATTTTTTTCAGCTCTTTTTTTTAATATATGAAAATTATTGTCAAATTAGTTTCCATACAACACCCTATATTTTCTATATATATATATTATATATATTATATATATATATATAATATATATATGGCTTTAGTTTTGATATCTTCTATTGATTTGTTTATTTTAAACATGAAATTTATTTAAACAACAAAATGTTTGACTTGAGTGGAAAACTATCTAGGATTTATTTCCTTTAGAGTAATTTGTTCCTACTTAAGATAGATCACCCTACATGTTACAGCTATGTACAAAAATGTTATGAAATATTCCTTGGGTTTATAATGATAAATGTAAAGCATTAAAATTCTCTAATCAAACAGAGTATGCAAGTTTTTATATTGTTCTTTTTTGTTTTCTTATGAGAGCAAAAATAGCTTACTAACACATGAAAATAGGAGCTGAATGAGCATGTCACAGATGGAGATTTTTTCCATATCCATGGCATTTCCCCAATATTTTTCCCCATCCCATCTCAATTTGGTATTGATCAAAATATATCGTTGGTTATTAAGTTAAAAACTCCAATATGCTCATGTACATACACACAAGTTACTTTATGTGCAGCAAAGGAATGGGGAAGGGGAAAATGAAAGAATAGAGAAAACTACACTTTAGTCGTCAGGATGTGGTGGAACCAGACAGTGATTTTCTTTCTTTTTTTATTTTTTTAAAATGTTTTTAAATGTTTTTATTTGTTTTTTTTTTTGAGTTCTACTAAACATTTATTTTATTTTATTTTTTTAATATATGAAATTTATTGTCAAATTGGTTTCCATACAACACCCAGTGCTCATCCCAAAAGGTGCCCTCCTCAATACCCATCACCCACCCTCCCCTCCCTCCCACCCCCCATCAACCCTCAGTTTGTTCTCAGTTTTTAACAGTCTCTTATGCTTTGGCTCTCTCCCACTCTAACCTCTTTTTTTTTTTTTTCCTTCCCCTCCCCCATGGGTTTCTGTTAAGTTTCTCAGGATCCACATAAGAGTGAAACCATATGGTATCTGTCTTTCTCTGTATGGCTTATTTCACTTAGCATCACACTCTCCAGTTCCATCCACGTTGCTACAAAAGGCCATATTTCATTTTTTCTCATTGCCACGTAGTACTCCATTGTGTGTATAAACCACAATTTCTTTATCCATTCATCAGTTGATGGACATTTAGGTTCTTTCCATAATTTGGCTATTGTTGAGAGTGCTGCTATAAACATTGGGGTACAAGTGCCCCTATGCATCAGTACTCCTGTATCCCTTGGATAAATTCCTAGTAGTGCTGTTGCTGGGTCATAGGGTCTGTCTATTTTTAATTTTCTGAGGAACCTCCACACTGCTTTCCAAAGCGGCTGCACCAATTTGCATTCCCACCAACAGTGCAAGAGGGTTCCCGTTTCTCCACGTCCTCTCCAGCATCTATAGTCTCCTGATTTGTTCATTTTGGCCACTCTGACTGGCGTGAGGTGATATCTGAGTGTGGTTTTGATTTGTATTTCCCTGATAAGGAGCGACGTTCTCACACCATTCACCAAAATAAACTCAAAATGGATAAAGGACCTGAATGTGAGACAGGAAACCATCAAAACCTTAGAGGAGAAAGCAGGAAAAGACCTCTGTGACCTCAGCCGTAGCAATATCTTACTGGACACATCCCCAAAGGCAAGGGAATTAAAAGCAAAAGTGAATTACTGGGAACTTATGAAGATAAAAAGCTTCTGCACAGCAAAGGAAACAACCAACAAAACTAAAAGGCAACCAACGGAATGGGAAAAGATATTTGCAAATGACATATCGGACAAAGGGCTAGTATCCAAAATCTATAAAGAGCTCACCAAACTCCACACCCGAAAAACAAATAACCCAGTGAAGAAATGGGCAGAAAACATGAATAGACACTTCTCTAAAGAAGACATCCGGATGGCTAACAGGCACATGAAAAGATGTTTATTTGTTTTTGAGATAGAAACAGAGAGAGTAGGAAAGGGGCAGAGAGAGGAAGACACAGAATCTGAAGCATGCTCTGAGCTCTGAAGTGTCAGCACAGAGCCCAACACAGGGCTTGAACTCACGAGCTGTGAGATCAGGACCTGAGCTGAAGTTGGACATTTAACGAACTGAGCCACCCAGGTGCCCCAAAACTGCAGTTTTCTAGTTGAGGTTGTACTCTTGGTCTGGAGGAAGAGTTCTGGAATAAAGTGGCAGATTCCATTTTTTCGTAAACACCTCCTGTCTGCAGCAGGAACACATCAATTATATCTTTATGTTCCATCTCTAACTGTGCAGGAGTGTTTGTTTCATTGATTGGCTGCTCGTCCCTTTGGCATCTGATCTGCCTCATTGACAAAGCTCATTGACAAGCCTGTTGTTCACAACAGGCTTTCATTAGTTTACTAAATGCACTGTGCCTCTTAATCTTAAATAGCACCACAGAACCATCCTGACCCACCACCTTCAAATGAACATGATCATTGTTCCCACTCTTGCCTCCTTCCATGGGCTTTTCATCTGCCGTGGTGTGTGCCACATTCCCCTCAGCTGCTGCCTCACAGAGGTACCAGGACTTCACTTGAACGAGCACACACAAGGAGTACCAGGAGCGCTATTGACCTGTCTTCAAGGATACTAATTCTTTTCAGATTCCCGTCTGGTCTTCAATTTGTCTAATAAGTGCTTAATCTATGATATTGCATTTTTTAATAGAGAGTTCAATACATTTTTCTTTAATATAATCATGTTTCTGCTAAAATCCACCATCTCTTTATTCATATTGGTCACCTTTTCTACTTGCTCCTTTAGATTTTTTTGTTATTTTATTTAAAATCTCTGATAATTTTGGGGTTCCTGGGTGGCTTAGTCAGTTAAGTGTCTGACTTCAGCTCAGGTCATGATCTCACCATTAGTGAATTCAAGCCCCTAGGTGGGCTTTGTCCTGATAGCTGAGAACTTGGAGCCTGCTTCGGATTCTGTGTCTCCCTCTCTCTCTGCCCCTCCCCCACTCAGACTGTCTCTGGGTCTGTCTCTTTCTCTCTCTCTCTCAAAAATAAATAAACAGTAAAAAATTTTTAAATCTCTGTTAATTTCAACATCTGGGCCATCTCTGGGTCTGCTTCTCTCCATGTATTCTCTTTTTGCTGTGATTTACATATTTTATTTGTCATGTAAATTTTATGGCACTAAAGATATTTTGTGTAAGAAAACAGTAGAAATGCGTATAAATCGCATATATGTCTAGAAAACAAAAGTCTATGCTAGAGAGCTAAATAAATTTGGTCTCTAGTTGAGATGTGTTTGGTCTTTGTTGCAGCTTTAGTTTGACCACAGGCTTTAAATGTTTGAAAGTGGAATTAAAATGAAACCCTGCAGATTTGGGGTTGAGCGCTAGTGATATCCATAGATCTCAATGCTTCTCTGCCCAAGTCCTAGCTTTTTAAAACATGAAGATCTCTGCTTATACAGCACTTTCAGCTCTTCATATTTCTAAGGAGTTTTCTTTGCTCTCCTCCAGGCCTACTAAGACTTTGTATGCCCAGGAAGATCTTTCCTCTGCAGAATGCCTTAGAGAAGTCCCACTCAGAACCCTGTTTGTCTGCAGCTCTTAAAAGCTGAAATCTGGAGTTGGAATTCATCCCTCTCTGCTCTCCACTCCTGCCTTCAAGCCTGTGGAGAACTTCCCCTGAGCAGTCAGTAAAGACCCAGGCAGTAGAATTAGTGAGTGAGTGCACATTCACTCTACAACTACCCTAGAGTCTCAGAAGTCAAATGTTTCTTGGTAGCCCACATAGAGGCCTTAAAATTTTGTTAAGAAGGAACGCCTGACTGGCTCAGTTGGTGGAGCATTCAATTCTTGATCTCAGGGTCATGAAATGAACCCCACATTGGATGTAGAGATTGCTTAAATAAATAAACTTAAAAAAATCTAACTTTCTTCTTTTGTTAGTATTGTTAAAGAGTCTGCTGATTTCCTGTCTATGGGGAATTTTTTCTTTTCCAGCTAGTCAACCAGGGAGGAGAGTAGATTTATATGTCATTTTCTTTCAAGGGTGCCTGGGTGGCTCAGTTGATTGAGTGACTGACTCTTGATTTCAGCTCAGGTCATGATCTCTCAGCTGGTTGTGGAATTGAGCCCCATCTAGGGCTCTGTGCTGAGTGTGGAGCCTGCTTGGGATTCTTATTCTTTCTCTGCCCCCTCTCCTGCTTACGCACACTCTCTCTCTCAAAGTAGAAAAAAGAAATAATAATAAATAAAAAATAAAGATTATTTCAATGTCACTTTTCTTAGGAGTTCAGGAAAATATTCTGTACCTCACATGATTTGTTTTGCTTGGTATGGTGAGAGTTTTACTCTCTTATAATTTCCTAGTTCACAACCAGAGGTGGAACCATCAGTCAACATATTTGCTAATGTAATGAAGGGAAGTAGAAGAGCCGGCTCTCCTGTGTTAAGTTTTCAAATTCTAGATCTTTTCCTAATTTGCTCCTTTCTATATTCTTAAGAAAGTTGTTTTGTTTTTAATTTTTTTAACCATGTCTGTTTCCTCACTCTTAAAAATGGAAGAGTAATAAGACCCAATTTATAATTTTTTGGTGAGGATTAAATGAGTTATATATAAAAAACTTAGAATGACGCCTGAAACATAGTAAAAATTATATGAATGCCAGTTTATATTTTTAATTGGAATAGAGTTTTCTTCAGAAAGCATAGAATGTGTTCAAAAATCTCAGCAAAATAGAGAAAGGATCAAGATAACCCCTCACACACATTTTGTAGAAGATGGAATTAAAAACTACCACCAATTATTAAAACAAAAGATAACTCCATAGAGTAGCGTGTAATCAACCTGAATAACATTTTCAAGTTACTGGTGAGTTACGTGCTTTATCAGTGGAATCAGGCACTTAGTTGAGTGGGGAAGAAAATATGCTGTTACATAAATTAAAATAATTGGAGGGGTAATCATCCCCTTTGGCATTTAGATATACACAATCACTGCTGGTCTGTATACCTCCTGGAGTTGATGAAATACCCTACAGTCAATGCACAGTGGATTCTCTTACCTTTTTTTATGCCCCCCCTCAAGAAGCACTGGCCGACTATGCCTTGTTCTCAGCTCCTGAGATTGTCTATAAATGAAAGAAATAAGCTTCGGAGACCAGATGGAACATCTTTTTTAGCCTCCAATTTTTCTCTCTTTTTAATCTCTCTCTCTCTCTAAAGTATTTGCCTCTTCAAAATCTCTCCTCTTATGTCTCATTACCTTTGTGATATCTTCCAGTTACCTTCCTATTTTCCTCCTCTTCGTTCATCTCATGTAACTCAAGCCAAAATAACAAAAAATAGTAATAATAATGATAATAATAATAATAATAGTATGCCATATAATATCTCTTGTAGATTAGGGAGATCAATGCACGATATTCTTTGCTAAGTATATCTTTTTTGTTGCTTTCTGTTTTGGGGGTGGTTGGGTGGCTGTACATGGATCAAACCCAGTAAGTATGTCTTTTTATTAATAATTATTTTATTAATAATTATTCAAAACTCCACAACTGTGGGAACATGTCGATAATGAAAAGGGGTTTTAAAAATTAAAAACAAAACAAAACAAAAACCACAGAATCATCTAAATTAGGTCTAACCTGTCAAAATTAAAATCTGGAAAAACCGTGACTCTGATCCACAAACTCTTGAGAGACAGTCTCAGCTCTGTTTTCTTAGGTCTTCTCAGGCTACACTGGGTCTCTCCAATTACCAAAAATGTGATCAGCAGCAACGTTAGCATGTTTACTACCATTGGGAGTATTGAAACACTCTTTCTCTCAGCCTCATTCTCCTCTAACACCCCTAAACAATATACAACTCTGCCTAGCACTCTCTCTTTCAAAGAAACACACACCCAATGCTGAAAATAATGCAATACATCTATTCTGATGCACTTTTAGATCCTGTGACTGCTGGTTCAGGGAGATATTTTTAGACAAGGGGCTCTTCCAGTATAAACAACAACTTATATAGAAGTCTGGCTCCATTCCTAATGAATTTGCCAAGAAACAAGGGTTTTCAGGATGTTGTATGTACATTTTCTGAAGGAAAAATTGAAAGTGGGCAACCTGTACTCCTTCCCATCTGCTTCTCTGCACTCTGCTAGGCGAGCAACCAATATCGGTCATAAGGTCTGTTCCACCTACCCTACTGATGGATTGTTTTCTCTTTGCCTTGTTTTCAAGGTTGATACTCTGAGCCAAACAGGCAGGCAGCTGTGGAGGACAGGAGCACAACTCTCAAATTCTTTAGCTAATTGCCAAAGGCAGCTGAGTTCAAGAGTCCCACCTGTTAGTGAGCAGCCAATTATTTGTATGCTTATAAATCACCTTTTAAATATTAACAAGCCCTAATAAACCTTCGCTACTGATTACCATAGTAACTGACCATGTCACAAAGGAGAAGGAGACTACTGACATATGGACAATGGGTCAGTGGCCCTGTATCTCCTAGGATTGCCATTTTTACTCCTTCACATGAAACTATTATGTATAAGAACAACCAAAAATCACGTGATTAAGGGAGCATAGGACATGATGAAATGCCTGTTTCTCTTCTCCAGCCCAGGGAGTCTAAAGGGAACAGAATGGGTCCAACTCTCCGTAAGCTATGGGAGCAAGCTGCCCGAACTTGTTAAGTGGAAGTTCCTATGTATAGCCATACAGCTGGTCTACTTAGGCCACCCGCTGTCAGATATTTTATTTCCCAAAGCTTCCTGGGCTGCTGGGTTCCACCAGTCTAAAGAGATTTCCCTAATGCAGTTTGTTGTTGCAAATAGGTAAGATGCTACTTGTGGGATGCTCAGTAATATTTAGTGAGATACAAGAAATGGTTTCAGATGAAAAAGAACAGATTTTTGCTCACAGCAAAGTGAAGGTACTTTCTCTCTTCTTTTAAAAGCACAGTGAGAAGGCAACCACCCGTGACCCAAAACTCTTTTTATAGTAGAGAAAGAAACCACCTTCTGCCTTGAACTGTTTTTTTCTAAACTAGATATAGGGAAGCTCACCACAAGTGGTATGGAGTATGAAATGACAGCTCAAAGAAGCTGATGGTTTCAGGGCATTAGTGAATAGTGACCTAATCAAGCAATAGAGAAATGTGATTGTAATCATTTTGCCATGACTGACCCAGAAATGGCTTTTACCATGATTTCTGAGAGATATTAGTGTTCAATAGAAAATTGAATTGACCATACTATAGAGAAGTTCCTTACCCTTCAGCAGGTGTTCAAACTGATACCTTTAACCTCCAAGCTGCCTACTCTAGGGCAAAGAGCATGAGCTTTAGATTAGGATTTCTTAGTGTCACTACCATTTATGTGCCTCCCCCAGCTGAAGGATCAATGAAATGGATGTAGGTCTTCACAAGTTGTTAGATTTTGATGACAGTTATGCTGCCTGTGGTGGGGATATATTGTCCCCTCTACCTTGGGTGTTCCCTGAATTGTTTTTATTATGAAGGGAGTAGGGATGCAGAGGCTGCATGAGATTTGTTTTATATATCTATATATCTTTTATATACCTAACTGGATGTATGTATATGTTATGTTGGAGTTATGGAGTGATGGGAAACTTGCCTTCTCCTGCCACTGTTACTTTCTAGGGATAGCATCTACTTCATGTTTGGCTCCTACTAGTCCTTCTTCCAATCTTCTATGCCCACTAGACTGAATATTCAGATAGAGATTTAGAGTCTCTACAAAGGTGCAGAGATGAAATCAAATCTTAGGTAGTATATTACAGAGAGTTGTTCACCAAATGAAATATTGTAGTATGCCTAGGGTGACTATATGAATAAAAATCCAGCGGGAGAGAAAATGTAGGACTGATGAGAGGTCAAGGGTGGATAAGTTATGTTGAAAATGCTGTCAAAATTAAAGGCTGCAAAGAATGCCTAGGTGAAAGGGCAATCAACCATGTGGATTGTAGAGAAAAGTTTATAAAGGAACTTAAGGCCCATTGGTCTTTTTCCATCAGGGTGGTGGTGAGGTTGGCAAGGTGAAGGAGTAATTTGTAAGTGTATGCATGACTGATTTAAGAAGAACCAAGTCACTTGAAATACCAAGGGAAAGCAGGCGAATCACCCATGTAGATAGGGATTTAACACCCTCACTCCCCAGGCCTCCTCTTCATTTGGAGTGGTCGAGTGGAAAAGGTGGAAACAAAAACAGGACTCCAACCCTACTTGTGCTTCTGAATAGGTCTTAGACATTGGCCAAGTTGTTTCTCATTTTGGGCTCCTCGATTTTGAGCCCCTCTCTATGTACTTTTTAAGGATATATGAGCCCATACCAATATAATTAATGTGTAAATTTATGAAAGCGGAATGTCTCTAAATAAAATATTGCCTATGTGGAAGACAATAATATTACTAATGATAATAATGACCCCTCCTATCTTTTGGCAGTGGCTTCATATTCTCAGAATTGAGGAGAAAACATGTTCAATAAAATACATAGAGAAATTAAAACAGGATTCTCTAGACAATATTATAAAGTGCTGAAGGAAGAAAGGAGAGTAGGAAAATTTTTAGAAGAGACTACTTAGATGCTAACAGGATAGAAAGAGAATTAGAAGAGTTGGACGTAGAATGGCAGAAATATTTACTACATGAAGATTCTGGAGAACTGATTCTAAGTCTGGTTCTGTTACTAGCTGAGTAATCTGAAACAAGTTGCTGAATCTCTTTCAGACTAGAATTTCTCATCCACTAAAAGATCTATTCTCACATGAAATTGAAAGTGGAAACTCCGTGTACAAAAAAAAAAAAACAGCTTAAAGTCTTGTTAATTTCATTGAAACCTTTCTTGGCATCCTCCTGCCTCATTTCTAACTGTGGCCTTGGGTAACCTGTTTAAAAATCTAAGATTTCTTAGGATCATACAGTGAAAACCAGGGAAGTGGATGGCATCTGATGGGTTGCTTTTGGGATTAAAGCACTCCTAGAAAAGTTTGAAATCCCTTAAGAAGGCAGTTGAAATGGATGTTAAAGATAAACTGAAAAAGGTAGCAGATTGTTGACTAAGCTTATTGTTGACTGACTGTTCTGTAAACAAACATCTAGAAGCAGTATTCGCTATAAAAGAAAGATAAGTTCATGGGGAAGTATTGTCCCCCAAATCAATACTCTTCTAACAAACTTTTATATAAGTGTACAGTTGACACTTGAACAACTCAGGCTTTAAACTTTGCGAATACCCTTATACACAAATTTTTTTGATAAATATAGTACAGTGCTATAAATATACTTCTCTCATGATTTTCTTAATAACATTTTTTTCCTTGGCTTACTTTATTATAAGGATATAGTATATAATCTATATACTATATATATATATATATAGTATATAATCTACATAACATACAAAATATGTGTTAATTGACTGTTTATGTTATTGGTAAGACTTCTGTTCAACGGTATGCTATTAGTAGTTAAGTTTTGGAGGAGTCAAAAGTTATATACAGATTTTCAACTATTTGGGGGATACCCCTGACACCAGTACTAGGATCAACTGTAGTTGGAAGAAGAGCCCCAAAAATACTCCTGAGAATAACTTGGATCAGAAGACTGAACTTTGCATATTTATTAATGTCCAATGCAGTCTGATAAAATTTGTAACTCAGAGGAGTGAAATGCCCCAACACATCCCAGGAAAATGTTGTTAGAAATATTATCTTTGCCAGTTCTTATTCAATCAGGCTTCTTTGTTCCATTCTTTCCCCTTTTGCCTAATAATTCAGTGAAGTCCCCATAGGGAAATATTGAATGCAGTGGCCCACGCCTAGCAAGAGGAAGCTGGACAGACATCTGACCAGATTCATTCAGTCTTTTGCAACCATAAATAAAGGAGGGTTTAGAGGGTGGGTGGGACAAGCGCTCCATGCTTTTGCAATGAAATCATCGTTTCCCAAAGATTTTTGCAAAATGCTAGTCAACAGTGCTTTATACAAAAAGTTCACACAGATCTTTTCTGATTTTCAGAATAGCATTGTTACTGTTTGGGGGTTTCAAAGGTATTGGGAAATTCTAAATATTTTTACCTTTTCTCTAAGGCTGAAATTTCAATTTCCAGGTTTCAATTCACCCAGTGGTCTATACAGTTCCAGATGGGCTGCATAGTTGCGAGAGGAAATGGAGAAATAAGTTTTGGCTGGGAAAACACATTTATATGATAGTCTTGTGACAGGTCTCATCTGTATATTGTTGATGCAGTAACAAGCCCATGAAACTAGATGTTAAAATATATGTATTTTAATCTTGAGAGGTATTTTAAATCCTCTGAATTTTAGAAGTCTACTCAAAAATTTAAGTTTCTGTAACACCCTGTTTTGTTGGTTTTCAGATCAGATGCTTTCAGTAAGGATTATAAATCAGATAATTTGGCTGAAATCTCCCTTTGTTATACCCTTTTGTCCTGATCTTGGAAAGTCAGTTTATTTTATGGCTGTTATCTGAAGGGGTCAATGAGTAAAAGGAACTGGCATTTTCTGTCTTTATTGAGGTATCATTGGCATACAATATTATATGAGTTTCAGGTACACAACATAGTGATTCAACATTTTTATACATTTTAAAACGATCACCACAGTAAGTGTAGTTACCATCTGTCACCATACAAAGTTAATATAATGTTATTGACAATTCCTCATGCTGTTCGTAACATTCCCATGACTTACTGATTTTATAATTGGTAGTTTGTACTTTTTTTTTTTTTTTTTTTTTGAAAGAGCATGCTCTCACAAGTAGGGGAGGGGCAGAGAGAGGATCCCAGGCAGGCTCTGTGCTGCCAGTTCACCCATTTAACCTTCTCCTACCTGCTTCCCTCTGGCAACCACCAATATATTCTCTGTGTTTATGAATCTGGGTTTTATTTTATTTTGATTTTTACATTCCACATGTAAGGGAAATCATGCAGTATTTGTCTTTCTCTGAGTTATTTCACTTAGTGTAATACCCTCAAGTTCCAACCATATTCTCTCAAATGTCAAGATTTCATTATTTTTATGGCTGAGCAGTATTCCATTATACATATATATATATATATATATGTATATATACATATATATATATATACACATGTATATATATATAGCCATATATATATATATATATATACACACACATACATACATATATATACATACATATATATATATAGCCACATTTATATATATATAATGGTACATATACCTCTTCAAATTAATGTTTTCATTTTCTTCAGATAGGTACCCAGTAGTGCAATTGCTACATAACATGGTAGTTCTACTTTTAATTTTTTATGAGGAACTTCCAAAGTGTTTTGTATAGTGGCTGTACCAGTTTATAATACTACTAACAGTGCACAAAGTTTCCCTCTTTACCACATCCTCACCAGCATTTGTTATTTCTTGTCCTTTTTTTCTAATAGCTATTCTGACATGTTTAACTTTATATCTCATTGTAGTTTTGATTTGCATTTGACTAGTGGTTTGTAATGACTAGTGATATTGAGCATCTTTTCCTTTGCCAGTTGGCCATAGTATGTCTTCTTCGGCAAAACGTGTATTCATATCCTCTGGCCATTTTAAATTGGGTTATTTTTTGTTAGTGTTATTGAGTTACATGGTTTTTTTTAATAATTTTTTGATATTAACTCCTTATTGGAAATATGATTTGCAGATATCTCCTTCCATCCATAATCCATAAAGTTGCCTTTTCATTTTGTTAATGGTTTCCTTTACTGTGAAAAAGGTTTTTAGTTTGATGTAGTCCCATTAGTTTATTTTTGCTTTTATGCCCTTGCCTTTGGAATCAGATGAAAAAAACAAAAACAAATAATATAACAACAACAAAAAATAATTGCTAACACTGATGCTAAGGAGCTTACTATCTATGTTTTCTTCTAGGGGTTTGTGGGTTTTGGTGTTACATTCAAGTCTTTAATACATTTTATTTTTTGTAGATGGTATAAGATAGTAGTACAGAGTAATTCTTTTGCATGTGACTCTCCAGTTTTCCTGGCACCATTTATTGAAAAGACTATCTTTTCCCCACTGTATATTCTTACCAACTTTGTTGTAAATAATTGACCATATATGCATAGATTTGTTTCCATGTTTTCTATATTGTTTCATTGATTTATATGTTTGTTTCAATACCAATACCATAGTGTCGTCATTACTATAACATAATTTGCAATCAGGTAGTATAATACTCTGAATTTGTTCTTCTTTCTCAAGATTATTTTGGCTGTTTGAGGCCTTTTGTGGTTTCATATAAAGATTACAATTACTTGCTCTAGTTCTGTAAAAAATACCATTGGAGTTTTGATAACAATTTTGTTGAATATGTAAATTCTTTGGGTAATGTAGACATTTTAATAATATTAATTCTTTCAATGCATGAATCCAGAATATCTTTGGAGTTGTTTGTGTGTCTTCTTCAATTTCTTTCATCAGTGTCTTATAGTTTTCAGTGTATAGATATTTCACTTCCTTGGTTAAATTTATTACTGGGTATTTTTTAATGCCATTGTAAATGGGATTTTTTTTGTAATTTATATTTCTGATAGTTTTATATTAGGGTATAGAAATGCAAGAAATTTTTATATAGTAATTTGTTATTCTGATACATCACTGAGTTCATTTATTAGTTCTGACATTTGTGTGTGTGTGTGTGTGTGTGTGTGTGTATGTGAAATCTTTCCTGTTTTGTGTATAGCATCCTGTCATCTATAAATTGTGACAGGTTGACTTCTTTCTTTCTAATTTCTATCCTTTTTATTTCCTTTTCTTGCATAATTGGTGTTGCTAGCACTTCCAGTACTATATTAACAGTGACAAGAATGGGCATCCTTATCTTCTTACTGATCTTACAGGAAAAGCTTTTATCTTTTTAGCATTGAGTATGATATTAGCTGTGGGTTTGTCATATATGACTTATAGTGTATTGAGGCACAATCCCTCTATATGTACTTTGTTGAGATTATTTATTCTAATTGGATGTCAAATTTTGCCAAATGCTTTTTCTCCAATTTAGGATGAACATATGATTTTCATTTATCATTTAGTTAATGTGGTGTATTTGTTGATTAATTTGTGAATGTTGAACAATCCTTGCCTCCCTGGAACAAATTCTATTTGATCATATGCATGATACTTCTAAAGTATTGTTTAATTTGGCTTGCTATTATTTTGTGTTGAGGATTTTCGCACCTATATTCATCAAGGATATTGGCATGGAATTTTTTTGTGTGTGTGTGGTATCCTTATGTGATTTGGGTATCAGGGTAGTATTGGCCTCATAATGAATTTAGTAACATTCCCTCTTCAAGTTTTTGGGAGCTTTTGAGAACAATAGGTAGTAAATCTTCTCGGAATGTTTCCTAGAATATACCAGTGAAACTGGCCCTGGACTTTTGTTTGTTTGTAGAGTTTTGGTTATTGATTCAATCTCCTTGTTATTAATTTGTCTATTCAGATTTTGCAGTTCTTCATTATTCAGTTTTGTAAAATTATAAATTTATTCTAGGTTATCTAACTTGTTGTTTGAAGTATTGTCTCATGATCCTTTGTATATCTTTCTTTGGTATTGGTTACAACTTCTATCTAATTTCTGATTTTACTTATTTCAGCCCTCTCTAATTCTTTACGTGTCTAGTTAAAGATTTCAAAATTTTGTTTACTTTTCAAAAAGAAAGTATTATGTTTCATTGTACTTTTCTGTTATCTTTTTAGCCTCTACTTCATTTATTTCTGCTTTGATCTTTATTACTTCCCTCTACTAGGTTTCCTATACTAGTAGATTCACAGGTATGTGTAAAATCAAACTTTGAGATTTTTCTCGTTTCTTGACGTCAGTCTATATCACTATGAACTTCCATTTTAGAACTGTTTTTGCTTAATCCCACAGATTTTGATATGTCATATTTGTGTTTTCATTTGCCTATAGGTATATTTTGATTTATTCTTTGATTTCTTCCATGACTCACTAGCTGTTTAGTAACGTATTATTTATTCTCCACATATTTGTAGGTTCTCCAGTTTTCTTCTTGTAATTGTTTTTTGATTTCACATCATTGTGGTTGGAAGAGATGTTTGATATTATTTCAAACTTCTTCAATTTATTAAGATTTGTTTTATGACCTAACTCGTGATCTATATTGCAGAATGCTCCATGTGTATCTGAAAAGACTGTGTGTTCTGCTTTTGGATTGAATGTCCAGTGTATATCTATTTAATTCATCTTTAATGTTGTTTAAAGCCAATGTTTTCTGTCTAGATGATCTGGGTTTTTTTGATGTAAGTGGGTGTCAAAGTCCCCTACTGTTATTGTATTGCTGTCAACTCCTCCTTTTATGTCCACTAATATTTGCTTTAGATATTTTGGTGTTCTTATATTGGATGCATATATATTTATAAATGTTATATCTTCATGCTGGCTTGACCCCTTTATCTCTATGTAGTGCTTCTCCTTGTCTTTTATTATAGACCATTTTAAAATCTATTTTGCTGGATGTGAGTATAGCATTACCAGCTTTTATTATTTGTTTGTTTCCATTTGGATGCAATATCTTTTTCGATCCGATTACTTTCATTATGTTTGTGTCCTTACTTTTCAAGTGAGTCAATTGTAGCAGACAGTATATAGATGTACAATAAAACCTTGGTTTGCAAGAATAATTCATTCTAGAAACATGCTTGTGATCTATCCCGGAAACATGCTTTTAATCCAAAGCACTTGTATATCAAAGCGAATATCAAGAACCATTGGCTCAGTTGTGATCATGTGATATTCAGCATCATGTACTATTCATATTGCAAGGCATCACTCATTTGTCTAAAACACTCGTCTTGCAGAATGCTTGCGGAACATGTTCCTCGCAATCCAAGGTTTTACATGTTTTGTTTTTTCAATCCAGTCAGCCACTTTATGTCTTTTGACTGGGGAATTCGGTTTATTTACATATAAAGTAATTATTGATAGGTATGTATTTATTGCAATTTTGTTAATTGCTTGCTGGCTGTTTTCATAGTTTTTATAGCTTCTCTTTGTTCATTTCTTATGTTTAGATAACCTTCCCATTTTTCCTCTGTGTATTTGCTCTACATTTTTGCTTTGAGTCACCATGAGGGTTACATATATCTATGTCTATATCTGTATTTATATCTATTTATATCCTATATCTCTATCCCTATCTCTACCTCTATGTATCCATCTATATCTAATCTATGTATATCAGCCTGTTTTAAGTTGATAGCAACTTATATTTGAACACATTCCAAAACTCTACATTTTTACTCTTCCTGTTTTATATTTTGATATCATATTTTGCATCTTTTTATGTATCCCTTAACTAATTATTTTGTTTTTAGTAATTGTACTACTTTCCTTGTTTAGTCTTCATAATAGCTTTATAATTAACTTATTAATCTACCACTTCTACATATTTACCGTTTCTAATGAGAGTTTTACTTTTCCATATTTTTCTTATAATTAATTACTACCTTTTTTTCAATTTAAAGAAATACCTTTAATATTTCTTGTAATGGTAGTTTAGTAGTGATGAACCTTTTAGGTTTTGCTTGTCTGGAAAACTTTATTTTTCCTTCAAATCTGAAAGAAAACCTTGCTGGGTAGAGTATTCCTCATTAGAAGTTGTTTTTGTTTTTGTTTTTGTTTTTCCTTCTTTTTTCTTTTATTTTTTTCCTTTCAACATTTCAAATATTCAACAATTCGATTGTCACTCCCTTCTGTCCTACAGAGTTTCTGCTGAGAAATCTTCTCATAGCCCTGTGGGGTTTCCTTCCTATGTAATAATTTGTTTTCCTCTTGTGCTTTTAAGATTTTCTTTTCATCTTTAACTTTTGACATCTTAATTATTGTGTCTTGATGTACATCTCTTTGGGTTCACCTTATTTAAAACTCTCTGGGCTTCCTGTACTTGGATAACTTTTTCCTTCCCTCGTAGGTTAAGAAAGTTTTTAGGCATTATTTTGGCAAATGATTTTTTGCCTTTCTCTCTATCACTTCTCTTTCTGGAACCCTTATAATGGAAATGTTTTTCCATTTGATGTTGTCCCATAGGTCCTTCAAGTTATGTTCATTTTTTAATATGTTTGTTTCTTTCTACTGCTCTTTAGGGTGAATTTTATTGCTTTGTCTTCCAGCCTGCTGATTCATTTTTCTACTTCACCCAGTCTGCTGTTGAATACCTCAAGTGTATTTTCTTTTAGTTCAGTCATTGTTTTCTTTGGTTCTGTGACTTATGTTTGGTACTTTATTGTTTCTGTCTCTTTATTGAAGTTCTACCTGTGTTCATTTATTTTTCTACTGATTTTGGTGAGCATCCATCCCTACGACCATTAGTTTGAATTTTTATCAGGTAGATTATTTATATCATTAAGGTCTTTTTTCTAAGGTTTCCCTTTTTTGTTTATTTGTTTGTGTTTTTTTTTTTTAATTTGGAACATATTTCTCTGTTTTCTAATTTTTCTTGACTCTTTGTGGTTGTTTCTATATATTCGTCAGAACTGCTACCTCTCCCAGTGTTGGAGAAGTGGCTTTGTGTAGTGATGAACCTTCTTATTCAATCTTTCCCTAGCTCTTTGTTTTCTTTGAAACTGTGATTGTCTAAACAGCCTGCTTTATTCTTTGTATATCTGCATTGTTGAGGGTGTGCCAAGACCTGTCAGTGTTCCAAGAGGGGAAATCTCATTCAGCACCTGGTTTTAGGCTGATTGGAAAGACCTCCAGCAGCAGCTTTTAAAATATGCAAATATATACTCTCCTGTAGTGCTGCAATTATAATCCCTGCTGGTCCCTAGTCTAGATCTGTAGGAGTTCTTTGGGTAACAGTTGTAAAAATCAGGACTCCAGACTAGTATATAAGATTCTTTCTGGGAGGTCTTGTGGAGCTGTAGCAAGACCTAGGTTTTGTGGAACGATGGTGTCTCTCTGATTATGTTCCCTAGCACCTTCTCCTTAGCCTCTAGATGTAGGGGAAATCTGAAATCTGTCCCTGAGGCTGAAGCTTCAGGATAAGTAAATAGGTTTTTGTTTGGAGGAGGATTGGATGGTGTTTCAGTAGGTTTTCTGTGCAGTCCCTGGGTCTGGTAGCCTGCCAGGAACTTGTCTTTTTGATTGTTACATTTCCATGGAATGCAGAAATCCCAGCCCCCTTGGCCTCAAGGGCTAAGTAATCAAGGAGCATCCCCTGTGTGAATTGCATATGCCCAATGGCTTTAGCAGGACTGCTGTAGAATATAGTGGGTGGTGCATGCTTGCTGGCTTCAGAAAGACAAGCAGAGGGAAAATGTCTTGATCTGGTGTGCCCACAGGTGTAAGAAGTACAACACGAGAGTGTCTTCTCTGTTTATGTGTGCCATCTTTAGGCTAAGTGATGGAAAATGCTATGATTGTACATCCCCAGCCAGGAAGTGAAGGAGTATTGTAATCACTGCATTCTTGCTTAAGCA
This sequence comes from Panthera uncia, assembly GCF_023721935.1. Taxonomy (NCBI): domain Eukaryota; kingdom Metazoa; phylum Chordata; class Mammalia; order Carnivora; family Felidae; genus Panthera; species Panthera uncia. Next base: position 61,505,432 of record NC_064810.1, on the reverse strand, counting down.
AGGCGCCAGGAGAGAGTCACAACCACTTGCTCCTACCTATCCTTGCTAGGTGGCGGAAGACTGCTACATCAGAGACTGGCCATCTGCTCCTTGGGTGGGTGGAGAGTGTAAAAATGGCCTCCACCATTGCCTTCTCTGAGGAGTTTGAACTGTCCTCTGGCCCTCTAGCATATGCTTTTAGATTAGAAAATGAACTTCCTTCACATACAGTCCAGGTGCTTTTCACACTGCTATTTCTTCACTAGGTCTTGAGGCAAGTGGGAGCATATACTAGCTATTTAAAAGAAGAATGTCCACTTTCTATAGCACTTTAGGTCTTTTGGACATTGGCCCCATTGGTTTTTTAACTCAGACATAGGGGGGCTTGTCTCTCTAGTGGAGATCCCATGGGTTGGGTTACTTGATGTGAGATACCCATCACTTGCTACTCCAGGACAAGTGTCATACTGGTGAGATCTCTTCCTGTTGTGTGTTTCTATACCAGGTTTGGTGTTTTTGGTGAGACTGTATCTCTGCCTCTCCTACCCATCTTGTTGTGGATCCTTTTATTTTTTGTTGTACAGAAGCAGTTCTTCTAGTTATCAAATATTTTTCAGGGGGAATTCATCCATACGTAGGTGTAGATTTGGTATGTCCATGGGAGGAGGTGAGTTTGGGATCTTCCTACACTGCCATCTTGTGGGTTTCTCAAACTGGCATTCTAGTATGTTTCAGTCCTTTCTTGTCCAAGCAGTTGAAGACTTCATTTCTAATCTTTTCCCATTTTTTTCTGTCCTCCCGTTTTTTTTTTTTGTTTGTTTGTTTTTTGTTTTTGTTGTTGTTGTTGTTGTTGTTGTTGTTGTTGTTTGGTCTCTCTCTAACTTTCCAAATCCTCCCTGCATTATGCTTACCAGTTTGGGGAGAAAAGAGAAGGAAGCATTTAAATTATATTTTTCATTATTTCAAGTCCTTTTTATGGCCAGAACTGAGCCAGACTCTAAAATGAATATTTAATTTGGACAAATAAGTGATATGATACCTCACTAATCTGGAAAGAAAATGGGGTGTATAGTATGTGAAGAGTGTGTGCAATAAATCATTGTGAAGCTACGGGGAAGTATGGCTATATGATTGTATACGTTATCCTCTAGCATCTTCACTCCCTTTCTCTTTGCTTGCTGATAAGTATCAGTGCAACTTCTCTGTGGCTTGACTCCTGTGTGTCTCTCTAGAACTCCTACTAATAGTCTTCTTCTAGACATACTAAACAGCTTATAGTACCAATTGAGTAATATAATATGTAATTTTTTCCCACTCCTCCCTCTTCTCTATTAAAAGAAATGTATTTAGCTTTAGCATCCCTTTAGCCATAGAACTTTCCTTGAAATTATTCATTGTGTTCCAGAATCTTGAGAATATTAAATCCTTCTGACCTTTGTGCCTGCACTCTTCCTCTTGCAAATGTCTATCCCAACATCTCATATTTCTAGTATGCTAATCTGTTAGTTTGGATGATATTTCCATTTCTACTAATATATGAAAGTGCAGTAGTTGTAATTTTTCCTTGTATTCCCATCATCTGACAAAGTATCTGGCACCTACAAGTTATTTATATGCATATATTATATAATACTATAGAAATATTACTTAATATACTATGTTATACATAATACTCTATAATTAATATATATTATAACCAGTATATAATTATATAATTAAAACATATAATTAATATTTCATATAATATTATATATAGTATATCATAATAACATAGATATGTATATATAATATAACTATATATATAATTATATGCATAGCAATACAGTTATGTCTACTACATACACACACACACACAATATCATGAGAAATCTCATCCTTGCAAAAGGCTCATAGCATCTAGTTACTTGCCATTTATTGGAATTCTGTTGCTGATATGCTGGATTTAGGACTGCTTGGCATGAAGACTACTTCTGGAAGAACAAAGCTGAGAAAGGAGAGAGCCTTGTAGGACACCAGAACCTGTGGCTGGGGTACTGAGTCTAGTGGGTGAAGGAATAGCAGTAAAGACCACTGATCACATCCTGCCTCTGCTGAGATGGTGTCAGGAATGAAGAAAGCCTGAAATTTTAGAAAGGATTGAAATGCCCAGGGCTGATTAAAGCAGTGTCAAGATAATGAAGTTGTGGTGACGTTCATGGTTTAAAAACATTAACTTTACAGGACTATTTTCCTAACGCCTTTGGGCAGATTCTAATTTGATCCAGCAACAATATCTGCTTGGCTCCAAACTGATGGGCATCTGCTAATTTTTCTAACTGCTTTAATCATTTTTGGGACTCTGCTTTAGAACCTCTCCAAATCTCCTCCTTCTCACTAAAGTCTCAAGTCTTCAAAGTCTATGCCAATTTTAATAAAGGTCTAGAAGGATTACCTTATGTTCCCAATTTAGTATTTCTATTTAATATTCCATTCTTTGTCTCACTTAATATATCAAAATGCAGAGCAAGAATCCTTGAATTTCTGTGAACCAATGACTTCCAGAACAAAAATTTGAAATTTAGTCTCAGGTCACACATAGCGAGAAAGTAATTTGTGTGTCTGCCTTACCCACTAGAGTATGATGTTCTTGAGGGCAAGGACTTTGCTGTTTCAAAAAATTTCCCCAACACTTTGGATAGTACTTATCTCCTTTCTTGTTTCTTTTATCAAATGTAAATATTCAGGGTGAGTTCACTGTTTTCATCTTCAAATACTCCTAATCAAGAATGCTTGGTAACTGAAAACCATGTATGAAATTAAGAACAGAAAAATAAATGTTATCAGTACATGTATTAGATCATTTTTATACTTGCAACTCCCCCTCCAACTTTTCTTATGGCCCTGTATGGGACATGAGATAAATGGTGAAGTTAAAGGAAAAAATGCGATAGTTCTAAAAATGACAAAGGGGTGCAAAGAAGGGAAATTTTAGCAATTGGAATTAACTAAATATGAATCTGAAGATTGGGAAAGTTGGGAGAAAAAGTGAATACAGAAGCAGTGGGCAAGGGCAATGATGTTACATGCTAAAACAGGGCAAACACTGTGTGAGTGACCCCTTCTAATTTCCCCACTGATGAAAATCTGTCATATTTTAACCTGGCAAGATCTGGACATATAGCAGAGGTTAAATGATCTTTCACAATCTGTCACTGCAGACATAGCTGAATTAGATGTTTGCCCTTCTTTGTCTTGTCCACAATGGTCTAATTCACACATTGTGAAATTATAGCCTTCTCTAAATAATCTATTTTTAGTCTTATAGGGATAGATGTGATAGTTTAGATATTCCCCAATAGCAAATCTTCAGGCTAGTCAACTGAAGCATCACCCACTTAAGGTGAGGCCTGAAATGTTAGGTTGTCTCTGATGACTTTAACCAAATAGCTATAAATGGCTGAAAAATATCACGCAAGGAGATAGCAGAAGATTTCAATAGATCTTAAGAAGTTACAGGTAATATTTCTTTAGAATAAGACTAAATGAGAAATGTAGGTATCAGTGTTGTTTCTGTTTTTCAAAGATGTGGTCCATTTCATCTAAGTTATTAAATTTGTGGGCAGAAACCAGCATTGCTTCTGAAAAACAATACTTGGTGCCCACCCTACACATCCCACAAAGTACTCATTAAAGTTAGGTCCTTATTATACTTTCTAAACATTTCAGAAGAATCGAAATGAAGTGCAATATGATGTCTACAATAAAGGTATAATTTTTACTCTATTTCCTCTGAAGAGTAAGGTTTTTGTTCAGTTTGTGTAAATGAAATTGAGCTATTTCTAGAAATCCCTTTGGAGCACTCACCATCACCAGCACCATGCACATCATGCATTCAAAGGCAAGTAGGCCATGGTTCCTATCCTTAAAGAGGTCATGATGTAGTGATACTAGTTTATAAGCCACTTCAATGAAGTAGACAGAAATGTTTGCACATAACTTTGGTTTGTTTGACAATTGTGCTATGAAAATGATTCAAGTACTTTCTAGGGGGTTAAAGCAGTGGGCATCTCTGCCTGAGATGAACAGGAAGGCAGTAAGGCAGGAAGAGATGGTGTTTGAACTGGGTTTTTATTATGGAGTTAGAGTTTGCTGCTTAAAGAAATTTGGAGTGAGGGAGTGAGGGGAGGAGGTAGGGATATTCTATCCAAGAAAGCAGACCACGCAAAGGGACACGCACACTCATACACAAATACACACTTGTGTACACACTCATTTATGTTCCTCTTTGCCTGGCAGTCAGCATCTTTCAATCAGAGTTCTGAACTGAGTATAAGAAATGCTTTCACAGCCTGCATTTGTAGAATCCATTGTATGACCTTGATCAAGACTTTTGTAGTCTCCAGATCTCAGTTATTCGATTTGTAAAATGAAAAGGCTAGATTCTATGATGACTAGGGTTTCATCCAATGGAAAACAAAAACCTGGGAGATATCGTTAAAACCTGTTTGATCTGAAACTAGTGATTTAGGAGATATAAGAATAGTTTATGAGGAGTGATCTAAGCTGAGTTTTTAAATTCCATACAAGGGAAAACATTTTTTTTAAGTGTTTATTTATTTCTGAGATAGAGAGAGACAGAGCATGAGTAGGGGAGGGGTAGAGAGAGAGGGAAACACAGAATCCGAAGTAGGCTCCAGGCTCTGAGCTGTCAGCACAGAGCCCGATGCGGGGCTCGAACTCGCAAACCGTGAGATCGGGACCTGAGCTGAAGTCGGTCTCTCAACCGACTGAGCCACCCAGGCGCCCCAAGGGAAAACGTTTTTGACTCTCATTAGTAGAAAAATAATTCAAAATTTAATATTTCTTCACTCTAAATTTCTTTATTATTTGGTGACCCAGATATTTCAGGATATTTAACAGTTTTATATGGAAATTAAGGATACTTTTTTCCTTTAAATTTCAGATAAGAAAAGGCACTGCTAAAACTTAGGACATTGACATATAGTGCATTATAACACTCTGTCTGGCTCTGCCTAGGCAAGTAGAGATGATAAAGAATCAGAGCTGTGCACAGCTTCAAGTTCCAGGTGACAGCGAGAATTGAATGGCTGGAAATACAGAGGGGATGTACCAAATCTTATGCTCATATCTGAATATCTGTAGGATTTGCATTTGTCAAATGTGAAAACTTGAGCTCAGAAACTACATATAATACCAAAGATAGCACCAGACATATTATCCTTCCTCTGCAAACATCTCTCCAAGATTTGGAGCTCAAGGTTTCATCCTCAGCTCTCTGGTACTTCTTTTACCCCATCTGGAAGAAACATGAGCACAACCAAGAAGCAAACTTGAAATTTAAACTCTGCCAATTGCATTGAATTTAGATGAATTAGTAATGAGTTAATGGATAAAAGTTAGCTGATTAGTATGTCACCAATTGTCCTGGTTTTCATATATTTGTGTTACACACATTTTTGCAGATGGACCTCTGTGTGTTTGTGTGTGGGGGGTGTGTGCATGATGTTCTATATTTTTTCAAATTAGACCTAAAATATTAGTTGGGAAAAATGACAATTTAGTGCTGATTACCAAAGATAATTCTTTTCATTTGTAAATGCTTGGATAACATCAGAATCTCACACTGTATTTACAAATTGGGATAACTGTTGTAAAATGTCATTTTAAGGAACTGATTTCATTTCAGTTGTTTACCAAAAAAAACACATTAAACACATATTTAAGCCACTCTCTTCTTAAAGGTCCATCTTCTGCTAATGATGAAGTTACAGCCTGTGATGTTAGAATTTCTCTTGGAAACATGGAAGTCCCATTATACATGTGGCAATCATCTGTGTATTCATCCGTTGATGAATCTCTAATCAACTGTTGAATTAGCGGCAGGTCTGATGGAACTTTGGATGAGATAGAAAGGCACATTTGGAGAGGAGACCATTCCTTTTCTTCAGTAAGTTTATCACTATTGCACACACAGGAATGTCCTAAGTTTTCTCTATCCTAGGTTCTCTTTGTCCTTTGATATTGATCCAAACCACTTAGTGATGAATTCAGGCAGCACTCTCTTTCTATTTAAAAGTCTTGAGTATCTATTATTGTTTTTATGTTTATTATCTTAATACCTGACATTTATAACATCTTTCTTCTAAAGAGCTCTCTGGAGTGCAATATGGTGCCAAGTGAAGACAAATGAATGCAGGGGCACTTTGTACTCTACAGATAAAAGGAGATTTACTCTGGGTCTGCTGCTTTCCAAGAACATCTTTCCCATCTTCTTTCTTGCTTTCTTGCTCCAAAATGGCAAACCCTACTCATGGTGTGGTTCTTAGACTCTTTTTCTTCTTTTTCTTCTTTTAATGTTTCAAACATACACACGTGCATGCGCGTGCGGACACACACACACACACACACACACACATTTTAACTCTCAGTTTTATCCTGATGATTCCCCAATCTGTATTTCACTACTGGATCCTTTCTTAAAACCCTGCCTCATATTTATAACTATCTTTTGTAAATTTCTTCTTTAATATTTAAACAAATCTACCATTCCCAGCATAAAGCTCATTATTTATTTATCATTAGAAAAACTATCTTATAACTTTATTTGATATTCCAAATGCATTTTGAAATGTACAGAATTAAAAAAAAATGGCCTGGTCCCAGTTAGAAATAGATTATAATAAAGAAAGTTATAAGAAGCTCAAGGGTAGAGGATTATAATAAACAAGTTCAGTGAGCATAGCCTGGAATATTTTGGACTTGGAGTTTGAAGATGAGATCTAAAAAAAGATGCGATTAGAAAAAAAAAATCTAGTATTATATTAAACACAAATTTAGGATAACAAACTTTAGTGTGTAAGGTTCAGTTTAGCCCAGGTTTTATATATGTTTTAGATATGTTTTATTTGTATCATATTTTTAGTAAGTGGATATTAGAATATAACTAATGCTATTTTATGAGTAATTATAAATATAAGCATGAATACTGAAAGGATCATATGGTTTCTTTTTGGAATTTTTTTTTCTTTCTTAATTATGCATATCTGGGAAATTTATACCAATTGAGCTAATGCAGCCACATCCATTAACAAGAACACTCCCTCCAGTAAGTGTAGCTAACCAAATGGTAGTGCTGCTGCTTAGCAGGGATTACTTTTTTATCTCCCCTACCCCCAGAACATTCCAGTCTGCTTTTTCAACTCCCTGATCTCTAGCAGTAATGATCCCATTCTCCAGAAACCCAGAGGGGATTCATGGGACTCATCTTGGATGCCTTCTTCTTACCCATTTCATGTATCCAGTTACTCAACAATTCCTTTGGACTCTTCCTTTATATCTCAGAAATTTATCCTTTTTCTCCACCCTCACTTTATTATCTTTATTTTTTTTTTTTACTTTTATTTGTGATAGAGAGCATGAGTAGGGCAGGGGCAAAGAGAAAGGGAGACAGAATCCAAAGCAGGCTCCATGCTGTCAATGCAAAGGCTGACATGGTGCTTGAACCCAAACCCATGAACCCAGAAACCATGAGATCATGACCTGAGCTGAAGTCAGAGGTTCAACCAACTGAGTCATCCAGGCGCCCCTCCACCCTCACGTTAAAATCATTACCTTTAAAGCCTGAGTTACTGAGACAGTACCCTAACTGGGCAGTATCCCTCCATTATATACAAGTATTACACCGAATGCCACTTTTAAGACCTTGCTCAAGAAAATAAAACGCTTCTCGTTTGCTAACATATTAAGTTTAGATTTCATTCATCCTGTCTTCTAAGACTCTTTATCATCCATCTCCTCTATCTTCATCCAAGTGAGCTTCATACTGCTCCCCAGAAGGGATCCTTACTGGTCAGCGGTAATTTCTTCCCTTCCCCACTGGCTTACTCCAAGATGTTGGCCCCTAATTTGACATTCTTCCCTCTGGTTTGCCCTCCTGAACTTTATTCCACACTCCTTTCCAATCATTAACATCCCAAACTTCCTTAAGGACCCAATCCCCAAGTACTTCGTTCTCAGATGAATTCTTTTTTAGGATAGAGCTCATTACCATCTCTTTCAGAAAACATTCCCTCAAATCTAGACTAGGTAATCTCCTTTATGGGACACAGTACCATGAGAGCATTTTCCCAGTTCATACTTATTGTCATTGTCTAACCATTTGTATCTCTTTTCAGAGCTGAGAGAAGGGATCTCTCCCTGTACTTCTTTGTGACTTCTGTGCCTAGTATCCTGACTGACAAGTAGAAGGTTGAAGTGTTCTCCACATGTTTGAATTTCTTTGCATTTAGAGCAATTTTCTCCAAATTTCAGAGTTGTTTACTATTTTTTCATCATTGTCCAATCTATTTGCTGATCTTCTTTTCCTAAGAAGGTTAAATTTTTTTTTTTATTACTGAGGAAGCTTATAATAGAGTCCATAGTGAATGGTTCCCACAGATCTTTCAGAATAGATACTTACAGAGAAGTGATCAGTAAATTCTTGTTATTTAATTAAATAACCAAACTATTGTTAATAATATCATAAACCAAAAATAACGAAAACCAAATTGGTAGGAGTGGAAGGAAGTTGCAAATCATCATTTAGTATTGTTTCTTAATAACAAGGTCATTGTTTTTGTCCCCCAAAAATAATTTCACTCATTTGCTATATGCATTAAAATAGGTATGAGAATTAGGCTGTCTCACATTAGCTGATGAATAAAAATTATGTATTTTAAGAAATAATTGATCCCAAGTTTCCTTTCATTTCCTTATTGTCTTCCTCTCTCATTGCACATGTTGTCTTATACTCCTTCTTGTTCACTTAGTACTGTCAGATCCTCATCTTTATATCTTCATATCGGTTTTTCTATCTTCCTACTTCCCCAAATTACCTAGTCCTTATATCCACACTAGATATTTTCTACAATAAGCCCTAACTATAACGTATTTTTCCTGAAACAGCAAGTATTCCTCATATCAGCTCGTTCTCTTTGTTTCCAAACATCACAAAAGGCTTCTAAAGCCACTTACCAACCTGATTTCTAGTCTAAGATCAATACTCTGTCATGCTTTCTTGCAATAGAAAAAGAACACCACTGAAGAAAAGGACTCTAATTTTGATTTTGCTACTGAAAAAAAAAATCCTGTGTGAAAAATTTAACTGATAAATTGTTGTTGGATATAGGTATTGGAAATATTTACCAAGTGTATTGGATGTTGTCTATGTTTTGGAATTGTCTGCATTGCCTATATTTGTTTATGTCTGTATATATGTATTATACAAAATTTCTGTTATTTCTCTGGTATTTCTCTATTCCTGACCCATATCTAGCACATGTATAAAACTTTTTTTTAAGAAGTACATTATGTTGATGGTGTAAGCTACGTTTTCTTCTGTGTGATGAGATGATTTAATGGATTAAGATTATGTAAATTACTTTTTTAATTTTAATTTTAGATCTCTTAATTTACTTTTGCAGTTGTTGACTGGATGGCCCTTATCTTTTGTCAGTAAAAAACAAGAGTTAATAAAGGATTCTTCAATTTGAGAAAAAAAAAACACAAAACAAAACAAAAATGAAAAGAAGCAAAAAATCTTCTCTTTATATTTTGCCAAATAGAGATATACTGGGTTTAGGAAACTTCCTTTCAGAAGTTGGAATTTACCAGTCACACACAAATATCAATTATATTTATTGCTATTTTTTTTCTTTCAAGAGAGTGGGACTCCCCATTAAGAATGGGGATAACTTTGGAGAGTAGGATATTGAGTGAGTAGCCAGAGAACTGTAGCACACAGTCTATGGAGAGCATATAGGGAAAAAGAAAAGAGTGTCCCATGCAGTTACTGGGTGAGGAATTCCACACCAATTCTTTTGCTGACACAATGTATAATGCCCTGGAATCTCTGAAAATCATCTTAAATCTTGCCTATGGTTCTAGAGCCTGAAGGCTAGACAGATCACAAATCTATTAGGTAATTAGGGGTTGGTTTTTGCCTTATTGTCTATTTGTTCAACTGATGTACCTGCGTTTTATTTTTTGTTTCTTATTTGTTTGTCAGATTAACATACCTATGGACTGTTCTGATGCAGTGCAATGTGGATCTAGCCCTAGAGAAATAGGCATTTCTAATCCCCAGCCCAGCATACTTATGCAAATGTTTCATCTGTGGTGTAGAGGATTAATACCCTGACACTATTAAGCAAGCAGATCGTACAATAGACAGAGTACTGTTTTGAGAGTTTTCCTCTCTGAATATTGTCAGTGATCCTAAATAACTTAAACTCTAGGTTTCCATGTTTTAGCTATAAAATGGAGGGATTGAACAAGGAGACCTTTTGGGGCTAGCTTTCAGTGTGCAATGCTGTTAATTACATATGTTTCCTGATTTTCCTCTAATTTGTTTAATTTCTTATGAGAGCTTAATAGGTTGGAGTCGAAGTGTTTTTCTGATAAGTGGGGTGATAATACTTGCATCGTTTATCTCAAAGTGTTATACTGCAGATAAAATATGAAATTGTGCATGTCACTAAGCATTATGAAATGCAAGTTTCCATACTTGTGCATAACATTTAATATTGTACATTTCCATCTCTACTATTACTCTGCTTTGAAAGACCCAAGATACTTCAGTGTGCAACCAGCAGAGGGAGACAAGTTCAGATTATATTTCTTCTTGAAACACAAAATGAGTTAATTGTTATGTGCACATGCCCTTTTAAAAATTAAAATGAAGTTCATATTATTGGCAAATATGTCACTAGCGTAGTGCTATAGTTTCATATTGAAGTTACAAAATCAAATGAGAGAAAGAAAGATAAAACACAAGAAAAATATGGGGGGGGGGAATTTTGATTTCTGGGCTTACTTTATTGCAGAACTCAGAGATAGTACTCCCATGAAACATGTCATATTCCTGTGACAACTTCCTAAACATGTCCATCTGGAGGTACAGACTATTTGAGTACCAATTTAGGAACCAGTTCAGAATTCTAAAAGTAGAATTTCCAAATTTCCTCTGAAACTAGTTTCTTAACTCAACTTTCTCATTTTATCAGCCTGGACTTGGAGGAGGAAAAAAAATACACACACACACATATACATACATTCATACAAGGGTTGGGGGGGGCAGAATGAATTTTCCATATCAAATTAGTTGACAAGTCCTATCAGTCCCTCTCTGAATTTCCTCTAAAAGTCTCCACCTCTTTTTTTCTTTCCACTGTCCTTGTCTTGTGACCTGCTTTTATCATTTCTTGCCTGTTCTATTTCAGAAACATTATAACTGGTCTTCCCTGACTTTGACTTGCCACAGTCTATCTTCCACTACACTGCCAGTTAGCTATCTTCTTAAAACACAAGTCTGATTATGTCATTTGATTACGCAAAGCCTTTCTTTAATGGCTCCTTTTTGCATATAGAATAAAGCCAAACTCATTAGCTTGCCTGCTAAGACCCTCGTTGACCCCAACTTACAAAAGACAAAACAAAAAAAATCATTTTTTATTCTGACTTTATCCATGTCTACCTACACATCCATTCCTACAACACACCTTCCGCACTAATGTAAAGTCTCTGAAGGAAGGTCTTCATGCCTCATCATTGTTAGAAAGCAACAATGTATATAATGAATAATGCTTATCCCTTTCTCAACTGTTTCCAGCAACTTTGTTAGTCTTCTAATTAGTCACTCTCCTTCATCTTCCTTCTAACTTCTAATTTCTCCTTGCCAGAATAATGTCCCTAAACTGTTCGTATCTCATCTCACTCCTTCACAATCTAAAGTAGCTTTCCAAATAGGAGATGATGAGGTGAAGTGGGATTTTACATTCAAGCATGTACAATTCCCCATCATGTAGCTTTTCTCTTCAGCTTTCTTTATCTCCTCCTGCCTGCTAGTCAGGTAAGTCTTCCTACATTTCCATTCTTTATTTCAGGCTGGTTCTCATGGCCATCTTTTGCATCCTTTGCCATCCTCCATCCATTGCCTTCCTCCAGTCTCATCTTCTATGTCTTCCAAGGGTTACTTACAATACCATTGTCTCCAAGAAGCCTCTTTCTTGATTATCTTTTCCGAACTACCATTGTGTTTTGATTTTGTTCCTCATAGTTTATTACCCAGTTTTTCACTGGCTATCTTATTCTGTTTCTTATATGTTTACCTGTCTTCTCTATCTGGGTTTTGAGTCCCTGAATTTTATTATTTTGCAGTACTGCTCAGCAACAGAGGAGATTGGGCATATATGTTGATTAACTTTGGTCCTCCTCTGTAATGGAGAGCAGCTTTGAGAGGCTTACCTTATATTGTATAGTGTATAACAATCGTATATTGTATAACAATGATGTTTGGTCCTTCTTTCGGAGGAGCTTTGAATGGCATTCTCCTCATTATATTCCTTGGGGCAGAGTGTCAGTTTTGTACATTACTGTTTTTCAAAAGCTTAGTACCTGTTATATGGTAGGTCTCAAAAAAATTGCTTATTTTAGGGAATTGCTTTTTTACATAGATAGCAACACCATTGATGAGACACATCTTAGGAATTCTCTTCCTCTCACTCAGGCAGTGCTCCTACGTTTATTACTAACAGAAGAGTTCTGAGAATATGATTTACAGATAGGAAAGGAAGATACTTGTAAGCAGCCAAACTTCTGGGACATTTTGAATAATATAATGACCTAACACTAGACTTGCCCTGCAGCTCAATATTGTCAGTAAACTCTTGAGAAAACATATTAGTGTTATTTACATGATTTATAGCCTCAAGATATTTAACTAGGCATTTCATTTAGATTTAGCAGGATAACTATTGCCTGCTAAATAAATATAGATATGTAAGAAAATATTTAGCAAAGTTTAGCAATTAAATGGCATCTGTTCATCTTGTTTGGTACTTCTTAATCTGTAGCAAAACATTTTCTCATACTGACATTTAATTAACATATAATAAACATATTAAGGGTGAGCAGTTTATACCTGAAGAAAAGCACCAACTGGGACACAGTTTTGTTTTGTTTTCTTTTCTTTTCTTTTTTCTTTTTTTCTTGACTAGCTGGTATAAATGACAGTCTGCTTGGCATTCTGTCTGTTCTTATTTGATGAGTGGGGACTTCCTGCAAGGGAACACCAGAATTGAACTAGTACAGCAAGGGAGAATGCTGGTAGGTGGGAAATACTGATGACTTGTGATAGAACATAGCCTTTTGGGGAAGGGTCTTCCCATTATGAACAGGTGTAGTTAACTCAATCTTTCCTCCATTTCTGTTGCGACCCCCCAGGCCAAGCCAGTTGCCACTAGATGACAAACGTTTGTCTTCATTTGTCTCCTTGCTTCCACTATTACACTTCTAGAATCCATTCTTCATATGGCATTTGGAGCATTTCCTAAAATATAAATCAGATTATGTCAATCCCTTGCTTTAAATCTTTTACTGATCATTCACGTCACTAGAATAAAATCTAAATTCTTACTTTGAAATCTTTCCATTATGACCTCTCCTCAATTTCTAATCTCATTGTTTTCTCTGGCTACCTCCTACAACATACACATAAACTACATTTCTGGTTTGTTATTCTTGTTTTGTTTCCTCATGCATGGTATACCCATCTCTGCCTCAGAACCTCTGCACATGCCCTTTCTTTTACCTAGAAAAGTCTTCTTGCAGATATTTACTTGTCTGCTTCCTTGGATTTAGGACATACGTTCTCCTCACCATATCTTTAGGCCACTTTCTCTGTATCATACATACTTTTCTCCATAGCATTTAGTCTCCACAGTAATCTTAGTATGTATTAATTTGTTTAGTGTGTCTATTTCTCCATCAATGATGTAAGCGCTATGAGAACAGAGTCTTGGTCTGTCTTGCTTTACTATCATATAAATAAACACCATATGAATGAATGAATGAATGAATCATAAAGCTACTGGGCATGTCAGAGTACATAACTGCACACCTGCCTCCAGTCTTCCTCATTTCTTCTTGGCCTATTTCCTGATTGTAGAAATACAAGTCACTACAGTAACCACAAATAGAGTATATGGTTGTCTGATTATCTGCCTGTACTAACATCTTTGTATACTAAGGATGCTGCGACCCCCATCTTTCCAGATGTTGCAGCGTTCTTCCCGTATGTGAAGGATAGGTAAAAGAATAATAGTAATGCAGATGCAGCATTGCTTGGCGATTGCCACCTCCTTGGACATGGTGACAGAGTGGACAATTTAGAAAAGAGGAGGTTCTAAGGGATAGTACATGTCTGTGAAATAATAAGGCATACATGTGAGAGTAAGTTTGCTGGTGTGGGAGGACACAAGCAGCAGCTCAAGAACCTAAAAGACGTTAGGAAAACTTGGAAAGATAAAGCATTGATACCTACCAAAACAGAATGAATGAGCAAAGAAGACCAATATGGTAACAATATAGGCATGAACAAAAAGCAAACCATTAAAGAGCAATTTTAATTATGCAGCGTACAGATAGAGCACTTTACATCACTGAGGGTTCTGTAGTAAGGATTGAACAGTATTTAACTGACTTGAAGCTGATTGATTTTGTTAGGCAGTGAGACACATGTGGATGACGCTACCATATTCAAAGGAGCCAGATTCCAAAGGAAATTCACACGAGATAGTGTCATGCTTATGAACATAAACTGAGATACTTGAATATTGCTAAATTACGATGAAATCATTGAAAATGTCATAGCAAGAATCCTAAGGAGAAGTATTAACGGTTCTGCATTTCTAGTTCATATGGAAATGCTAATTCCAGTTATGAAAGTGAAGTACAGGCATGGCATTATTATGATTAAGACCTTACAACTGTAGAAATGTAGAGTGGTATATTAATAATATTATAGACATGTTTAGCATAAAATGTAAGCAATGTAACTAAATAAGGTGTACATTCTAGGCTGCATCTGGATTTCCTGTGAGCCTGTTACTTTACAAAGCTAAACAGAAGAATAAACCTTTCATGCTTCTTAGGGTGTTCAGATGATAGCCAGTTTTTGTTTTTCCTGCAGCATTTGTCCCTGGAGAATGCCAGAATCTTCTAAAGCCTCTTTTAGATGGCAGTATGTTATTTTAAAGTAGTAGTTAAGATCATCTTACTTGGGTGATGATGGCTGTTTCACATGGCTAACAGCCATACTTGCCTCACAAATAACCTGAAAGTATGTTCATTTTTGCCAGACCTCTTGGAAGAATGCATATAGTGGTATACAGAAAAATAGCCTGAATAAATTTCAGTAACTCATCTATTTGTTTCTTTCTTCACATTTCTTAGGAAAGCAAACAGAGGAGTTAATATTGGAATAGATTTGGTGGAGTGACCATTAGGATGAGATATGTTACTATAGTGTGTGTGTGTACATAAAATATTGGGTTTATTAGAATTTATTAGATCTCAATGAGAGATCCTGGAGGTCAGAAAACCAGGAGGAATCCACAACAGAGTAAAAAGGGGAAAAACTCAGAGAGAAGATAAAGTTGAAATGGAAGTCAATGGCACAGCCACAAATAGATTTATTATTTTGTAAATCATGGGATAAGCCACGTGCATGGGCTTGGGCAACCAGTAATTCCTCTATGCTCACATTCATCTCTTACAGATGTTGCCCCTGTGCCAAAAGTTCAGGCAGAAAGTTGTATTTGAAGTGCCTCCTGGATGTAAATGAACTTATATAATAAACTTCATGTTTTTGAAATTCTTCAGAAATCCAGTATAAGCTATAAATCTAAATTAGAGAATTTTTAAAATATAGTATTCTTTTTGTGTGTTAATTCCAGTGAACACAGTAAGTCACTTTAGTTTAACAAAAGTAGCCAATAAATAGATTTCAAGGAAAATATTTTTTAAAACATTTATTGCATTATATCATTTATTTTGATATAAAAAAAAACTTACAATTTTATCCTCTTAGGTTAGACATGTGTATTCCATTTCTGATTATAATCATGATTAACTTACGTTCTTTCCTCAGAGTGATTGTAGTGAAAAACTGCAGATTTGACTGATTTGCTATAAATTCCATATTCCTGTCACTTTGGTGTGGAAGATTTTGAAACCCAGTATGTTAATCTCTATGTCCCATGTTAGGATCAGATGAGTCCTACTGGTAATTTGAGATTACTTGTATAGATGTTAGTCAGCAACCCCTGTAAGGCATCTCCTGCAAAGCTTATGCTCCCACCCCACCATACTTCCTGCTTGCCCTGGAAAAACCTCTTTGTTTCTTAATTCAAAGTGTAACCTACTGATTCAAAAGGATATTGATACTCTTGATATATCTGATCCTTCTGCTCAGAGTTTCTAGTTCTCATGGTGGGGGTAGCACACCATTTACCTGGCATCATCAATGGAAATAGATGTTCTAGTGGCCCCAGTCCTTTGGGTGTTTTCTTGTCTTCCTCCTGACATTGGAGAAACACCAATTCCCGTAATAAGATGTTCTACCTAAGCCTATCCTTCATCTCTAAATGCTCAGAAGAAACCCATTGGGGATGTGTTAAACCTATTGGTGGGGTTAAAGGGATTGTTGGTGCTCTTTTCCCTGCAATCTTTGCCGAGAGTTGTGTAATCCATGCATTTCCATTTGGCACTTGAAGTTCATTTTGCCATTGATACTGGGAACCACAGAGTTTTGGGTTTTGCAGTTCATTTGATCACTTGGGTTAATAATTTTTTGTGGCAAAATGCATTCCAAGTTTTAAACAGCTGAGTTACAAATTAGTGGTGGAACATCACTGCCTTATTACCTAGGCACCATTGTAGTAGGAAACACTCAAAAAACACAAAATTTTCCTTACTTTCCTCACATAATCTGTTAGAGTGTATCTACCTTTCAAAGTGATAAAATTCAGCAGATTAATTCCTTGAATTCTGGAGGTACAAGGCAGGTGTCAGCCCGGTAAGTGCCTCGTTAAGGCTAGTACTCTGGTGGGACTTGATAAGAATTCCTAAACATATTCTTGCATCCACCCCATGCCCTTGTCTAATCCTTTGTGTAACTAAGAAGGTGGACTTATATGTGTGTATATATACTTAATATATCTGGAATATGTAGAGAAAGATGTATAAGAATCTGGAAATACTTGTTGCTTTCACACAGGAGAAATGGTACCCTAAAGACGGGAGTAGGAAAGGTAACCACAGTTGGCTCTGCAGTATTTTCTACAGCTCGATTTTTGCATCATGTGAATGACTTAATGATTCAAATAAATAAAATTTAAATAGAAAAAAAAAGAAAAAGAAAAAGTCCTTGGCTGGTCCACTCCTATCTTTTATCCTCAGCATCAGCACTGAGGGAGATAGCTAACAGTTTGAGGGTGTCACATGAGTCACTAACAGTGTTAGCCCCTAAGGTCCTTATCACTTGGTTTACTCCCTGAGTGGAAGGAATGACAAATGATGGTAACCTGTCTGCCATTCATAGGAGTGTTGTCCGTAGCCTCAGTGTGGTCCGCAAATGACAAGCTCTCTGATATACAAATCTCTTTCCCTACATATGAACATTTTGAGAAGCAGGTGCCTGTAGCAAGCCAGGTAGAAAGAGCAGCATGACATCTAGACAGTAATCCTTAGTACCATTTGTCATGCTTGGGACTGAGTGAGGGTTTCCTGGAGAGTGAGGTTGATTTAGGGATTGGGGATCAGCTGCTGAGGCTGGCACTTGGAAAAGACAAACCAGGCATTCACACTCCAGACCACTCAATACCAGCATTGTCTCCAATCCATCTTTCATAAGGGGGCTCCAAGAAGGGGAGGGGGGTAAAGGAAGGAGAGAAAATAAACCTTTTTAATCCTGTAAGACAAAGTGCAGGAGAGAGGAAAGAATGGAAAATATGTGAGTATAAGAAGCCAGTGGCCAGGAATATTAAGTTTTGAAACCAACTTTGGCTTCTAATCTTTGCCTCCCCTGGCAAGTTCCTCCTCTGTTTTACATTGCCCATCTCATCTTTGGGCACGGGTCCCCCTCCACTCCCCGTGCTTTCTTATCCCTCTCTGCCTCACTCCCTTGTCTATCAAGGCTTGCCTTCTGCTTGCCTTCTCTTTCCCGGGCTCCTTTCCCGTCCATCTCTCCCGTTTCCCTGTTCTTTCCCACACTCTTTCTCCCGTGCTTTCACAGCCTGAGTCCCTCTCCTTCTCCCCTTTCTCTAGCACAGTACATCCAAGCTCCATTCCCTCTTCTTAAGGAAATCAGCCAGGCCTCAGATGGAGCTGTTGTCCTGACAACCTAAAGGCGCATCGGGCTTTCACCGAGGCTGGCTGCTGCTGAAGGGGGCAGTTGTGCAAAGCGAGGGGCCAGGCCGGAGGGAGGGCGGAGGGGATGACGTGGAGGGCCTGTTGAAATCCGCGGGGGGCGGGGGAGGTGCGAGCAGAGGGGAGGGACTGGAGGGAGAAACAGGAAGGGGGGGGGGGGGGGTGGAGGGAGACTCCGGGCTGCTGCCGCCGCTGTGTGGGTTTCTTTACACTCGCTGGCAGGCTGGGTGCCGGCTCCCTCGCCCGCCCGCCTGGGAAAGTGGGTTAGGGAGGGCAGGAGCTCAGCTCAGACGCTGGCAAAGGAGCATCCAGCCCCGGGCAGGCCCGAGAAGAGCACTTCCTTGGGCGGCTTTCTCCTCATCTTTCCTGGAGGGGTTTATATTTGCACTCTCTCCTTTTAAATTTTGTTCCTTTGACTTTTCCCCCTTCCGCTGGGGTTTTACGAGGGCTTTGTTAAGTCTTAGAGGGAGGACACCCTGAGCCAGGCAAAGAGAGAGGGAAAGTGGCGAGGAGCTCAGACTGGCCAAGCCCGTTCCGCCCTGGCCGTTGATGAAAGCCCCGTGTTTGTAAAGCCCCCTCGGCGTGAGCAGCACGCACACACCCTCCAGAGTACGCGGGGACCTGCACCTCGGCGTGGCCACCATGGTCGGCAGAGTTCAGCCTGATCGGAAACAGTTGCCGCTGGTCCTACTGAGATTGCTCTGCCTTCTTCCCACAGGACTGCCTGTTCGCAGCGTGGATTTTAACCGAGGCACGGACAACATCACCGTGAGGCAGGGGGACACGGCCATCCTCAGGTAGGGCTTTCGGGCAACTTTTAGGCTGTGTGCGCACGCGAGTGTGTGTGTGTGTGTGTGTGTGTGTGTGTGTGTGTGTGTGTGTTTCAACTTCAGCTTCTGATGCTGCAGGCTTGCGTGTGTGTGTGTGTGTGTGTGTGTGTGTGAGTGTGCATGTGTATGCACACGCGCCTTTTACTGCGTGGCCCAGGTATCTGCCAACAAATTTCAGAGGAATTCTGCTTCCCGTCAAGGACCAGCAATGTTGCTTAAATGTGTTTGGTTTCTCAGGACCTCAGTTCTCTTACCGAGAGAGCCTAACTTCGCCTATGGTGTTAGTGACGCTTGGGCAGTGTTCTTGCTTTTGTAATTTTAGATGCTTTGCACTTAAGAGTTTTGTTGGGGTTCTTTAACCAGGAAAGAGGAGTTGTTGAATTATGGCTCTCAGAGAGTGGTACACACTACTGCATTCTCTGTGCTGTGTTCTGTGTATGTGTGTGTGTGTGTGGAAGACAGAGAGAGAGAGAGAGAGAGAGAGAGAGAGAGAGAATATGCACATCAAGGCTCTCCCTTTACCCCAGCAGTAGTCTGGACTGGAGACTTTCTGTAAGGATCTTCTAATTGACACCGAGAGCAATAAATCAATATTAGAACTTTGGTTGGTTACTGAGCCTTTTCTGGAATGTGGATAAAAATCAACACATGAATGAAGAGAAGAAAAAGAAAAAGGAACTTGCCAAATTGCTGATATTTAAGAATTGGAGTATGAAGCACAAAGGTTAGGCAGGAATTAACCTGGTGTAAAATGGGTATTTCAGATTGATTATTGACCTTCCAGTCCTATCTCTGTGCAGCTGTGCCAAACTCTGAAATATAATTTAGGATTGAAATTTGGAAAGGAAGAGTCCCAGTCTTTGGGAGTTTGACCCCTATAAGGGATAGCAAGCTAGAGACACTCAAATGGAGCCTAGCCATCATTCTATTTCCAAAAAAGCATCAAGCTTCTTTTCCTATGTTTCTGTTCTCTCTGCCCCTCCTCTACCCCCTGCACATACCCCTTGTCCTTTTTCCTAGCTTTCTTAAATTTCTTTTAAGAAAGAAAGAAAGAAAGAAAGAAGACAAACAAAAACGTTTTCCTTGGAGACCCTTTAAAATCTCATTTTGTCCAAATGAAATGCCCCAGTGTCAGTCTGTCCATACAGTTAATATTGCTTGTTGTGGCAATAAAAACCAGTACACAATAGAAAATAAACCTATAATCTGTGTGCAAGGAGCTGATAGTGCATAAACCCTGGGGCATCAGGGAGCAGTTCTCCAGCAGAGCTGCCTAGAGCAGCAAAGTTTTCTTTCCATTTCTCAGAAATAAATTTGGTTGGCTGTCACAGTGTCCTGCTTTGGGATCTCCAGCCTTGTTATAGAGGAATGTGTATGTGTTGTGTGCATTGTGTTGTGTGTGTGTGTGTGTGTGTGTGTGTGTGTTGCTGCAGATTGTAAAAACTAAGAAAATCCTAATGTGTGAGTGCTGCTTTCTTCGTTTCCTGAGCATTGGATGATTATGAATCCCAGAGATCCTACTATCCAAAGCAGATTTTCCCTACCAGCTTTCCAGCCCTGCAAACCTGCCTGTGTGATTTATCCACATGGAGTAATAAGATTTATAGAGTAATTTATCTGTTTGCAAAGGGATTTGGACATGATGCAGAAGATGTTTTTTGCAAACACATAAGCATGCCATCTCAACTGCTAACGTTGATACTCCCTAACATCATAGACTCTTTACCAGGGAAGCATTCTGTATAAATTTGTGCTATCCCCTGAAGGATTTGCTTTTGCTGATTATAAGACTGAATATGGGAAAAGTGAATATCCTGGATGTCTAAGTTTTTACTTAAATGTCCATGAACTTTGTTAAGTCAGCATCACCTATATCTTAAACTATAGTTATGAAAGAGTTATCTATAGTTATCTATAGTTAACTACAGTTAAACTATAGTTATCAAAGAGTAAACATGTAAATGTTAATTCAGAAGTAAAAAGATATTCTTATATTTTCATATAAGCCTAGGCATAGAAGTCTGTGTTTTTGAGAGGCATCTTACTACCTAAATATCTGCATACGATATCGATGTGTTTCTGTGAGTCTATGGATTAAAAGAAATGGAGTTTTTAAGTATTACACTTTAGTAGACATTATAGCATTGGAAATGGGGTGGTGAGAAATGAGAATACATATAGAAACAGTTATTCACTGGGAAAGAGAAGATAGACAAACAGAGCATGCAGAGAAGTCACCTGTGAGAGTCAATTGCTTTTCCAGACCTCACCTAATATGCCCTCTTTTTTCTTTCTTTTGCCTTGGACAAGCCTTTTATTTCTGGGTTGGTGGAGTTCTATCAGAAGTAACTATGAAGAGAGTTTCCTTTGTTTTCTTAGGTGACCTTCTTCTCAATCTCTTTAACTGAGCCCAGTAAGCTTTGTGGGTCAGTTTCCTGGTGAAGAATGGTTTTCTTGCGTTCTGTTTACAAGTCTAGCCTGGGAAAGGCTTGCTTCTACTTTATTTGTGACATTTTACTGGGAGCATGAGCTTTTAGGGGAGGAGAGGAAGGAGAACTTGATTCATTGGAAGCCACAGTAGATGTTTGGCACTGAGAAACTGAAAAGGCAAGGAGAAAAAACAAAACAGAACAGAACAAAAAAAACCTCTCTCAGTGAATCTGTGGCCCTGAATAATCTGAAATGGCAACAGGACACAAGGAAGGTTTGTAATTCTGGTGGTCCAGTGAAAGGAGTTTGGCTGCTTGTCCCTAAAACATTTACCTTTACTGCCTTACTTCCATGAAAAAAAACAGTGTCTCTTTGGGGAATTGATGTTCATTTTTTGTATAATTATACAAAATAGGAGATGTATACTAGTCTTGGGGGTCTTGCTCTGTAATTTCTATCATTTGAAAAAAAAACACAATAAAAGACTATAGAATGAAGGTGACAAAACTAGGTGGAAAGAGCTATATTCTCACATATACCTACCCAACCTTATTGTTTCCCAGATGAGAGTCTAGATTCATGAGGTCCTTTATGAGATCCTTTAAGAGCTGAAAGAAACCACACACCCTCTTTTATCTTAAAGAAATAGAATCAAAGTATCCGCACACCAGTGGTGGCAGCAACAGTACATTGAGTTCCTTCCCAGATATTGAACCAGAAACTGCATTATTTGCCTGCACAGTAACGTGTAAGACATACCCATGGGACTTGTGAGAACATCTCAGGTATTTTTCTGAACAGCGTCCACCTGCCCCATTGTCACCCCCAACGAGTGTAAGAGTTCATCAATTACTGGACAAGTTTCTAGCACTGTTTTTTCTAACTTTCTACCCTTGCACACAGGCTCCTATAGAGATTCTCTCCCAGGTTAATCTTGGTAGGTTGAAACCATGCAGCTCTCCTGATAAGCCAAAGGAAAAATGGAAATAGAAAGTGTTCTAATCTAGCCTTTAAATTTGCATACTTTTAGTAGCAGTAGCATATGTCTAGAAAAATAATAAAATATTTGATCCCAATATATCTATTCACAAGATAACTTTGTGAAAATTACATAAAAATACATATTTTGGACATATTATGTAAATGTATATATGATGAAATGCAAAGGTTTCAAACTATTGTGATTGTAAATATTTTAAATTTGAGGTATTACAGTTTTATTTATTTCATAATTCTGACCCTATTTGGTGTTTGCAAAATATTATAATGCTTTTCATGGTGATGACATTTTCCCCATTTAAATTAAATGTGCCTAATAAATGTTAACTGCAAGAAACCAAATATCTAAGTTTAATTAATTAATTTTTAATTTTTCAAAATTCTTGGTCTTTATTTCATTATTTGTTTCTGTACTAGGGGAAAAAGAGGATACAACAGAAAAGATATAATTATTTGACCATTCAATGTGAAACTTTTGTGCAAATTTCAAGGGAAAAATGGCTTCTCTTCTATAAGGCATCTGGAACGCCTACATTCACAAAGAAAGTATCAACACTCAAACATACTCCTGACACAATATGTGATTTTTCTATCACTTGAAATTCACTATTTGAAAAGAAACTTTGTGGGCATGGGTCTTTTGGGAAAATTTGTGACAATTTTGAAGTTTTCTTTCTCTGTGGCTAACTTACTAAAGGTAATCAAAATTTATTGGTTCTTACTGATACTTTAAGAACCCTTCATTGCTCATTAAATCCTTTATCGAATATATTTGGTAAATAATAGAGTATAGCACACTACATATTGTCTAGGAATATGGCATATTAGATACATTTATTAATGTTGATATACCAGTAAATTCTATTATTTGTTGTTACTTATGGACAGAGGAACAAAGTAGCTAAGTCTCATGTGACAAATGCAAATTGTGATAATTTGTGCTTCTATAAGTATGAAGCATGTAAGTATGTATTCACATAAACCCCACATATTATTAAGGTGTCTATGTTCTATGTTATGTTCTATGTCATCTGTCTTTGAATAAATTATTTGTAGAGTTGTGCAGTGAACAACCAAAGGTTTCTGACTCTTCCACTAAATAAGTTGATGAGGGTTAAACATTTGTGTTTCTTAAAGCTGCTTATACATAACAGCAAACTCAGGCAAAAAGAGAATAAGTACATATTTTGCTGTAATCTTTGAAAATTCCAGGTACAGATATCTGTGACTCATGGGATAGGACATTACCTAAATGTGTGCTGGTCCCCCTTGCTGTCAGCCCCAGCACTTCTCTTTAGGGCATTACTAATGGCTTACAGCCATTTACCCTGTTTTCAGAATGTCCCCCTTGCTGGTGCTGGTCCCCCTTGCTGTCACCCCCTGCACTTCTCTTTAGGGCATTACTTATGGCTTACAGCCATTTGCCCTGTTTTCAGAATGTCCTGCTCATTAGTGTATAAGACTCAGAAGACCTGGACTCTAATTTTGGACCCATCCTTGCATGCTTCATGACTTTGAACAAATCCCTTAAATATCTGAGCTTCAGTTTCATTTATAAAATGCTGAAACTGCCTATTTTAGTTACTCTAGGTACTGTACTGTTGTTTTAAGAAGCTCAGATGTGGTAAAGTAGGAATGTTTGTTTGATTGTAAACTCTTATGTAAGCATAAAAATATTAGTCATTTCCAACCACATTCCCCATTATTCTGGCTTTAGGGAGCTCTTTTGCTCAGACCAGTGTTTCTCACACTTGAAGGTGTATCAGAATGTGTACCAGGAGTGCTTGTTATAACACAGATTACTTGCTTTCTACCTTCGGAGTTTCTGATTTAGTAGGTCTCTGGTAGGGTCTAAGATCTTGATGCTAATGCTTCAGGACTGGGCCACACTTTGAGAACCACTGACTCTTGCTAATACAAGTCTGTTCTGCAGATGAGCATTTTAGGTATCACATAGTCGTTTGTTAAAATCCAAAATCTCAGGTCTATCCCAAGCCTAATAAGTCAGAATCTGTATTTTAAGAAGATCCCCAAATGATTCATAAATACCTTAAAGTTGGAGAAGTACTGCTTTCCATGGTTCACAACCATGGCTGCACATGACAATCAACTGGAAACCTTTAAAAAAATATTGAAGCCACATATTCTCTACTTCCAGAAATTTATATTTAGTTAGTTTGGGGTACAGCCTGGCATAGGTAATTTTTAAAAATGATTCCGATATGTACACAGAGTTGAGAACCACTGCTTTACTTGTTGAAGAATCTCTTTTACAAACCATTTTTGAGGCAATACTTAATAGATATGTAGTAAAAAATTAAAGTCATGTTGTGTGGCTTAGAAAATATGTCAACAGCAAAGATGTACAAATTCAATTGGGAGAGAAGAATGAGATCATCATAGATTCATTTCTTTAACACACGATCTCATAACTACAATGTCATGGAAAATGGAGTGACTATTTTAATATGGATCCAATTTACATAATATCTATTGAAACGGCATTAAAGTTTGGCTTCTTAAAGATGATTGTCTTGTATTCTCACTTTCATTTACATTAGGCAAGACACAAAGCGGTTCTAGTATTTCTTTTGCAGTACTATCTCTTAGAGAAAACATAATATTTAGGCAAGGGAAATGTCTTCAGTGATAATGTATTCAAACAGGCTTAATTATGTGCACTTACACTGCCTATACATAAATATAAGATCGTGGTTACATGTTTGTGACATTCATCTCAACTTTACACAGTGACCAATCTTTAGCTAAAACGTAGGATCAAGTCTTTGTTTCATAGGTAAAGATTTTGTCAAGGATGTCATAAGTTCACAATGCTTAACACGTAGTCAGAAGACCTAGGTCGAAATAGTTTGAAATAGTTTGATCTATTAAATGAGAATAATTGACAATTGCTTGGCCTACACAACCTATTTTTATGATGATCAAATGAGATACTATGTATTGGAATGCTTTGTAAGTTATGAAAAGGCGTAAAATATAACCTCTTAATAAGATTATTGTCATTATATTCAGAGTAGGAAATAACCTCTACAACATTAGAAAATTTGATAAAATGAGCGTTTTGTTTTTATTTCTATGATCAAGGATGGTCATTTATGTTTGTATCACTTTTTTTCACTTTATAGTTACACGTATCTTAGAATATAGTTGAATTTCTTTTCAGGAGTACAGGGTGAATGAACACTTTTTTGTAGTCACTTGTAATCAAAACATCATCTCAAGTTAATTAGTCATTAACCTTCATAAAAGAAAACACATTGCTTCAGATTTTGTGAAGTACCATAGGATAAACTTGTAGAAATCTAGAGTAGGAAAGGCCTGGAGATTATGTAGTCCACTGTGTCATTTTAAAATGATTTAAGTGAGAAGAAAAATATTTAGGGGTGCCTGGCTAGCTTAGTCAACAGAACATGTGGCTCTTGAAGTAGGATTTGTGATTTCAAGCCCCATGTTGGGTTTAGAGCCTACTAAAAAATACAGAAAAGAAAAAGAAAAATGTAGTTGTTTGTCTAAAGATTTGAGTGACTTTTAGAACTAGAATTCATGCCTCGTAATTCTCCTTCAGAGATCTTTATTCCATAGGAGCACTGAAGTTACCTTCTTGGTTTTCATGCTATCATAGGATATGCTGTTTAAAATTATGCTAGAAGTGTCTTTCCCTTTCTTTTCTTTTTCTTCTCCCCTCCTGATCCTCCTCCTCCATTCTACTTGCCTCCTCTCTATCTCTTCCTTTTTCTATGCTTCTCTTCCCTTCTTTCTATTCCCGTCTCTCATTCCTCCTCCTCCTCTCCCCTCTTGTCCCTCTCCTCTTTTCTCCTTCTAATCCCTCCAAATCAAGTCAAAGCTGAGCCTTCTATGGATAATCATGCAGCTAGTGCTGGTCAAGGAAGAATTTTTCAGTAATTGCATTACTGTTTCTATGTTCACTATCTGTCTTAACCACATAGGCTTTCTTTCTTTGCTTGCAGCATCTGTCTTATCATATTCAAAAAGGCAGTCCTGTACATGTAACTTTTTTTCTTTAAGTTTTTTTTTTTCCTTTTTGCTTTTTGCGTCTGGCACTCTCTCTGTTACTCAGATTTCTTATTTGAATTATTAACTCTTTTCCCCAGTACTTCGTTTGGGTTCCTTAACCCTACTACCTTATTATTGTTACTTATGACTTTCTACCTAGTTAAAGTCCCTCTTAGAGACCTTGACTAGGATGACTGTACAGTGAGACTGTGGTCCAGACTCTACACATTGTACTTACTATAGTTTGCACTTAAAATTCTTTGAGGATGGTAGAATTTATTTTCTAATTTGTACAGAATTTACTTTGGGCTAATGATGAGGCTGATGTGGTCACTAAGAGGAACTGGACATAGATATAGACAGTCCCCTGGCATGGTGGGTG
Organism: Panthera uncia; assembly: GCF_023721935.1. Taxonomy (NCBI): domain Eukaryota; kingdom Metazoa; phylum Chordata; class Mammalia; order Carnivora; family Felidae; genus Panthera; species Panthera uncia. The sequence continues at coordinate 61,478,531 of NC_064810.1, read as the reverse complement.
CTCTGCATAGTAAGTCCTACCACAAGTACACAGGCTATTTCTTGTGTGTCAAGTTTTCATGAAGCTTTCTTAGTAAGTGAGCCAAGGCAGGTCCAACATGTTACACCAGAAAAAAGGAACAGAGCACAGTAAAGGGAAAATAACAGGTCAGCACTCTGAGTGCACCCTGCAGGTAGGCAGGTAGGTGTCACAGGGAGGTGTGTCAGCTTATATAGAGAATTAGTCACAAGGTTGAGGCTCAGAGAAGAACAGAGTCAATGGGATAAAGGCTGGCTTACACAGGGCAAAGCCCTCAGTAATAAGGGACTTATACCCCAGATATATTACCAAGGTAGTGAACCTGGTCAAGGATACAAGTGAAGCTCTGTATCAAAGCTTTTGTAACTACAAGGTGACACAAAGATAAACCTCAAAGCACTGAACTCCATTTTTTAAAACTCATGCAGGATCATAAAACCTGGTCTAGTTAGGTAGGGGAAACATAGAGACAGAGGTCTGGAATGAGATTAGAACTGACACTACCTGTTTCTCCCTGACTCAGGCAACTTTGCTAGATTACATCTTTATTCTACTTAGTGCTTTCAGACCCCATGGACCTGACCTCACCTGACTATCATAAGCCAATTGTTTTCCAATATCAATCTAGAAATATCACTAGATCCTTCAAAGCCTTGTCATTATCAATAACATAAAGTCAAAGGTCCTTAGCTTGGATAACTCCCCATGCCTTGCTACCTCATTGCATCTACTAATTCGGAACCACTTACATTCTCTGTTCATGAGCACATGGTTGTGTGTACACACAGTGCTAGCTCTTACCTGTGTTCACAAACCTCTCTCTGCCTGGAACCTTCTTTTCCCTGCTCCACTTTTCCCTGCTATACTTCTTTGATAGGATACCTCCTTGTTGCTTCTTCTAGGTTGAAGGCTAGTTTTGGTGTGATCTCATTCAGGAATCTTCTCTAATTCTCTCAGATGAGGCTAAGTACTCTATTTATTATTGGTAATAGCCTCTCTGCATATATATTTTTTTCTCTCCTAGCTTTATTGAGGTATAATTGATAAATAAAATTTAAGCACTTAAGCTGTATAGTATGATGACTTGATATACATATACATTATACAATGATTACTACAATCAAGTTAACTAATACATCTATCACTTCACTTAGATACCTTTCTTGTAGTGATAAAACCACCCAAGATCCACTCTCCTTGCAAGATTCATGTATAAAACACAAAATTATGAACCATCGTCACCATGACATGCAGTAGATCTTCAGAACTTAATGATGTTATAACTGAGAGTCTACACTTTGACCAACATCTTCCCATTTCCACCACCCTTCAGCCCCTGGCAACTACCATTCTTGTTCTCTGTTTTTATGACATAGACCTTTTTCAAGATTCCATACATAATTGAGATTGTATGGTATTTGTCTTTATTTAGCTCTTTTTCACCTAGCATAATGCCCCCCCTGCCCAGATTCACCCATGATGTTGCAAATGGAAAGATTAAAAAATTTTTATAGCTACATAATACTCTATTGTGTGTATGTGTGTACATAGAGAGATAGATATAGATGATAGATATAGATATATGATATAGATAAAAATGATATAGATGTAGATATAGATACAGATATAGATAGAGATACATCTCATGTTTTCTTTTTTGATTCATTTATCGGTGAATGTTGGGGTGTTTGTGTATCTTGGCTCTTGTGGATAATGCTGCAATGAACATGGGGTGAAGATACCTCCTTCCGATACTGATTTCCTTGAGATATGTACCCAGAAGTGGAATTTCTGGATCATATACATACATCAATTTAGCATGTATACACTTTAATTTTTTTTTAATATTTATTTATTCTTGAGAGACAGAGAGAGACAGAGAGAGAGGAGGTGCAGATAGAGGGAGGGAGATACAGAATACTAAGCAGTCTTCAGGCTCCAAGTTGTCAGCACAGAGCCTAATGAGGGACTCGAACTCATAAACTATGAGATCATGAACTGAGCCCAAGTTAGGCACTTAATCGACTCAGCCATCCAGGTTCCTCAGCATTTACTACATTTTAAAGTCACTCTTGTCTTACCTCAAATGTGCTATCAGTCGTTCAAAGGCTGGTGTCTCATCTACTTTACCATTCCATCTGAGAGTTTAGCTTAGTACCTACAGGTGCTCAGATAAATATTTACTCACTGAATTAATCAGATAAGAATAGTCATACTGTAAATCAAGCATATCAGAATTTGGTTCATGATAGAGGAGACAAGTTTGAAGGAGGCAGGGATGAAGTAAGGGATCTTAATGGTAAGGCCAACCACTACTGGAGAAATTATAAATGTGTGGTTGAAAAACATAAAGTAATAAAATCAGAGATGGATTATATTCTGGTCATTGGTGGGTGATAAGGGGTTTGGCTAGAAACACTTCCAACATTTCCCATTGCTGCTATTCTTTTTAAGCACCACTTCCAAGAGAATGAGAAGTGCATATAGTAGCATTTTAAGGGAACCCAAAACTTCAGACACAGGTGCCCAGACAAAGTATGCTGATAGATGAGATTCTTACAAAAAGGAGTCACTCAGTGCATGTCCAATGTCTATGAAAAGCTCAGATTCCCAGGTAGCTTACAAGAAGGGATATACTTTCTGGGAGCTGCTGAGGTTTTCTCCCTCTAGAAGTGCCTGTGAACTTTGAGGGACTAAGTTGAGGATTTGGGAGTTACGGTTGGCAGGATTGTTGTTCAACAGGTGTATTCACCTCATCTGTTCTACTTTCTTAAGAAATGAGACAAGGTATAGATCACATGCGCTCATTCAACTCAAAGTGATTATTTATACTGAACAATGATGTCTCTTGGGTTTTGCAGTGTTGAGCTCTCTACTGACTCCTGGAGAAATTCAAACTTGAATGTATAGTGGACTTTTTAACAATCCCAAATTCTCTCTGTATGTTTTGCTATAATGCACAAAGGCATTATTTATATGAGGTCAGAGGATAAGCCTGTAACTCTGAGGAAAATAGAACCCAGCTTCTCATACAATAATATATTACTATGTATTCTATTATAACTTTTTTGGTGATGCATTTCTATAGTGAGTTCCTATATTTTCAAGTTATCAAGTTATTTGCCACAATTCTGTGGTAGGAACAATATAGATAAAAATGAAAGTCAACACAAAGTCATGCATGGCCAAATGTGTACATGTGAAAATATTAATTGGGAAAATTACTTGGTTTCCTGATTTCTAATTTTTGTGCTTCTTCAGTTATACTTCATTCTAGCACACCTATATCAGACCTGTTTATTTTATGGGGTTTGAGTCATATATACTTGCCAATTTGTGGTTGATCTTTTTCTTGACATAACCAAGATTGCTGTCATCTTATGTATGCTCATGATGTAATTGTATGAGCATATCTTAAGATCAGCATTTTACATTGCAGAATCATTAACTTAGCATATGGATTTTTCTTTGACCTTCTTTCTGACTTTTGTTCTTTTGTCTATCTTTTGTGATGCTAATATGATGAACTAATATCTAATATTATCAGCACCGTAAGGAAATATCTAAAGTCTACAGGATATTATAGATCAGATAAACTTCTAGATTGAATATAAAGGGATTCAGGTTTTAGTTTCACAAAGCCTTAACTCTAGAAAGTTGGGAATTAGCTTTTATTGTTTTAACTCTGAAATGGGTGTAATTCCTATTTGCCCTTTAAAACAAAGATGTTGGTCTGGTCTGACATTAAGTTTTTGAGTATGGTTGAATTCATTAGAAGAAATGCATGATGTTATAAGTTGGATGGTGATATGCTCAAAAAAGAAAACAAAACAACAACAAATAAACCTCTGACATTAGCTTATAAATGTCATGTTATAGGAAATTTGAAAATATATTTGCATTAATGCAAAATAGTATATAAATATTATATTAAAGATATATATACTTGTATATAAATACTAATATGTAAGGTATATATATTAAAGTGTATATGATACTTGTAGAAATAAAATGACTCAAAATCTAGCTCTAGAAATAAAAGTATTTATTTATATATAATCTGTTAGGAGGTATAAAAAATGTCATAAATATACCTTATTGTGTTGTATGGATGTATTTGAATACAAGATTTAAAAAATTTGTTTCTTTTGCATATATTAATAATAATATGAGAAAGCAAAAGCATACATGTGCTATTAATATGCATAATAAATTTAGACATAAAATGAATCTGAATATTATTGTGAACTTGGGTCATAGTATTATTTAATAGGAACTCAAATTAAGTTGATGCACCAATCATGGAGAAGTTTATTGCAGAAAACGGAATTTTCCAGGTTATCAAGGATATGAACTGGTACAATATATAGGAAGCATTATACAATGGCTTTCTTAATTTGTTTTGATTAATAAGTTCTATTTGTAATTAATCATTATGCAAGTGCTAAAATTATTTGCAAGAGAGGTCAGACTTAATGTTTCTTCTTTTTTTTTCCAGACTTAATATTTCTTGTTTTTATTGCATCTTGTTTATCATGCACTATAGTCCCTAAGGAGTAAAATAAGATTGTATAATATTTTTTTTTTCCTATTTGTATTATAAGATACGCAGTAATGGTGTATTGGCTAAAAGAGAAATAATTTTTAAAAATGTAAAGTGAATTCTTTGTATTTCTAATTTCGATTCTCTTTTTTTTTAAATTTAATTTGAGAGAGAGAGAAAATATGCGTATGTGTAAGCAAGGGAGGGGCAGAGAAAGAGAGAGAATCCAAAGCAGGCTCCTTGCTGTCTGCCCAGAGCCCAAGGTGGGGCTTGATTTCAGAAACCCATGAGATCATGACCTGAGTGAAAATCAAGTGCCAACATGCTTCACTGACTGAGATACCTAGATGCCCCATTTTTAAAAAAAGTTTACTGATTCATTTTCTGATCTCAATTTTAGACAAAATTTCCATTTTTCTTTTATTCTAAGTCACCTTGAGATCTTGTGATCTGTGAATAAGCATGACTCCTGAATATGAGAGACTGGCTGCTGAAGTAGAATAAGAATTTTACTTAAATTTCAATTTGTTTATCAAGTAAAATTATCATAATTATGCTTTTATACCCTTTGTAATATTAAAGACCCAATACAAGTGAAGAAATGATTAGAGTAATATGAATAAATTCAGGTGTAAGACTCAGATGCATTATATATCCAGGGCTTGAAAACAATTTGGTAGTATGATTATACTATTGCTAACATTTGAATCCCTGTCAATATAGAAACCATTTCACAGTATTGGTGACATAAAATAGTGTCCTAGTTAAAATGGGAAAATGATATTGTCAATAACAACAACAACAAAGCCCTAAGTTCTAGAACATTTTAAAAAGGAAGCAGTGACTACTGCGAATCAACATGGGTTCCCTGGGAACAATCGGTAACTGGTAAGTAGATTTCTTTAAAACTAATAAAATTCCAGATTGATAGATCAGGGAAAAACCATTTACTCTGAGTATCTGTATTTTGATAAGTTTCTCCTGACAGATAAATGAACAGGTTATTGGTTTATAATGAGCTAAGTTTTTTTCATTTGATTGGATAATCTTGCCAAAGAAATATTGATTGACAGTGGTAAAGGATTCTCTCAGTGTGTCCTTGGCCATGTTCAATATTTGGATAAAAATATGGTGAGCAAACTTGTGACCATATTTGACATAAAAATAATAGGATAGCTTTGTGTCATATCAGTCATACCAAGTAAGGCAGAAAGATAAGGAAATTCTGGTTTTTTGACAGAATTATAATTTAAAAATGGAAGAAAGCTTATAGGGAGGCAAATTATCACTCTCTATTTAAAAGAATATTGTTCATATGTATGTGTTTATACCATACTTTATCCCACTCAAAAAAATAAGGAAAGAATTTGGGGTAGTTTATAATTTAAATGGAACATAATTTAAATAAATCAGGTTGAATTATGTTTTTTAAGTTTATTTATTTTGAGAGAGAGAGAGAGAGAGAGAGAGAGTGAGACAGAGAGAGAAAGTGAGCAAGTACAAGTGTGGTGGAGGGCCTTAGAGAGATGGAGAGAGAAAATCCCAAGTAGGGTCAGCATGCTCAGCACAGAGCCTGATGTGGGGGCTCAATCTCACAAATATGAGATCATGACCTGAGTCAAAATCAAGAGGTGGATTCTCAATTGACTGAGCTACCCAGGCATCCCCAGGTTGAATTCTTTTATAAATGATCATTCACATAGTTTTATGGCATGATGGAAATAACACAGCTTCTGAGCCAGGAGACCTAGCTCCAAGTATTGCCTCTACCAACTTCCAGCTTTGTAAGCAAGAACAAATAAGAGACAATCACTTATCCCTGCTGGGCCTCAAGTCCTTTATTTCTAAAATGAAAATGATAATAATACCCTCTTATCTTCGATGGTTAACGTAAGAATCTAATAAGAAGGATCTGTTATGTGTGTGTGTGTGTGTGTGTGTGTGTGTGTGTGTGTACTCATTTGCTGTTCTACCAAATGGAATAGATTTCCTTGTAAAGAAGTAAATTTTTAGTCATCTTTGTATTTAAGCAGAGGCCTGCTAACCAAAATTAAAAATGTCATTTAAAAAGGACCATGAAACGAAAACCTTTATGTAGTAGAAAGTTGAAATGGATGATTTTTCATGTACTACCACAGAATGTTCTATCATTCTGTGATATTCTGTATATCCAATTTATTTTTTTGTGTGTGTTTTTTATTGGCATCCAATATCACTTTGAGTGCTTATGAAGAATTTCATTCAGAAATATATTCTCTAATAAATTTTCAGTGGGTTTTAATATTCATACCTTTACAACTTTCTACCCACTGGAGAATTTGCTAGTATGTTAAGGGAGAAGGACTATGTTTCATTAAAATGTAAGATTTATTTAGGTCTTTCATTTTTCTTTGCAGATCAATATTAAGACATATCTGGTCTCAGAAAGATACTTTTATATTCATCCAGCTTCATCAAAATAGATAAGACTGATCAGGTTAAATGGGGCCTCATTTCTTACATTGTTCAACATGGCTCAAACTGTCAAATCATTTAGTCCCCCAAAGGTTAAAACATGATACTATCTCCCAATACTTGCTTCCTCTTGGCTCTCTTTCTACCCTGAAGACTTAGGTATCCTAGGCCTTGAGCCACTCCAGTCCTGGGTCCGAGTCCTGACAGGACTAAGTCACATCCCCAGCTATTTGCTCCAAGAACCCTCTCTCTGCTGACTCATGCAGCATCATCAAAGATCATTTCAGGAAAATGGGAGTGGGTAGCAGTGCCCATGGACTTTATTTGCCTTTGGGTAAATCTGCTATTCTTGAATTGAGGAGTGCTTTGTTTGTATCACCCCCTTACTTTTCATTTCAGCTACTTTCCCCAGAAATAATTAAGCAAGAACTTTTGAATGTCTGATTTCCTGTTCCTAAATTCAGATAGCCTTTGCTGCCACTAAATTTGAGGTCAAATAACAAATGCCATACATCAATATATATAGGTAAATCATATTTCCAACTGTTGCTGAACTAGTCTCTTTCACCAAATTCAGCGTTTTTGTTTTTTGTATGCATATTTTCTTTTTTTTTCTTTTTGTAAAAAGACTTTAATTTACCTAAAAGTTCAAGTGTTAAAATTTGTAAATAGCAATTATCAGAGTATTAAACCAGTTTCTTTCCTGTTGAGTTAACAGGTTCTTAGCCAATTACCTCATCATTGCCTTGCCGTGTTCATAGTAAAAGAAGCACTGATGCATAGCTTTACCTGTGGAACCGGGTGACTTTTAAATACATAATGTAGCATTCTGGGTAATAATTTTGAAAGTGCTCAGAAAATTTGAGCAAACAAAAGTAAGGATTTGAAGGGAGAAATGAAAAGACAGAGATAGGTTAAGTCCAAGCAGATTAGGAAATGATCAGATGACAGTAAAACACACTTAACCCCATTCCAAAGTGGGTTATCTGTATGTAAAGCTGAAAATATTCCCATGGATGTCAGTTTCCCAATGGAAAATCTGTGGATGCTAAAATAAAAATAGAACTTGTTAAAAGATAATGACAAGGAATCCTAAGAATTATCTAACAACGTCCTAAATATGTCAGAGTTGATTTCTTGTGGATAATGTCTCAGTTTCATTCAATGTTAGTCCCAAAAGAAAAGGTTTAGGCAATCAGGTCCCAAGCCCTAGTGTCTTGGGCAACTACAGAATTATTGCAAAATTTCCAAACATCTGTACATACCTTAAGTATTATCTGTAGACATTATATATCTCACATGTAAATAAATTACTGTTTTTCAAACCTAGACCAGGGACGGATAGATCCAATTAAAATATTGGTTGGAAACGTAAATGAGAAGACTGGCAGGATGATAGAGAAAGAGGCAGATTCCCAAGTAAGTAAGGTAAAGTATTATTGCAAGTACAAATATGGGGAAGATAGGAAACAAATACAAAATGATAAATGGAATTAAAGAGATTTTGAAACTAAGATTAATTTGGGTAGTTAATCGAGTTTGAGGGGCCAGTAAGTATTCAGGTACAATTACCCATTGAAAAGTGAATCTGAGGACTCTGGTACTCAGAAAAAGAACTGCATCAGTGCGAATCATCAAATGCTTCCTTATTAGTAGATAGTTTTAACTATAGTTTAGATGAAATTGCTAAGGGAAAGAGTGTGGCCTGGGTAGTTAGTATGCATAACCCTGTGCTGGACATTCTATGGGGATTAAGTAAAAATCCAATAGAAGTAGATTCACTGTGAAGCTTAAGATTTGGGGCTCTTCACTTGCACGAGCCAGCTATTCCAAAGATTTGTCTCTAATTTTTAATTTACCATTTTGTATTTTTTAAAGGAAATAATCTATACTGTATAAATATCAGGCTCTAAAAAAATCTGGTTCCATACTTGTTCTAGTCCCTCAAGGAACTTGTATAAATGAAAAATTAAGTAACAATGAAAGCAATATATTCTTGATGGTGGTTCAGATGACTTTTCAAAAATTGCTGTGGGTTGATATGTTACTATGGACATTTTTAATGAAAGGCTGAGTCCTAAGGGTTGTGGTGAAACTTGAATGGGGATAGAGAGAAAAAGTAGAAAGAGGCATTTCAGTAAAGAATTGAGGGAATAATACATAGAGTAACCCAATTTCAGGTTGTGTGCTACCAGAAAAACACCAAGAGGTCTTTGTTTCAAACTTCTTGGCACACTTCTTTACCTTGAGGTAGATTAGTAATTATAATTATACCTCACCATACTTTAGACTACTTTGGCTCATTATTCTTTACCGTGGAATACAGCCTCACTCTGATGTTGACGGTTCTATGTTGCTTCAAAGTTAGGAAATATGGTGATGATGACTCTAGGGTCCAGGATAAAGAGCAAGACACAGGGCAGTCACAGCAGATATACAGTTCCATTTCAGACTTGATTTCTCAATTGTGCTATGGTGCTGTTATAGTTTGTATTATTGGTATTATTATTATTATTTATTTTGCCTTTATTTTTCTTTATACTTAGTAATTTTGATGAGCTGTCACTAAATAACGGAACTTCTTTATTCCCACTGCTATCACTATATTCCAAACCCTTATCAGTGCATGACTGACTTCAGTCTTTACATGTATTAAGTACATGCATTGAGTATGTTATGCTAGGCACTGGGCGAGTATCGGCAATGAGCAGTGAGTAATATGGAGGTTGTAGTCTAAACTTCTGGGTTCTTCTGCAAATGCAGCTTTTCATTAATTCCTTTCCTTGCTTAATCAACTATAATTGGCCTCCAGTCTGTGTCCCATCAGACTCAATTTCTAAGCATCATCAGTTCTTTTTTTCAAAAATTTTTAAATGTTTATTTATTTTTGAGAGAGAGAGACAGAGAGAGACAGAGAGAGAGAGAGCACAAGCAGGGGAGGGCAGAGGGAGAGGGAGATGCAGAATCTGAAGCAGGCTCCAGGCTCTGAGCTGTCAGCACAAGGCCTGACACAGGACTGGAACTAGTGAACCGAGATATCATGACCTGAGCCAAAGTTGGACATTCAACTGAATGAGCCATCCTGGCACCCCATAAGCGCCATGAGTTCTTAATGTGTCGCTCTGTATTATCCATCTTCTCTTCTTGTCAGGAATGTTTCTTGATAGCCCATGTCCACAGTTCCCTTTTTAAAATATTAGTGTTTTGGTGTGCCTGGATAGCTCATTCAGCTCAGATCATGATCTCACAGTTTGTGAATTCCAGCCCTACATCGGGCTGTCTGCTGTCAGCACAGAGCATGCTTTGGATCCTCTTTCCTCCTCTTTCCCTGCCCCTCCACTCTCTCTTTCTCTCACTGTCCCTCTCAAAAATAAGTAAAATTAACAATAGATAGATAGATAGATAGATATTAAAGTTTTATCTTTCTTCAGGATGTATGGTTCATTCTCCCTCCCTCCATTTACCTAAATTCTAATCACCTGATGCCCTCCCTCCTATAAGAAATCATTAATTATACTGTCCTCAATTTATTATTTTTCCTTATTTATTTTTGCCTGTTTATTATTATGTTTTGGGTGGGGAGACTTCTAGGAAATACCAAAAATTTTAGTTCTTCAGTGTTTGCTAATAGTTTCATGTATTTTAGCTTTGTATCCTCAACTAGAGGATAGTATGTATTTTATCTTTGTATCCTCAACTAGAATGCAAGCTCCCTAAATTATAGAATGAAGGAAGGTTGGAGACCACACAAATACCTTGGTCTGGGTAACCTCTCCATCAGTGCTAGTATTGATATTCAAATATATCATATTCTGCATTTTAAAGAGGAAATAAAACTCTAGGGAAAATAAATGAGTTTCCTATGATCAAACAACTAGTTACTAGCAGATCATAGTCTAGATCACGACTGTTTTCATGACGCCTTGTTTTCTGTGTCCCACATATTCCTTGGAACAGAGCTGGATAAATAACAGGTACTCAATAATTTCTTTTAATGGTAGGCACAGAGCAAAGTGTGTTTCTTGCCCTGTTCCATTTTATGGATCATATATGGCTATATATGATCTGAATGATAATAGGACATTGATTTTTCCTTTATCAGAATATGGGGTGATGAAATCTTTTGGGCTAGTGAAAACACCAAAGATGAATAATTCTTTTGAAATTATTTTCTTGCTGATTTTGTGTGTTAATCACATTCCCATAGTGGATGACGTGGCAAAAGCTTTATGACTTAGACATCTAGTGTTGCCACCAGATCTAAATGCCCAGCCCCCTCACAGTAGGCAATTTATTTGGCTTGGCAAACTTCACTCTTTTTTTTTTTTTCAGTAGTGAATTTGGCTTCTTGGGGATGGCATTTTTAAGAGTAATGCAAATACCTACTTTCCTATCAATAAAGCCGTGATTTACAGTATTTAATCTAGTTGAAGGGTAAGAAAAATGGAATTCTGCATAGAGGAGAAATGAAATTATAATAAAATGGCACACTCCCCAAAGTTTTCTTAATATGTAGAGTATTAACCTGGCACCCAGCCTTATTTGCTGCATACAGAGCTCCATCAATCAGAAGAATGGAAAGCTGGCTTTCCAAGACTCTTATTAAAGCATTTGACTTAGTAGGTTTTGTAAATTTTATTGGGTAAATAGCATGATATTTAATCCACAATATCTCCTCTGTCATCTTGTGTAAGACTAAGTCTTTACGTAAAACCTAGACATATTCCTTATAATTTCTTCCCTGTAGTAATGAGTTCTACCTTTTATCCATATACTGCTATACTCTGCATCATCGTATGACCCTCACTTGATTATAAACACTCAGATTTCATTAATAAGAGCTTTCTCTGATTCCTCCTCCCCTCCCCCACCATTGTCCCTTGGAGAAGGTAGGGCTATGGAGAATTAGTAATGTTTTGTCACTAGCTTAGAAATGCTGCAATGAAATTTAAATCTTTCCCCAATGAACTATAAACTTCTCTCTCTTGCTCAGCCTCAAAACTTGAGTGTGATTTAATGTTTATTCAGCACCAACAATATACAGGCACTTCAAAAAAGCATTCTGTTTATCTAGCACTCTAAAGTTCTAAAGACATGTCACATACTTAGCCTAATTAGTGCTCATCAGACCCTAGTGAAGGAGGAAAGGAGGACATGTACATTATCCCCACCACATACACTGGAAATAAAGCTAAGACTTTTTAACAAGATAATTGAAGTCAGTGGCCACGGGACACAAATGGAACACAGCTCCCTGGTTCATTCTGAACTAACCAATAAATTATATCATTTATTTTTCTGCACTCTCCCTTTTTAAATCATCTATTTCTACCACCTGTTTTAGATTCTAGTTCATTCTTGTCTTAAATCGGTATGAAAAATGGATATTTTTTTTATCTTGGCTATATTCTTCTTCCCTTTGTGCAGTGTTATCAGTCTAGTCCCTTTTCCCTTTCTTCTTTCACTTATGATTGCATTTAAACTCATTATTGTGGGAGACATCACCAGAGGGATAGATGGTGAAGACATTAAGATGTTCTCTCTCTGTCCCCCCTCTCTCTCCTCTTGTTCCTGGTGCTGTGTTCAGTGCAGGCTCTCTGTTCTCACTGAGGCTGCCGTTTCTTTGCTGAATCACTGCTTTGTATTCAGCCAGGGACCATGGGGTATTCCCAGTGTATTTATTTTCTGTTCCTGAGCTGAATGCTGGGTGCTTCTTTGTCCTGATGCCTTCTGGAAAGGAGTTTAGGAGGGGGGGATGGAGAGGGAAAAGGAGGAGGAGGGGTGGGAATGCCAATAAAGCTTTCTCTATCCCCTAGAGGAATGTGTGCAAACGTCTTTAACATTGCTTCACTCAGTGTTCTCCTCTCTGCTGCCCTTGCTCTTAATTGGATCTAGACCCTGGAGAAAATCACTTTGTTAATGGGATGGTTAAAGAAAAAGAGAGGTGGAAGTTGGCTGTGCTCAGTTCTGGCAACTTGTCTTCTTTGGGAATTAAAGTCTCAGATGCCTAATCTGGGGAAGGGGTTCTGCTTTCTTGATCATGAGGAAATGCCATTTCCCATCTGTTGCATTTTTTCCCCTCTCAAAATGGAAGATTATTTTCTGAATCTCCTAAAAATACATACAACTAATTTGCTTAGAAAATATGAATCACTCAGCCATTTATCTATCTATATATCCATCTATCTATCTATTCATCCATCCATTTGACAAATGACTGCTAACCATATTTTTGTTCCTGCTATTGTTCTAAGTTGTAAGAATCAATGGTAAATGAGAGAAATAAAGTACCTTCCCTCATGGGGCTTACATTCAAATTGAGAAAGACAATAAACAAAATTCCAATACTTGCATAACAGTAATAGCGTGTGGTAGTGCTGCAATTGGAAGTTAGCAGTATACAATAATAGACCCTATGAAGGGGGTACGTGGGATAAAGTTTCCAGGTATAGCCCCTCTGAAGAGGTGATACTAAAGCTGAGACATAACAGTGCTTTCGTAAGCTTATCAGCACTGTTTATTTACTTTTAGCAGTTTTTTTTTAATTTTTTTAAATGTTTATTTACTTTTGAGAGAGACAGAGAGACAGAGAGAGGGGAGGGGCAGAGAGAGGAAGACACAGAATCCAAAGCAGGCTCCGAGGTCAGAGCTGTCAGCCCAGAGCCTGATGCAGGGCTCCAACTCACCGAGTGTCAGATCATGACCTGGGCCCAAGTTGGATGCTCAGGGGCACTGAGCCACCCAGGTGCCCCTATTTACTTTTAGTAGTTTTAATGAGGTATAACGTATATCATAAAATTTACCTATGTAAATTTTTCCGTTCAATGATTATTACTAAATGTACAGAGTTGTGCTACTATTACCACAATCTAGTCTGAGATTTTTATCATCCCCAAATGATTCCTTAAGCCCATTTTAGTCAATCCTCATTCCTACCCAAACACTGGTGCCTCACCAATCTGTTTTTCTGTTTCTTTGTATTTGCTGTAAATGGAATTATACAATATGTGGTCTTTTACATCTAGCTTCTTTCATTTAACATGTTTCTGAAGGTTCATCCACATTGTAGCATGCAAGTGTAGTTTTTCTTTTTATATGACAGAATAATATTCCATTATATGGATATACCAAATTATGTTTAATCATTCATCAGTTGATGGACACTTTGGTGCTTTTATGGACAATGTTGCTATGAACATTTGTGACATTTGTGAACCATTCTTTATGTTAGCATACATTTTCATTTATCTTCTGTTTTCTATCTAGGGTTGCAATTTGCTAGATTGTATAGAAAATATATATTTAACTTTTAAGAAATCACCACACTCTTTTTCAATGTAGCTATACCATTTTACATTCTCACTAGCAATGTATGATAATTTGTTTCTCTACATTCTTGCCAACTTTTACTGATGCTTTCCTTTTGGTATAGCCATTTGCATAGATGTGTAGTGGTATTATACTGTCATTTCAATTTGTACTGACATAATACCTAATGTTGAATATCTTTTCCAGTGCCTATTAGTCATTTGCATATTTTTTAATAGTATGATATTCATAGATTTTGCCTGTTTTTAGTTGGTGTGTTCATCATATTTAATAGTAAGAATTTTTAAATATATTATGTATATAGTTCCTTTATCAGATATATAAATTTACAAATATCTCTTAGAGTCAATGGCTCATCTTTTCATTTTAAAGTATAAAAATTTTAATTTTCATAAGGCCAATTTATTAACTTTTTTTCTAATTAATTGTGCTTTTGGTATCAGATCTAAGAACTTTTTGCCTAGCCTAAAGTTACAAAGATTCATTCTAAGTACTTATCTATATCTATATCTATATCTATATCTATCTATCTATATATATATATATATCTTACATTTTAGTATCTGAGTCACTTTTCTCATTTCTGTGTATGGAGTGAGGTAAATTCTAAATTCATGTTCTTTCGATCTGCGTATCCAGTTGACTCAGAACCATTTGTTGAAAAGACTATCCTGTCCCTATAGAATTGATTTGGTACCTTTGTCAAGACATTTATTTTTTTAATTGCTCAATTTCAGAAGAGAATAGTGACCCATGAAACTGAAATCTGTTATTTTGTCCTTAGATCAGTCATTGCCATAGGATGCCTGAAATTTGTAGTATCCGATCTATATTACTGCCTACTTTTCTAAAAGATATAGAAGGTAAGTACCTTCTCTGACATTAAGTACCTACTCTATTTGGCACAGTGAGATATGAGCCTTTTTTTCTCTCAAAAAATTTTTATATAGATGCTTTAGCATACATAATAAAAGTAAGTACAGTATCACTTTTAAGTGTGATAAAGAGCAAAATGAAGCAATTAGAATTTTTAAGTCAAAAGAAGCTGACTTATGAGAATCATTTTAATGAAAGATACTATGATAAATATGTTATTGGTCGTTTGGCTGTGTATCTAGAATGGTTGGCTCTACGTTTCTAAAAGGCCAGTACAAGTAGGTGAATACTAAGAATTATATCCATCACCATGTGAAACAATAATCAAGTTATCCTACCTTTTCTGGTCCACAATGTCTATTTTGCCTTTATGTTGTTTGTGTACATTCTGTTAATTTACACACTTGCATTTCTACCAGTGTGCCTTGCTCCTATTGATACGTGTTTTGGGTTGTTTAAAGATGAATGTTGTATTCTCAAATAATTATCTACGAGATCTTACTTGTCTTCATGCTCTGAAACTTGCCCCACTTTCCCCCACTTTACTCTTCTATTTTTTCTAGGACCATTGTCTCAATTTAAACCCCAGAACACCAGTTTTCTAGAAAAGAAATTTAAATGATCCTAAAACCAGCTTTATATAAAATCTCATTAAACTATTCCCCAAAATTTCCAGAAACAAAGGATATGATGTAATTACTACGCATTGCAAATAAAAGCAGTACCATTTATTGAATAAGAATTTAGGGAAATTAGAAAGAAAGGAATTACTTGTAATGAGCATGGTTAAGGAAAACTTTAACGATATATGGCAATTGAAGATCCTTGAAGGATAGTAAGAATAAGTTTGTACAGGTGTGGGAAGGATAGAAAAGTAGACAACTCCACACAGTATAATTTTATTTGTTTACTCACCTATCTGTCCATTCATTATCAGGTATAATGCTAGAGAATAGAAAACATAGGCTGCTTTGGAGAATATTTGAATCATCTACATAGAGTGGGAGAGAGGAGGAAACAATCTAGAAACATGACATCAATATTGACTATTTAACATTTGAGTAAGAGTTAATCCATAATGGTTAGAAGGAAGAAGAACAGATGTGTTAGGATGAGGAAATAGCATGTGCAAAGGAAGAGGCACTTAAAGGTGTATAGAGAATTCAGGAAACTGAGAGTGCGCTGTTATATTTGAAGCATAGAATGTATGTGAACATGAGCATTTGAGGTACAACTAGGGAAGCACAAGGTGACTTAGGAAAATGGTGAATCTTTGCTGGGCAAGTATGAGGATTACAAAGAGGATCAAAGTAGACATATCTGGAAATGTAGAGTGAATCAGTTATGAGTGACCTTGTATATCAGGTTTAGGAGTCTGAATTTAGTTTTTAAATTTTTATGTGTTGTATTTACTTTTTGGAAAGGGAACATGATTTGGTAACTTACATTGCAATAGTTGTGGCCTATGAGATAGTTTGAAGGTGAGAAATGTTTGGCAACAATGGCATCATCTAGAAGCTAGCCAACTAATATAAATGACTAAATCTCAGGAGTGAGATCAGTGCTGAAGATTGGATGGGGAAGTTTTACAGTGTAGTGGAAAAAAGAGTAGTACTGTAAAATAAACATAAATGGCATAAAAATGCATTCACTGTAGTTGTATAGGAAAATGACCAAGTGAAAGTCCAGGTACCAGTGAGAGGGAGCGAGAAAGAATAAACACATATTTATGAAACAAGTGCCCTAAAGATGGCACAACTTTTGAAGATTACATTATGATATATCAAGGGAGCTTAGGTTATTAGAGTAACTGTGATTAGACTCAAACCTGTCACTTCTGTCTCCCTAGGAGGTAATTTTTTTCCTCTCCAAATGTACAGAATTGCCATGGATCCTTGCTGTGTCCTCTCCAGCAGGAAATCCATAAGGTCTACGAGACTTGGGTCCTGGTCCTTAGAGACAAAGAGTAAAGCTTTTTTTTTTTTTTTTCTACTAATGGGATCTCAAAGAAGTACAAAAGAGTTATGTTGTCTTGTTGTCATCATTTATCATAATCAGGACTGACAAGTGAAACAAAGAATCTCATTCCCTCAAAGCAACAGGGAACTAAGCCAATGATTAAACAAAACACCCCCCCCACACACACACACCCCTCACTAAAAAAAAAAAAAAAAAAAAAAGACCAGGGCATAAGCCAAACTCTCTTTCCCTTCCTTCCTCATCCCCTTGTCATATTTCTGATTTGTTTTCCTGTCAGCATTTTCTCCAGAGATCAATTCCTCTTCAGCTAGTCCCAGTGATTTTTAAGCAAAGAGAGAAGCTTACTCTTTGCAGGTGAGAGATAATCAAATTGAATATTACATAGCCCCTGAAGTGCAGGCAGCTGATAACAAGAGCCAAACTCAATATCCTGACAGATGTTGTCTTGGATTGATTAATCTCTGCTTCACTTCAGTGTAGCCATCCTCCAGCATGGACAGCACAGCCCTTTGGCCCCATCCCACATAGGTTTTGCATCCTGGGGCTGGCTCAAAGAAACAACCCTGTTAAGAGTGCAATAGAATCCTTTCCTTTTAAGGAGGAGGAAATTAAACCCCAGCTTGCCTACCTCTTTTTTCAAATCCACTATTGTGGAAGGCCAGATTCTGGGCTTACTTAATGGTCCTCACAATAGAGGAATAAAGATCTCTTTCCTCTGAGTTTTTAGCTGAGCCCAAAAAAGAAGAAGAAGAAAAAAAATTGTTACTTCTTGAACTTGAAGAATTGAGGGATGCACATTTTTGTGGTGGGGGAAAAATGAGAGATTAGAACAAATAGGAGTAAAAAAGTGAAAGAAAGCAAACAATTATAAGACTGCTTCGAAATGTGAGAGAGGAAAAAAGAGATTCATCCATTCTTTCATTTCTATTCTTGCTTTATTCTTTCCCTTCCATTTGCCTTTTCCCTTCCCACTGTTGCTTTTCTTTCCTGACTGCCTCTTCCTTTCTTCTAATCTCTTTGATTTTGTTTAACAATAGGCATTAATTATTATTAAGATACTCTTTAAATGCTGAGATCACAAAAACAACACAAAAAAAAGTCTCTGTCATGGTGGAGATGCCTTCAACTTAGCCAAGGAGAAGGAGGTAGATATATTATAAAACAGCAACGCGAGAAATCCATAACAGTACCATGTGCTATGCGAGCAAGAGAAGATTGAGGAAGTCTTCATGTAAGAAAGCAGATTTGTCCTGGGTCTTGAAAGATGACTAGATATTCATTAAAAGGATAAGGAGAGGAGCATTTCAAAGAGAAGTAAGCATGTGTAGAAAGAACGTGATGTGTTTAAGGTAGTGTGTGAACTATGTACCAGCTCCACTAAATAGCAGACTCATAGTAAGCACGTATTCCACCTTGAAAGTTGCAGCAGATTTACCACCACCTGCTTGATACAGTACTTAACTTCATTGTTTTCTTATCCCCATTTTGCTTCTGTACCTCATTGTCCTTCCAAATATAGTACCTTAAATTTGTAAGGTAGTGTTTAATCCCTCCAGCTCTAATCCTGGTGTTCCCTTAAAGCCCTCTATTTAGCAGTTGTATGTCAATAAAAATGCCCCCTTTCCAGGCCTGGTACAAAACACATGTTGGCCCCTACCAGGGAGGCACTCTGCATGGTTTGGAGAGTGAACAGTTAGGTGGCTTGAGACCCCAAGGAATGGAGGAAAGCGAGTCTGGAAAAGTAGTGAAAGTAGCCCAAGATGGATCTTTAGAAGGAGATGGATGACCTCAGAAATATGCTGGGTAGAAAGTCCTAGAAGTAGAGAAGATAAATAGAAAAACCAAGAATATGAGTTCCTTGAGACTCATTCTGTCCAGGTTCGTGGCCCCAGTATTGATACACTTCCTGTCACATAGAAGTTCTCAATTAATGAATCGTTTATTTCAATAATGCTGACTAAAGACAAGTGGCCCAGAACCATTTCCCACTCCACCTTGGTTTTACAGAATGAAGTAATGTTTTACTCTGTGGAAATAAAACCCATGTGAATGATAACTCTGCTTCCTTGAATTTATGTATGATTTCTATGCTTAGAACTGCAAGAATATACAGTGAAGCCTTTATGAATGTCATCGCTTTAAGGAAAGTGTTTGAATTGGAATAAACATTTTACTTTAAAATTTACAAAATTTACAGAATACATTTGCCCTATTCCTTTCATTCCCATCCCCCTCTAGACCTCTTGTCTTTCCCCTTGTGGCTGCTTCTCACTCCATCCTTTGCCCAAAGCCCTGTTGACATATTATAGAGCTTTCATTTGCATTCTCTGCCAGGGCCTATGTTAATTTGACATCAGCGGCATTACAATGCACAGGGTAGAGCATTATTATTATTTGTTATGATGCCTTGAGCTTACACTTTACCTGTGGGAAGTTTCAAATGCCTGCATCATTCCAGTATGCAGTAATCATCTATACACATAATTTGAGGGCATGTCAGCTCTCTCTCCTATATAGAAGAAGAAAATCAAGACAATCTAGGTAACTCTTCTTGCCAGAGTTCCAGAAAACAGTCCCCTACCCTGATCATTTTGTTAATGAATATTGAAAAGCACCAAGGAACCTGTTTCTTGGTTTCAAGCTCATTGACCTACCTATATTTACTATAGCAGATTTAACTCCATCCTCTGACCTTTGTCATGCTGGGTTGTTATACTGTAGCCTACCTTCAGCAATATCGTGAGGCAGGAAATATTTGTCTCTATTTTGCCAAGTAGGTGTTTCTTGGACACATCTCCTTATAAACTTTTACTTCTATAATTTATGATATTAGTTGACCTCATAACACCTCAATCACCTCTATGAGCCTCATAATAATAACTAGTGTCACATAAATATAAATCTGGCCTTAAATAGAGAGAGACTCTAGAAAGCAAGATTATCACAATAGGGTGACACTGTGAACTCAGAAATCTTCAAGTGTCTCAAAATCAAACAGAAAAAAAGTTTTCTTTGATAGGGTAAAGGAGTGGTAAGCAGAGATAAGCAGAATCTCGGAGGGCAAGTTAGACAATCAAGGGGGAATGACCCCTGGGATCTGGTAGGAAAATATTTCTCTGTGGTCAGCTGATTCCAAGGAGAAACTGATAAGGGGGCACAGTCTACTTTTTTACTGTTTGCTCAGGCTTGGAGGCAAGCACAATTCAGGGGCCTGTAGGAAAGACAGAAGCTTGACTAACGTTTGGTCAGTAAAAAGACAAAACAGGTTAAAAAAAATGGGTCATTATGAACTGTGAAAACTTGATCACTGCTACTCAAGATGTTTGTTGAAATTAAGTAGCAGTGCATATGTGAAGAGTTAAGCATGATGATTACAGCAGACCACAGAGTAGAACTCAAAGAACTTGCTGAAGTTATGTGAGCCAATAAAGATAACATCCAACAATAATAGTTTGATTCTTCCCTGACTCTAATTTCTTCTAGCACTTGAAGGCACACTAAAGAGTCCACTCAGTCTTTCTTATGTATTAGATACTTTTTAGCTAAAATATAATTCCCACTGTGGTGAGAAGAACCCATGGTTAGATGATTGCTCTGTCTGCTCCAAATTGCTGAGATGTAAGATTGGTGAGGTCAGCCCTATATTAATACATGTCTAATGAATGAATGAGTCAATGAATGAATGAACTAACTTGAAGACACAGGGAAGGCAGCATTGTGTCATGCTGAAGGAATTTTATAGTAAACACAGAGGATGGATGCATTATTGAAATCCACTGTACTCTAGGATGGAACTTTTTGGGAAACATGCTACCAGAAAATAGGGCGTGTTTTAGGGAAAAATAAAGATTCTACTGGCTTTGTTTTCTGTAGTGAATACTTTGCCATTTCTGCTTCATAGTGTACATTGAACAGTGATAACATTCCCTAGATCAGCTATAAAATTTACCCTCCAAAAACATAGATTCCCTAAAATGAAAATTGGTATGATCTGATACTGTAAAACAGCCAGTTAGTTTAAAATGAAGGAGGAGAATAATGTCACCAAGATGGTACATAGTTTGTTCCTGACTTCACTTCTAATCATAGCAAGAAGAACTAACAACTATTTAAGAACAAGACATCTCTGAGAGAATCCTATAATATGGGGGGTGAGGCTGAAGCGTCCCCCGCCCCTGTCTGCACCACAGAGAGAAAAACAATGCATTAGAAGAATAAGAGAAGAGACTATGCGTTGACTGCATTGACCTTTCCCCAAGCCAGCATAGCACCATGCAGAAAGGTCTTCTCTGAATCTTGGGTCCTTCTACAGGATAAAAGAATCCAGGAGGGACAGCCATCTGCCCCCCAGCATTGTGGGTTGCTTTGTGGGAGCCCCTAATCTGACCTCATACCACAGGGGTTGAAGTGGAAACTGAAGCTGAACCACTGGAACTCTGACTAGGATGGAGAAAGGGGAGGACTTACAACAATCAGCACACATATCCTGGAAGACCAAGTTCATACTTGTAGTGCCTAAGTATTAATTCCAACCAGCAACTTTTCCCATCTGTAGAACCAAGTAGAGGGCTTACTTTGACCAGAGAACTCAGTGGGGTTCAGATCTACCTGATTCAAATTTTCAAAGGAGAAGTTTTATGGGCCACAGGGTCTGTTTGTCCATGCCCAATCAAGGAGCTAAATCACTGCCTGACTCACTGTTGAGAACATCTTCTGGCCCCATTGGACCAGAAGGGCTGGCAAAAACTCCCAGTGCAGTGTGGCCCAGTGACACTTGAGCTAAGAGGCAGGTAGACAGAGGTGATTGCCCCCATAGCAAAGCCACTTCAGGGTAGGGAGAGTTCCTGTGCTATAAGCAGGGAGAATTAAATCATAGCCAAGGCTGAGGGTAGCTCCTGACCTACCAACCAGAGAACCTGTTTGGGAAATTGAGATTAGCCTGAAGTGGCCCCTCTCTCATCTTCCCAGGCAAGGGAGCTGAGACCACCTTGCCCACTCTGGAGAGTGTCTTCTGGCTCCATCTGACCAGGAGGGCTAGAGAGAACTTTTGGAGGCTGTGTGGTCCACCAGCACTTGACTTGGAAGGCAGATTGTCAGAGTTGAAGGTGTAGAAAACAAAGCCAATGGCCCTTTTCAGTCCAAGCACTTAGGTTGTGGGTCGGCCTGAGTTAATACAACAAAGAGCTTTACTGACTTTAGAGCTGCTTTTCTTGCTGTACCTGGGTAGGGAATCTAACTCATATCCCACTAATTGCTGAAGACAGCCTTCAGCCTGTTGGAGCAGGAAACTTAACCAGAGCACATGGGAAGCTGCATAACCCAATCAATAGCCTTATGTGCGGTGGCACTTGAGAGCATAGCCTGTGGCTTCACCCATTTGCTGAGCAAACCCCATGGCCTCACCTGACCGGGGAACTCAGTGCATACTCTGGTCTGATTTGGGGCCCCAAACAATGAGCTGCATAGGCTCTGTGTCCCATCCTGATGCCCTGCCAGGACAGAGAAGCTAATTCATAGCCTCATCTGCTACTGAATTTAGTAATTCAGTCCCTACCATGTAGTAAGTCTTACTGGAGAATCCAGGCAACTGTGGAGCCAGTACTCCAACTTCACTTGGGTAGGGAACCCCCAGTAATCCTATCCAGCTGTTCTCAGAAGCCAATAGCACACCCACCCATTCCTCTCCTCAGAGGTAGAACAATTGGTCTCACCCCAAAATAGACAATAGTACAGGCCCTAACTGTCCGAGGACATTGCCAACGGACATACCCAGAAATCCAACCTGGGATTTGGGTAAAGAATTGTCTCCACCAAAATAAACATAGAAATTCTGGAAGATGAACCCAATTACTCAAATGCTCAGATTCCATTGTAAGGAATCAAGGATCACAAAAAATCATGTAAATATGATACCAACAAAAGAACCTAATAAAGCTCCATCAACTGGCCTTAAGGAAACGGAGATATATGAACTGTCAAAGAATTCATTAAAACAAAAAAGTTTAGTGAACTACAAGAAAAAACAGACAACTAAACAAAATTAGGAAAATAATGCATTAGAAAGAAAACAAGAAGTTTGGCAAGGAAATAGTAACAAAACAAAACAATAGAAAAACAAACAGAAAACCCAGAAATCCTATAAATGAAAAGTACAATAACTGAACTGAAGAATTCAATAGAGAGTTTTCAAAAGTGGACTCAACCATGAAGAAGAAAGAATTAGTGACCTGGAGGGTAGGACATTAGAAAATACATAGAGAAGCAAACAGGAAAAAAAAAAAAAAAAAGAAAAGAAAGAAAGAATAAAAAAGAATGAAGAAAGCTTATATGAATTATAGAACACAATAAAAAGAAACAATATTCATATTATGGGAATTTCAGCAGGAGAAGAGAAAGAGAAAGGAACAGAGAGTATTTCAAGTAATAATGGCAGAAAACTTTCTGAGCCTAGAAGGGAAATGGACTTCCAAATGCATGGGTCCAAAGAAACCCAAATAGGTTAAACCTGAACAGGACTACAGAGAGACACATTATGATTAAATTGTCAAAATTCAATATCAAAGGAATTTTAAGACCAGTGAGAGGAAACAGAGAAGTTCTATACAAGGGAAACTCCATAAACTCTGGGCAGATTTTGGGGTGACTGGGTGGCTTAGTTGGTTGAGCATCTGACTTCAGCTCAGTTTATGATCTCATGGTTCATGAGCTCAAGCCCTGCATCTGGCTCTATCCTGACAGCTTGGAGCCTGGAGCCTGCTTCAGATTCTGTGTTTCCCTCTCTCTCTCTCTCTCTCTCTCTCTCTCTCTGTCTCTCTCTCTCTCTCTCTCTCTGTCTCTCTCTCTCTGTCTCTCTCTCTGTCTCTCTCTCTCTCTGCCTCTACCATGCTTGCACTCTCTCTCTCTCTCTCTCAAACATAAGCATTAAAAAAATTAAAACAGACAAACAACGAAAAACTTTAGGCAGAGTTTTCAACAAATAGTTTTCAGGTCAGGAAAGAATGAGATGGCATATTCGAAATATTGAAAGAAAATACTTGCCAACCAGTGACATACTCAATAAAACTGGCCTTTGGAAACAAGTTATAAAGACTTTCCCAAACAAAACTGAGAGATTTCATTACCACCAGACCTATCTTACAAGAAATGCTAAAGGTTTTTTGATTTGCCTTGTTTTTTTGTTTGTTTTTGAGTAGGAGGGAAAGAATGCTCATTAACTTCATAAAAACAAAAAGATAGTATAGATGTCACTAGCAATGGTAAGTATATAGCCATAGTTCGATTTTGCAACATGGTAATGGTGATGCATAATTCATTTACAACTGTAATTAGAAAGTTAAAAATGAATGTAGCAAAAATAATCATATCTGCAATAACCTGTTATTAGTTAAAGAATATAAAAACATGTACATTATAATAGAAATAACTTAAAATGTGAGGAGGAAGAGAAGTAAAAGTGTAAAGGTTGTAAATTCTATTGACGTTACCAGCTTAAAATATGGTGTTAAAAATACTAAAAAAAGTTTTTTAAAGTTGTATTTATTTTTGAGACAGAGAGAGACACAGCATGAGAGGGGGAGGGGCAGAGAAAGAGGGAAACACAAAATCTGAAGTGAGCTCCAGGCTGTGAGCTGTCAGCACAGAGACTGTTGTGGGCCTCAAACCTACAAACCATGAGATCATAACCTGAGCCAAATTCGGACACTCAACCGACCGAGCCACCCAGGTACCCTACAAATTTAAAATATTTTGTATAAGGCTCATGGTGAAAACAATGAAATATTCTACAGTAGTTACACAAAAGTATATGATAAAGAAGTCAAAGATACCAATATCAAAGACATCTTATCATACACACACACACATACAATATAGTAAGATAAGAATCATGGGACTAGGGAGCTATAGTACAACCAGGAAATAATTAACAAAATGGCAATAGTAGGCCTGTATGTAAATTATTTTAAATGTAAATTGGTTAAATTCTCTAATTCAAAGGCACAAAATGGCTGAATGAATTGGAAAAAAAAAAACTAACAATATGCTGCCTTCAGGATACTTACTTTAGTCTTAAATACACACACAGACTGAGAATGAGGAGATGGAAAAAGACATTTCATGCAAACAGTAACCAAATAAATGAAGGGGTAGTTATATCAGGCAAAATAGACTTTAAACTAAAAATGGTAAATAAGGGACAGAGAAAGTCATTATATAGTAATAAAGGAGTCAATAAATCAATAAGATATAACAATTGCAAATATGCAGCCAACATTGGAGTACCATATATATAAAAAAAGTTGGGGCACATGGGTCGCTTTGTCGGTTAAATGTATGACTCTCAATTTCAGTTCAGGTCATGATTTTCTGGTTTGTGAGATTGATCCCCTTGTTAGGCTTTGCACTGACAGCATGGAGCCTGCTTGGGATTCTTTTTCTCCCTTGCTTTCTGCCCCTTCCTTGCTCATGTGTGTGCATGCATGCAATCTCTCTCTCAAATGAATAAAGAAGCTTTAAAAATAATAAATATATAAAACAAAAATTAACAAAGCTAAAAAGAAAAAAACAGTAATATAATAATAGTTGGGTACTTTAAAACCTCATTGTCACCAATAGATAGATCATCCAGGCAGAGCATAAATAAGGAAACAGCCCATTTGAACAATAGACTGAACATACATAAACAGAAAATCATCTCCAACAATAGCAGAATATAGATTCTTCTCAAGTGCATAAGGAAAAATTTTTTTAAATATTTATTTATTTTTTGAGAGAGACAGAGACAGAATGCGAGTGGGTTAGTAGCAGAGAGAGGGGAAGACACAGAATCTGAAGCAGGCTCCAGGCTCCATGCTGTCAGCACAGACCCCGATGCAGGGCTCGAACCCATGAACCATGAGATTATGACCTGAGCCGAAGTTGGACATTCAACCAACTGAGCCACCCAGGCGCCCCAAGGAAAAGTTTTTAGGATATATCATATATTTCGCCACAGAAGAAGTCTTTATAAATTCAAGGAGATTGAAATCATACCCATTATCTTCTCTGACCACAATGGTATGAAAGTGGAAATTAACAGGAAGAAAATTGGAAAATTCACTAACAGATGGAAATTGAAAACACTCTCTAACAAGCAGGGAGTCAAAAAAGAACTTACAGGGGAAATAAAAAAGATTTATTGAGATAAATGAAAATGGGGAAACAATATACCAGAACTTATGAGATGCAGTAAAAATAGTTTTAAGAGGTAAATTCATAGGCACAAATGCCTACATTAAAAAGCAAGACATATCCCAAAGAAACAACGAAACACTATGTGTTAAGAAACCAGAAGAAGATCAAGTTGAACCCAAAGTTAGGAGAAGAAAGGAAATAGAAAAGATTAGAAAAGACATAAATGAGATAAAGAACAAAAAAGCGATAGAAAAGATTAACCAAACTAAGAAATGTATGTATGAAAAGATAAACAAAACTGACAAACCCAGAGGTATACTAACCAAAGAAAGAGGAAGGTAACCAAATCAACAAAATTGAGAAGGACAATGGATATCAAAGAATATCAAAGAAATTTAATGGCTCATATAAGGCTACTATAAAAAACTATATGCCAACAAAGTGGATAACGTAGAAGAGGCAGAAAAACAAATTATCAGAAACATATGACTTACCAACACTGAATCAGGAAGAAATAGAAAATCTGAATAGGTCAATTACTAGTAAGGACATTGAATCAGTAATCAAAATCTGCCACGGGAGAAAATCCCAGGACCAGATGGCCTCACTGGTGAAGTTTACCAAACATTTAAAGAATTAACACCAACCCTCAACTCTTCCAAAAGATCTAACAAGAGGGAACACTCCCAAATTCAGTGTACAGTGCCAACAGTATTCTGATACCAAAACTAGAAAAGGAAACTACTAGAAAGAAGACTACAGGCCAGTATCACTTATGATTATAGATATAAAAATTCTCAATAAAATTGTAACAGACAAAATTCACCAGCACATTAAAAGGATCTTATTCCATGATCAAGTGGGAGTTATCCTTAAGATGCAAGGTGGCTCAACATATGCAAATCAATTAGTGTGATGCATCACGTTAAAAGTATGAAAGAAAAGAATATGATCGTCTCAATAGGCACACAAAGTATTCAACAAAATCAACATCCATCCATTCATGATAAAAAATTTTTAAGAAATTATGCATTGAAGGAACATATCTCAACATATTAAAGGCCATATATTTTAAGCCCACAGCTAACAGCATACTCAATGTTGAAAGTCTGAAAGCTTTTTCTCTAAGATCGGGAACAAGACAGGGGTGCCTATTCTACTCCTATTCAACATGGTACTATAATTACTAACTAGAGCAATCAGACAAGAAAAAAAAAATAATAGGTATCAGAATTTAAAGAAAAAGAAAGTAAAATTGTCTCTGAGATGACATGATTTCATATACAGAAAATCTAAAAGTCTCAAGTAAAAATTGTTACATCTAATTACTGAATTCAGTAAATTTGCAGGATACAAAACTAACATACAAAAATTGGTAGTTTCCATACACTAACAACAAACTTCTTGAAAAAGAGAAATCTATCCCATTTATAATGGCATCAAAAACAATAAAATACTTAAGAATAAATTTTACTAAGGAAGTTGAAGATCTCTACTCTGGAAATACATTATATTAATGAAAGAGATTGATGAAAACGTCAGCAAATGGAATGGTATTCTGTGTTTATGGATTGGAAGAGTTAATATTGTTTAAAGGTCAGTACTACCAAAGCCATACACAGATTCAGTGCAATCCCTATCAAGATCCCAAAGGTATTTTTTTTTTACAGAAGTGTTAAAAGTACTTCTACATTTTATATGGAACCACAAAAGACTTTGAATTGCCCAAGAACTCCTGAGAAAGAATAACAAAGCAGGGAGTCTCATACTTTCTTTTTTTTCCCAATGTTTATTATTTTTGAGAGAGAGAGAGCACAAGCAGGGGAGGGGCAGAGAGAGAGGGAGACACAGAACCTGAAGCAAGATCCAGGCTCCAAACTGTCAAAACAGAGCCTGATGCAGGGCTCAAACCCATGAACTGTGATATCCTGGCATGACCTGAAGTCAGAGGCTTAACTGAGTGAGCCACCAAGGCGATCCAAGGGCCTCATACTTTCTGATTTCAAGCTATGCTATAAAGCTATAGTCATTAAGAGTTTGTAATACTGACATAAAAACAGACAGACCAAAGGAACAGAATCAAAGTCAAAAAATAAACCTAAGCATACACAGTCTACTAATATTTGATGAGGGATTTAATAATACTAATTAGAGAAAAGATAATGTTTTCAATAAATGATGTGGGGGTAATTGTATATTTACATGTAACAGAATGAAACAACCCATAGCACACACAAAAAAACTAACTGGAAATGGATTAGACTTAAATGTAAGGCCTGAAATCATGAAACTTTAAGAAGAAAACATAGGAATAAACCTCCTTAACATGGGCCTTGGTAATGAGTTTTTGTGTAGGACACCTAAAGCACAAGCAACAAAATAAAAAATGAACAAGTGGGATTACATCCAACTAAAAAGCTTCTGCACAGCAAAATAAATTATCAATAAGGAGAAAAGACAACTTACAAAATGGGAAAACATATTTGCAAACCATATTATCTATGAAGGGGTTAATATCCTAAATATATGAAGAATTCATACAATTCAACAGCAAAACAGAAACAAAAACAAAACAAAACAAAAAAAACAAACAAATGAAAAAAAAAATAGCCCAAAAGAAAAATGGACAAAGGACCTCAATAGAAATTTTCCAAGGACGATTCGTGAAAGACGAACAGGTACATGAGAATATGCTGAGGATCACTTGTCATTAGGTAAATGAAAGTTAAAACCACAATGAGATAATGCCTCATGTCTGTTAGAGAATGGTCTCATCATCAAAAACACAAGAAATAAATTTTGGCATGGATGTGGAGAAAAGGGAAATTTGTGCACTGTTTCTGGAATTGTTTATGATTTATTGGCACAACCACTATGGAAAACAGTATGGAATGTCTTCAAAAATTAACACTATATATGCTCCAGCCATCCTATTTCTGTGAATATACCCAAAGGAAATCAAAACTCTCACTCAAAAATATATCTGCACCCCCAACTTCACAGCATTTATTTACCATAGCCAAGACATGGAAGCAGCCTAAGTATCTATCAATGGATGCATGGTTAAAGAAGTTGTGGTATAGCATTCAACCTTAAAAAAAAAAGAAAATCCTACTATTTGTGAGATGAATGGACTTTGAAAGTATTATGCTAGGTGAAATAAGTCAGAGAAAGCAAATAAGTCAAATACAGCATGATCTCACTTACATGTGGAATAAAAAAAAAACCAAATAAAATAAACTCATAGAAAAATAAATCAGGCTTGGGGTAATCAGAAGTGATGGGTTGTGGGAGGGGATATTAGAGGTAGGTGATCAAAGGTATAATCTTCCAGTTATACGATAAATGAGTACTAGGGTTATAAAGCACAACACAATGACTCTAACTAACATTGCTGTATGATATATAAGAAAGTTGTTAAGAGAGGAAATCCTATGAGTTTTCATCAGAAGACAATTTTTTTCTTTTTTTTCTTTTCTTTTTATTGTATCTGAATAGATGAATGTTAGCTGAACCTGTTGTTAATCATTTCATAATATATGTAAATCAAACCAAAAAAAGGGAATATTTTTTCAGATAATTATGTTAAAAAGTGAGAACGTTATGTTTAAAATAATAATGTACATTCTGTTTTTGCATCATTTTCTTACCCCACCTTCCTTCCCTACATACTTTCTTTTTCACTTCTTTTAGAATTGATTAAATAATTATGACATATGTTGTATAAAGGCACAAAAAGTGACATCCATTTTGTATAATATTAGTGACAAACATGTTGTATAATTTCCAAAATCTGTTTCCTATGTTTTTTTTTTCTTTTCATTTTTTAAAGATTTTTATGTGAGATTAAGCAAGTTACTGTTTTTAGGAATCAGCCCTATGCTGACGGGAGCTACCAGTTTGCTAGGAAGGCCTTGGCCACTTTAAATGGGCATCCTTTCTCTTGAATTTTTCTGTTTACTTACCCGGATATGTTCAACAACAACTGATGTCTGAAACTTATGTGGCTAATTTGTACCTATACTTTTCATTACAGAGCAGTCTCTTACTTCTTACATGGATTTAGGAAGCAGGGAGAAGAAAGTGTGGGTATCTGTGTTGATCCACTTTAAAGTATGATGATCTTGCTCATGGTATTGTATTGGTTCAATGCATATCTAATGTATAAACAGATTAAACCTGTCCATCCTTCATGCAAGCCAGTAAGAGGACACATAAACACATGGAGAGGGTATTTGAATATCTTGTATGAATATTTGAAGGATTAGTTAATTCTAACTAGTCTATAAAGACTAGAATAATGCCTAACATAAAATATGTGCCTAGTAAATAAGGAGGTGTTTCTTTGTTTTTTCATGATCTTTTATTAAGTGTTAAAGCGTTTTTCAGGATTTTTAAGCAAGTTATTAATTTTTATGGAAGAACCTAATTTATTGTAAATGAAATGTAGAAATATGATTTTAGGTACGTGTCACATCATATAATGTTTATATGTGTGTGTATATATGTATGTATTTATGTATATACCCGTATGTATTTATGTATATACCCATATGTATGTATATATGCATGCCATGAAAAGAGTACTTTTTCCCCCAAAGCATGATTAATTTGAGATCATTTATAGCTTTTCTTGTAATTAGTTGTTATAATGGCATAGTGCTAAGGTCATTGAAATTACTGTCAATCAGGATTCTTAAACTTCAGCCTACATCAGAATCACCTGGAGAATGTCTTACAACACAGATTTCTGGGCCACACCACCAGTGTTTCTGATCAGTAATTCTGGGTGGGGCCCAATAATTTGTTTTCTCATAACTTCCTCAGTGAAGTTTAAAGGACTGATCTAGGCAACCATATTTTGTGAGTCACAGCTATAGTCAAATGTTAGAACAACCCCTGAGTATTCAGCTAGTTTTTACTGAAAAATTTGTAGTATTATCTTTAAGGAATGAATTTCTACTTCCGCACCAACACTTTATTAGTGCCTGCAATTCTGATTTATTTCCTGGTTTGTTTTATTTATGCTGAGTAAAATAAGGGGCTCTCATTTTTCTCTTAGGTTTATTTTGTTTTGTGTAATGTTTAGAGTTACTAACTCATAACAACGTTAAATACTGTCAGATGTTAGTTATATTAGTAAAACTGGACAAAAAATAACATTAAACAATGAAATTCCCTATATTTTTAAATATGGAACTTAGTTATCCCTTAAATCCTTTTTTTGGGTATTAAATTATTTATTTGTACATTTCTTAAATTACAAGTATCTTTTGCAATAGAATCAAAATAGTAAACTACTTACTAATAAATCAAACAAAATATGTATGTAACTTTTACCCTAATAATTTCAAGACATTGATAAATTAAAGAAATATGTAAATAACTGGAGAATGATAGCTTGTTCATAGGTAGAAAGACTTAATATTACTAGTTCATCTTTTTTAAATTTTTTTTAATGTACATCCAAATTAGCGTATAGTGCAACAATGATTTCATGAGTAGGTTCCTTAATGCCCCTTACCCTTTTAGCCCATCCCGCCTCCACAACCACTCCAGTAACCCTCTGTTTGTTCTCTATATTTAAGAGTCTCTTCTGTTTTTCCCTATTGAGGATGATATTAGTGTTGGGTCTTTCATATATGTCTTTTATGATCTCAAGGTATTATCCTTCTATTCTTACTTTCTTTAGGGTTTTTATTAAGAAAGGATGCTGTATTTTGTCAAATGCTTTCTCTGCATCTATTGAGAAGATCATATGGTTCTTGTCCTTTTTTGATGTGATGAATTACATTAATTGTTTTGTGAATATTGAACTAGCCTTACCTCCCAGTTATAAATCCCACTTGTGCGTGTTGAATAATATTTTTAATGTACTGTTGGATCTGGTTGGCGAATATCTTATTGAGGATTTTTGCATCCATGTTCATCAGGGAAATTTGTCTATAGTTCTCCATTTTAGTGGGGTCTCTGTCTGGTTTTGGAATCAAGGTAATGCCGGCTTCATAGAAAGAGTTTGAAAATTTTCCTTCCATTTCTATTTTTTGGAACAGCTTCAAGAGAATAGATGTTATCTCTTCCTTAAATGTTTGGGAGAATTCCCCTGGAAAGCCATCTGGCCCTGGATTCTTGTTCTTTGGGAGATTTTTGATTACTAATTCAATTTCCTTCCTGGTTATGGGTCTGTTCTAATTTTCTATTTCTTCCTCTTTCAGTTTTGGTAGTGTATGTTTCTAGGAATTTGTCCATTTCTTCCAGATTGCCCATTTTATTGGCATATGATTGCTCATAATATCCTCCTATTATTTTTTATTTCTGCTGTGTTGGTTGTGATCTCTCCTCTTTCATTCTTGATTTTCTTTATTTGGGTCCTTGCCTTTTTCTTTTTGATCTAACTGGCTGATGGGTTATCAATTTTGTTAATTCTTTCAAAGAACCGGCTTCTGGTTTCATTGAACTGTCCTACTGGTTTCTTTGGTTTCGAATGCATTGATTTCTGCTCTGATCTTTATTATTTCCTGTCTTTTGCTGTTTTTGGGTTTTATTTGCTGTTCTTTTTCCAGATCTTTAAGGCCTAAGGTTAGGTTGTGTATATGAGATCTTTTTTCCTTCTTTAGGAAGGCCTGAATTGCTCTATGCTTTCCTCTTATGACCACCTTTCTGCATCCCAGAGGTTTTGGGTTGTGGTGTTATCATTTTCATTGGCTTCCATGAACTTTTTGATTTTCTCTTTAACTTCTTGGTTAGCCCATTCATTCTTGAGTAGGATATTCTTCAGTCTCCAAGTATTTGTTACTTTTCCAAATTTTTCTTGTGGTTGATTTCGAGTTTCTTAGCGTTGTGGTCTGAAAATATACATGATATGATGTCCATCTTCTGGTACTTGTTGAGGGCTGTTTTTTCCCCAGTATGTGGTCTTTTTTGGAGAACTTTACATGTGTACTGGAGAAGAATGTATATTCTGCTGCTTTAGGATGAAATGTTCTGAATATATCTGTTAAGTCCATCTCATCGAGTGTGTCATTCAATTTCATTGTTTCCTTGTTGATTTTTTGATTAGATCATCTGTTCATTGTTATGAATAGGGTGTTGAAGTTCCCTACTATTATGGTATTACTATCAATGAGTTTCTTTATGTTTGTGATTAACTGACATATATTTGGGTTCTTCCACATTTGGTGCATAAATATTTACAATTATTAAGTCTTCTTGGTGGGTAGACACCTTAATTACAATATAATGCCCTTCTTCATCTCTTGATAGTCTTTATTTTAAAGTATAGATTTTCTGATATAAGTATGGCTTCTCCAGCTTTCTTTTCTTGACCATTAGCATGATAGATGGTTCTCCATCCCCTTACTTTCAATCTGAAGGTGTCTTTAGGTCTACAGTTGGTCTTTTGTAAACAGGATATAGATGGATCTTGTTTTCGTATCAATTCTGTTACCCTATGTGGTTTGATTGGAGCAGTGAGTCCATTGACGTTTGGACTGAGTCCTGAAAGATATGAATTTATTGCCATTATGTTGCTCATAGAGTTGGAGCTTCTGTTCATGTTCTCTGGTCCTTTCTGGCCTTTGTTGCTTTTGGCCTTTCTTTCTTTTTTTTTTTTTTTTTTTAATTTATTTTTTCATCTTTTCTCCCCTCAGAGCATCCCCCTTAAAATTTCTTGCAGGGCTTGTTTAGTGGTCGCAAACTCCTTTAATGTTGGTTTCTCTGGGAAACTTTTTATCTCTCCTTCTATTTTGAATGACAACCTTGCTGTATAAAGAATTCTTGGCTGCATATTTTTCTGATTCAGCACATTGAATATATCCTGCCACTCCTTTCTGGCCTGCCAAGTTTCTGTGGATAGGTCTGCTGCAAACCTGATCTGTCTTCTCTTGTAGGTTAAGGACTTTTTTCGCCTTGCTCCTTGCTCGGTTCTTGACTGAGTATTTTGTGAATTTGACTATGATATGCCTTGTTGATGGTTGATTTTTGTTGAATCTAATGGGAGTCCTCTGTGCTTCCTGAATTTTGATGTCTGTGTCTTTCCCCAGGTTAGGAAAGTTTTCTGCTATGATTTGCTCACATAACCCTTCTACCCCAATTTGTCTCTCTTTCTCTTCTGGGACCCCTATGATTCTGATGTTTTTCCTTTTCAAGGAGTCACTGATTTCTCTAATTCTTAAATCGGGCTCTTTTGCCTTAGTCTCCCTCTTTTTTTTGCTTCATTATTCTATATAATTTTGTCCTCTGTATCGCTGATTCTCTGTTCTGCCTCATCCACCCTTGCTGCCATGACATCTATTTGAGATTGCAGCTCACTTATAGCATTTTTTATTTCATCCTGACTAGCTTTTACTTCTTTTGTTTCCACAGAAAGGGATTCTAATATATTTTTGACTCCAGCTCGTGATTCTAAATTCTGGTTCATATATCTTGCTTGTATCTGTGTTGGGTAAGTCACTGGCTGTTGTTTCTTCTTGCTCTTTCCTTTGGGATGAATTCCTTCATTTTTTATCATTTTGAATAGAGAAAAGGAAGTAACGAGGTAAAAAAATTAAAATTAAAAAAATTAAAAAATTAAAATTAAACACACACACACAAATGCAATCAATAAATGATGCTAGATCTTAGGTTTGGTTTGGTGTGGGTGTTGAAAGTGGCTTGATAGATTAGAGAAAAAAAGGAAAAAAAGTGAAATCGTTTGAAAATTTGAAAAAATGAATACACTTAAGTATACTAAAATGAAATGATGGAAGTAAAATAGAATTTGAAATAATTTACACAAAAGTAAAAAATATAGTAAAAAATTAAAGAAAAATATTTTTAACAAAAATTGAAAATACAAATGAATTTTTTTCTCTTTCTGTATTAAAGAAAAAGAAAAGAAATGAAAAAGAGAAAAAAGAAGAAAAAAGAAAATTGAATAGATGGACCAGCTAACAGACTGAAATACAAGTGAAATTACTTTGTTTTCCCCTAGAAGTCAAACTATGAACTACTTTGTAGTTCATAAACTAAGCAGGCTGTGAGACTTGTGTTCTTGAAGAGCAAGGTTGGTCCATTTGGGTGGGGCTTAGTGTAACGGCTCCGTTCTCCACCAGATGGCACTGCTTAGCTTACTGGGGTGGATTGTTGTAGCGCTCCTAGGTGCCTATGTTTATGTGGGTTAGTGGTGAAAATGGCATCACACAGCCACTCAGTCTCTAGTATTGGAACTCTGTTCTTCCCGATCAGCAATTACAGTCCCGTCCTTTGTCTTCCATTCCTGTCCATTCCTCGCTTCTACACAGTCCATGACCAAGTCCCAGACAATACCTCCCTCCTGAGTTTTGTCTCAGATGCGGCTGTTTTTCCCGGCCCCTTACTTCTGAGCAACTGCGGCTTTGAGACATTCTGCCCCTCTGCGGAGGGCCTCACCGAGCAATGGCTGGGTGCCAACTGCACCCAGGAATGTTCATGGGACCGTGCTGCTGTTGATGCCCAGAGACTGTGGCCAGGTGCCAGCCTGCCCCAGAAAAAGTTCACGAGACAGTGTAGCAGTAGCGTTTCATGGATTATGGAAAATCACAACACACATCTGGTACCAGGCTTCACCCTTAACAACCTTGTTCCAGCACCAACAAATAAGGTTGTTCTCTCGGGTCTGCTGGTACCAGGTCACCTCACAGCCTCTAACAAAGTCCTTCCAGCAGTGGAACTGTTTCTCTCCATGTGGCCCGAGAACCTCCTGGACCCCACTCTGCTCCTGGGGATTCGCCCTTCCAGGTATCGAGCTGTGGAGTTTCATACTCTGCAATCCCTGTTTATGGTCTTAATGGAATTTAAACCATCTCCTTTCTCCTTTCTCCCTTGTTAGTTCAGTCCCTGTGGCTGTTTCCAATTTTCCACTTTCTATCCAGTTGCTTTTTGGGGGGGTGCTTTTCCTGTATTCTCCACCCCTCACGTCTCCATCCTCTCTCCCCACACAAAAGCGGCTTCCTGTCATCTGCGGTTTCTCTCTCCCCAAGTTCACCTGTCTGTGCTGTGTACCTGCTGAATTCTGTGGTTCAGGTTGTGCAGATTATTATGTTAATCCTCAGATCAGTTTTCTAGGTGTGCAGGATGGTTTAGTGTTGGTCTGGCTGTATTCCATGGATGTGAGACAGACAAAAAACTTCCATGCTGTTCCGCCATGTTGGCTCCTCCCTCCCTTAGATTCTTAATGATAGGACTGCTTGTTTTGATCTAAGCCAAAATCGTGATGTAATTAGTGATTTTTAAAGATGCTGCTAAATTAGGAACTGTCAGCGCCTGTTTAAGTCTTGCTTAGGTTATTTTCTCATTATAATCTGTTTCTTATTGAGACAAGTCTTGGTTTCTCAAAATATTTCCTATAAAGCAGAATGAACATTCAAGTGAGTTATGAGAGGTGTAGAAATAGTCATCACTAAAGCAAGCATTTGCAATGCCCTTCATGTGGGAGAATGAAATATTAGGATTGTATGTCCTTTGGGAATTCTAGGCAGGCAGAGCCAAGAGGATCGTGTGCAGGTCTTCCTAGAGAGTGGATCTTTTTCACTTAAAATAATCTATCACGTTGCTTCCCAGTTCACTTCATGATTTCATCTCCATTCTGGCTGTTGGGTAGTATAATCAGGTATGAACAATTAAGACCTCTAGGTGTGTCCATACAAGTACTTCTGAGGGAATAGTTCCAGGGGAGCAGATTTAAGTGGTAATAACATTTTCAGTAATAAAACCTTACAGGCAGACACCTATGGACTATAGGGATAAAGCTGCTATGGGCCTGTGGGGGAACCACTGCAAGAAGGAAGGTGATAAATTGAGAAAGTCATTATAAAACATTTGATGCTCACATTTCAGAAGTATAGATTAGAACATAGAAGAGACCACTTGAGAAAACCCTGGCAGGGTGACCAATCTTGTAGCATACAGAGTAAAGAGAGGAGTGTGGATGTGGACAGGGAATTGGCACAGAATCCCTCAGATGGACCAAAGGACAATGGTTGTACACTTGTCTGACCCCATTTTATTTTCCTGTGACATGAATTTTGCTCTAAGTGTTTGTGTGGTCTAACCAGTTAAGGAGATTGTTTTCAAAACAGAAGCTAGGAATAGAAGAAAGCAAAGGAAGTTTTTGCCAAGATAAGAAAGACCAATTCAGTAATCCTACAAAGATTGTACATACTAGTATTTTCAAAGGTGAATTCCAGCAGGTGACAGAAAAAGGTTCAAGAAGCTTCCCCTAACACTAATTCTTCTGCTCTGCAGTGTCCTTCAGTTTTGTCAGAGTCCACTGGAATAACATGACACTGGAAGTTTTTGTGTGAAACTCCATTTATAATCTCCACTTGGTAATGAAATATTTAAGGTAGCCTCTATTGGTGGGGGCTAAGAGTGAAGGGTCTTATTTAAGAAAAATCTTTTCTTTCTCTTCACTATAACAGTCTATGAAGAGTGGTAATAATCCTACTGTTTCAAGTTATGATTTTGGTGGTATA
Organism: Panthera uncia; assembly: GCF_023721935.1. Taxonomy (NCBI): domain Eukaryota; kingdom Metazoa; phylum Chordata; class Mammalia; order Carnivora; family Felidae; genus Panthera; species Panthera uncia. Next base: position 61,440,668 of record NC_064810.1, on the reverse strand, counting down.
TGGATATTTAGTAACAGAAGCAGAAGAAATTGTCTCAATGTGATAAAAATTGTGTCCTGATAATGAAAACTCAGGAACGATCAGAAAGTGAGATTCACCTGAGGTCCACTGAGACACTGTTCTGGAAAGAGACCACTTAAAGAATCTATGAGTCCTCTTCCCCTTGGCAGCAGTCTCAGTGAGAAGTTTCCTGCCAGAGAAAACAGAGAACTGGCGATCTGAGCAGATCCTACTTGAGAGCTGACTTTAAACACACCAGTAACTCTTTTACTCAGTACAGATCTGTAATAATTGTCTTTCTCTTCCCATTCAGTTCCTTCAGAGCATTTACAGCTCCAAATTAGACATATGTCTGCTATTTATTACCATTTAAAAGGGCAAGATGTTAATGTTCCACTGTTGATAATTCCTAGTAATTAATAATTAACTAAATAAGCAGAGTTTTTTTTTTTCTCTCTACCTACCTCATCTTTGGTTGTCTCCTTGTATTTATATATTGATATAGAGTAATTAAATGATGGCAGGAAAAGTGCTTCAGACCTGACATCAGCATAACAATGGATGTATTGCTCATCCTCCCAGTCTTAAGTAGTGCCCTTTCTAAAGGAACAAATGGAGGGGGCTGATTCTACTTGTTGTCTTTATTTTTCCAGATTACCAGAGCAGTTTCCCATAGGTTTAAATTGGAGCAGAGAATTTTAACTTTCATCTTTAAAAGAGAGGAATGATGAGTGAAAATTACAGACCCCAGCATGCAAAGCAGCTTCCTAGTGCTGATAAAACAAAACAAAACAAAGCAAAACAACTACTTAATGAGTTGTTTCATCTCCCTGAGATATTCCTCATCAGTAAAGAGGAAGATGACCGAGGTCACTGTAAAGTGCCTTTACACCAAATTTGGCCTGAAAAACTATGCTTTGTCCACACCTGTTTTACATTGTGCCTGAAGGAACTAGAGGGAAAATGCTTAAACAAACAGCTGGTTGTTAAGCTTTTACTGTGTCTCGTAACAATGTCAATGATAACTTAAAGCTTTGTACTTAAAAGCATCTCTCATCCAAGAAACCTGAAGAGCTTTACACATGATAACTCAGTAGAGCTCCCAACACATCTCTGAGGGAAGTAGGAGGCAGATATGATCTCTGGTGTGCATATGGAGAAACCAATGTATAAGAATGGTAAAACACTTCCCCCTCCCCCCATTTCTGCAATGCAAAGGACTCAGCAGCAGTCCTGGGAATAGAATGTATGTCTTCTGACTATGGTCTCTCTGGGTAGGCCTTGGAGCACACACTTAAAGAGGAACACTCTCCAGAAAAAGACTATTTACAACCATAGCAAAGAATAATTCATGCTTTAATAGACATTACTTACGTGAGAATCAGTAAACAAATTTATTTTCCAATTGCCTGTTGTTATTGCCTTTATACAGTTATGCTCCTGGTGTGATGCAAAGACCATTGACTTTGGAGTCAGATTGACTCAACCACTTTACTAGCTGTTAGATGTTGTGCAATCTCTCTAACCTCTCTGAGACCGTAAACTTGGTAAAATGATATTTATCATGCATCATGGCTGTGAGGATTACACAACTATTTTTGCTACACCTATCTTTGCAATACCCATAGTCAAGATAGGATGTTTCTCACTATGTTAAACATTAATGTAAACTCTGCATTAGTCATTCAGGTGTCATTAAATTCATAGGCAGAAGAAACTCAATACCCACTGTTTTTTCTCAGCATAAAATGCCAAAAATAAAAAGATGTTAAATATCCCTCCCCATTCAGATTTCATTTTGGAAGTTACACATTGTAGGTTTGTCTATGCTAAGTAAATCCTCTAGTTTAGTGAATTTCTCCAAAGGAAGAAAACATTCTTTCTGCATTTCTATAACATTCACATAGTATTCATAAATGCCTCATCCATCCATTTATCAACTTACATTATCTTTTACCATTTTATAAGTGTAATTTTTATATAAATCACGTTTTCCAATTATAAACTATATACTTAGTATATAAAAGTTAAATGACACAGATATGTGTAAAAAGGAAAACATGAATATTATTTGGTGTGTTTTTCTTTAAGATTTCTCCCAAGAATATATTTCTCAGAGTACATGTTTTGTCTCTAATTAGTGTATGAGAAGTATTATAGCAAGAAGTTTGTGTAATGGTTACCTCAAAGGCTACTCTTCAATGAATTTCCATCAGACTCCAATATTTACCTTCTTATCTTCCATGGTTCATATATATAATAGTTTGTTTTAATATTTTTTAATTAAACTTGTTTACAGTTTAATTGTTTTCCTAGACGTTTATGGTTTAGGAGACTGTCACTAGAATCAGTTTCCCTGTTGAATGATCGGTGGATCTGGAGTTCATACCATTGGTGTCCACCTGGGAAGCAGGGCTTAATAGTCACTGTCTTCTGGATTGCTCTTGTCATGCTCAATTTATAGATGCTACCATGTAAATTCATCAAATTATATGACAGGGCAAATCAAGCATGCAAATCATGTACCATAGTAGTAAGAATACTGCATGAACAATAAATAACAGTATCCTAAGATGGAACAAGCCCAAACTTGCCTTCATAAGTGACCATTTGCTTTTGTGCAAATCCTTGGCCTATACTTACAGCTTTCTCATAATGTAAGCATTCAGACAAAAACTTGAATATAGAGAATATAATCTTGTATCCTTCCTGGGAAAATGAAGCAAAACCAAACAAAATAAAACAAAACAACTAAGTTGCATGGATATCCCTCAAAGGCTTGCTACCATTGAGAATCAGCATTATTTAAGATTTACAATAATCATATTAAGATTCAACTGAGGGTCATCAGTTGTTGTATACTAGGGCGTTTTAAATTTGGCTTTAATTTTAATTACCTTCACATTTCTGCATCAAATGGCAAAGCTGTTTCTGCTTTGTTGAGAATGGTCTCCCTGTATCTGCTTCACATAGGTGTTTGATGGATGCATGGTTGGAAAGACACATACATAAATAATGTATTGGTATAGACAAGTTGGATGGAAGATGAATAGAGAGAGGGATACATGAATGGATGATGAACTGATGGGAATGTACTGTGAGTTCCCTTTACAGGCAGATATGCCTGGCTATTTTTTTTTATCAGTCTTTTTAAAGAACTTGAAATTTAAATAAAATCTCAATTAGTTAAGGCAGAAAGTTAATTCTTTTCAAAATCTTACAGCAGATGCTGTGAGAAGCAAAGACAGGTGGCTTAAGAATTGCTAAAAAGAGCCATCACTTGTCTTTTTCTTTCTGTATATCCTTCCCCCCCCCACAATTTCTTATAACTGTTTTTCACATTTTTACCTTTTGAATCTTCATCTTGCTTTTCTTTATATGTATATATTCTACTTCACTGTTTACTAATCTTTACTGTCAATCTCAGTGGTTCTCTATTTTGTCTTCCTAATGTATGTCCAAATATGACCACTTATTTTAGTTTTTGCCTTTTACTATAAGGTGCAGAGTAGAAGGAAACAGGAGGAGGTACACCATTTGAGAAGAAAAATGAATACTTTTTAAATTTGCCATTTTTGCTCTTGTAGTAGTAAACATTTTCTACCTAACCCCTAATCAAAGAATGGGAAGAAGATGCAAAGAAATGGGAAGATAAAGATGTGCAAATATCAATAAAAATAGGAAAAGGAAGAAGTGAATTTATGCCAGTACTATAATACAGGGGGTTTAGTGAGGCATGATCAAGAAGGACATAGCCAAAAAAGTATTCATAATGATACCATTCCTCCTGAAAGAAAGTCATGCCTTCAAGAATTTAAACCTAATAACCCTTTGATGCCACTTACTGATTATAGGCTATACTTTATATTATTGACTTTAACTTGTGTGTATAGTGTGACAAGGCATAGAAAAATTTGGCTGTTTGGATATATCTTTCTGTATGTTAATTTATTCATCATTGGAATTCATGGCCTGTATTCCTTCATTCATGTTGTATATTCCCAGAATCCCCTAAACCTTAAGTAAATCATTATTCTAAGAAGGAAGGAATTTTGGATACTATGTCCTTTGTTGACTTTGTTTTGTTTGTTTGTTTGTTTGTTTTTTTTGCAGATGTATATTTATGGGTCTTAGACAGAACTAAAAGAAAGTACAGTAAAACCTTGGTTTGCAGGCATAACTCATTCTAGAAACATGCTTCTTCTAATCCAAAGCACTCGTAGATCAAAGTGAATTTTAAGAAACATTGGCTCAGTTGTGATCATGTGATGTTCAGCATCACATACTACTCAAATTACAAGACATCACTAGTTTATCAAGTAAAAATTTAGTAGAAATATTTGCTTGTATTGCAGAACACTCGCAGAACAAGTTACTCTTAAGCCAACATTTAACTGTATAAAAAGAGATATTTAACTGCCATGAGAAAATCCTATTTGGGTTTGCCACAAAGTGAATGTAGGGAAAACCCAGAAGTCTCATAAAGCTTTTGCCAGATAATTTTCTGGGCAAGAACACTAATAACAAATTTTAATTTTTTTTCTAGTTTATCCAACTTTATATAGTTTTTTTTTTTCTGTTCTCCTTACTATGATTTACATACATCCTTCTTGACAGATCAGAAGGGTGGATTCTACTTCTCAGTTATTTATTAAGTACATTTTTAATATCTGTGGGTTCAGTATCTTCACCTGAGGGGGGTGAAAATGATTAATCTATACCACCTCTTATGAGCCTTATAGATCTAAATATTTGAGACTTATTAAAAATTCTCCTTTTTCTTATTTTATTATTAGCATTCTTGTTCATCATAAAAGTGCTCATTTTAAGGGAGCTTTGCATGTTATTTACTTGTTCATTTAAAGTTAAGATGTAACACCTCCTCTCTAATTATTTATCATATTGGAAACATTTCATATTACTGATGTATTTATTACCATCAGTGTGTCAGTCAGATAAAACATCTCAAAGGGTGGCATTTTTGCAATCTAGATAGAGAAGTCCCCACCACTGTCTGTCTCCTAGACAGTGCCCACCTATCATCTGCCCATATCAGGAAGATAAGTAAATGGTTCATCTTCCCCATACAAATAATTTAGTAGCTTGTCTGTCTAGAAGATAATAGCATAGCATCTGCAATTCCTGCAACTTTGATAGTGTCATATAATAGGATATAAGACACCCCCAAACTGCTACGCAGACAGCCCTGTTGTTAAGAGTGGGAAATTACTCTGGGCTCCCACTCATAAAAATACTGTGGTCAGCACCACTCATCTATGCTTGTTCATTGAGTCTTTTTGAGCTGCCTACCTCTAAGAAGTAAATCCATTCCTTTTTTTTTTTCTACCTATGTCGTTGACAGTCGACATTTATTTGAATACCTATGTCGTTGACATAGTCGACATTTATTTGAATATGAAACTCCTGTTTCTGAATTAAATGTCTGGATCTGTGTTTAATTGCTATTTCCAATTGATTCATCTCTTTTTAATAAGCCTTTTTTTTGTACGATGTTCTATCTAAAGTCATGAGTTGCATTATTATACCCACCTCGGATACAAGAGAATGAGACATTTTAAAGGGAGAGAAATAGATGTGGCATATATTTGAAAACTATATACAAGAGAAGAAGAAAAAAAATTCTAGGTAGAAGTATGATCTATATTTCTCCTTTAATTTTAAGCATGGCTTTTGATATTTAATCTAAAAAAGATAATTTTGTTTCATGCTTGGAATCATGTGATCTGAGGTCAGTTGATGAGAAGAAAAAAAGTTTATTTTACTCAATGAAATTAGAGTATTTCTTTTGTGATCTATAAAGATACAGTTTGCTTGTCATCAGTTTCTTATCATTATTGTTATCTTTGTAAAAATAATGAAAGTATGTCTTCCTTCACCTATACAACTTATGTGTTTTTACCCACCCATTATCCATGCATCCATGCATTCATCCATCAATGAATTTTACATGTTTTCCATGCATGCATTGTGTAAGGAACAGTGCAAGGAACCAGGAACTGTCCTCAAGCTATTTACAATGACTATCTATTCAGGCCAATTAATCCTAGTAATAATTGGGCATATTTTTACACTATTAGAATCTTCAGTAGGGCAAGCAGAAACTAATATTGTCTGAAAAATTAAAAATAGAATTTCAGCTTTCACTATTATATCGTGAGTACCAGATACTTAAATTTGATTTTGTAGGAACTGAATCTAAGACTTATAATCAGGTGCGCCTGGGTGGCTCAGTCGGTTAAGCGTCCGACTTCGGCTCAGGTCATGATCTCTCGGTCCATGAGTTTGAGCCCCGCGTCAGGCTCTGTGCTGACAGCTCAGAGCCTGGAACCCTTTTCGGATTCTGTTTCTCCCTCTCTCTCTGCCCCTCCCCCTCTCACGCTCTGTTTCTCTCTGTCTCAAAAATAAATAAATGTTAAAAAAAAATTAAAAAAATAAACTTATAATCAATGTAATCATGGAACTCAGAATATTAATATTCATTCTTGCTTTTAAAAATCTACAGTAAAATTTCAAAGAGTGAACTCTTTTACCATTTGTTTATTGAACTGTGAATTAAAATTAAGTGAAAAATATTTTTCTCATAAATCTCTTATTTTTAACATGTAAATGATTCTAAGCCAAACTTAAATTTTGACAGTTTTTGTGTTGTTAACTAATCGTGTATGAGAGACATTTATGTCAATCTTGAGAAAATATGTAAAATAATAAGAGTATATATATTCAATCCATAAATTTTTGAGAACACATAGACTCATTTCAATTAGACTTTTAGCTAAATTTCATTAATGTAGACTTGGTTAATGCATGTCCTCCAGGTTGTAAATTGAGATGATTTGTATCAAAGAATTTTTTAATACTTATATATATGGATTAATACTTCCCAGATTAATTTAGAATTAATGGTAGATATTTATTCAATAAACATGTATTGTAAAAGGAAATTCTATGGTGCATGTTTAGGTGACTCAGTGTATTTATAGTGATTTTTATGGAAGTAGAAATCCATTATTCATACTCCAACTCCTCAGCATCTTTTTTACGAATCCTCCATCTCAACCCCACTGCCCTCTGCCTCTTAAGTCGCTGTCCTAACTCTGTTTTACGTATATACTCCCTTTTAAACAAGAATTTGCTCCACATGCTTAACCCACTTGGCTTCCCCTGTTGTTACTATCCATGCAAGGAGAGTTCTCCAGTCCTTAGTTCTATCTTTTTTGACAGCAGTTGTTAAGATGGAAATGGTGTCTGTCATCATGGAGATTACATTCTACTAGATGTTTTATGTTTCTAAAACTTTCTTAAAATGCTGTTCCTTAGATGAAATATCTTTCATCTTTCAAATGAGCATAATTACCTCTAACTGACTTGTTGTTCTTGTTCTAGTTTTGTAGTAATTCACATATGCATATAGTTAATGCCTTTAGAAGTATGGATGTTTGGAGACATTAAAATTTTATAATGAACATTCACCCATTGGTACACATGTATAGAAAATATTGGGTTCCTGTCCATTTTTGTCATTGCAAAGGAAACTCATTAGAGGTAGACCATTAAGTGCTGCATTATATTTATTTATATGTTAATTTTAGAAGCATTTATTAAATTTTCATTGGATAAAGGATATAGGAAGTTAATGAAGCTTTCTTTAAAGGAGATATACATTTCTTTTACATTACAAAGAATAAAATAATAATTTAGAGTAATATAGGAGAGATATTATATATATGGCTATATATGTAGAGTCACATATATGTATAGTCATATATATGTAAAGCATGTATATGTCTATATATGTATAAGCATATATATAAAGTATGTGTATATATACATATATACATATATATAGACAAAGTATGCATATGTATGTATATATATATATATATATATATATGTATATAGACATATATGTGTATAGCCATATATACAGAAAGAGAAATGGAAGGAAAGACAATTACCTGAGTTATATGCTTACTTGTAAATATTTTGGACCTTTGGACAAGTAATTTAACCTGTGTGGGCTCAGTCTCCTATCTGTAAAATAAAGGGACTTGAGGTAGATCACCTACAATGCCTCATTTATTCAGAGATTTGCATGTAAGAAAACCCAACTCTTACTAACTTTAGAAAAAGTAATTGTCCCTACAGATATGAATGAAAATTGCTTCAGGATGCAGTGGAATCTAAGTTTCTAACTTTTGTACACTCTTGTTTTTTTCTTTATCCACCTCCTATTTCCATGTTTTGTCATTTCCGGCTTCTTTCTTCTGTGCTGCTTATTGACTTTTCCATATATTAGAGGACTGCAGGGTTGCTGGGAGCACTAGGCTTACACCTATAATTACAGACTTATAACCATAATGGAAAAGAAACTTTCCATGCCAACACCATGTAGGAAATCTCTGGGAAAGTTATCATTAGTCTTTGTGTATTGTCCAGGAGACTGTAAGCCTTATTTCTCAGCATACCTATTAATAACATTCTTTTATACTAAAAAATCTAGTTTGGGCAATAAATTATTTAATCATCCTACCTTGGAGAAGACTAATTAACTTGGTTTAGGTTTTATGCCTTCTCTGGAGTAATCACTGTGATCAGAGGAATGAGATACAGTGATTGTCCTTATCTGGATCATAAGCTAACAGTTGAGACAAGAGACTTGGGGCAATGAGATTGTCAGCTTCCAGTGAAAACATGGGTGGATGATAAGGGAGCAGTCCTAGTAGATAAGAGTGGTTTCAACCAGATGAAAAGTATAAAGATGTACTTGCTGCATAGGTGAAGCACACATATGTCTATTGTATCATGACCAAGTACAACATATACGGAAAGATTGCTGAATAGAGGTATAATCAGCATTAGATGGGGTTTTATAGCATCTAGGATTACACATAACAGATTTAATGTTTTGAAATTGGAGGTAATCGTAGTGTATATTGTAAATAAGTCAGCTAAATTGTACATATATATGTCTAATTATGTATATATATTCACATATATATTCAGCTTTAATTTCACTTAATGTCCATAAATAGTATTTTAGTTATTAGAAAACTAATTTAGTAACATGATCAAGTTGATTTTTGTATAAACGACCAAAATGAGTTTTTTGTTTAAACCAAGATGTTGGAATGTGTGTGTGTGTGTGTGTGTGTGTGTGTGTGTTTCAATTTCTTTTCTTCTAATCATTCAGATACTGAAACAAGCTGATCTTACATTTGAGTTGTGTAAGTAACGTGTACACATTCTGCTTTTCCTAGCCAGGCCTAACCTCAGTCAGCAGTTTTATAGGATGACCATTTTCAGGGAGAGTCAAGATCTTTCTTAAATGAAAAGTGAAATGAAAAATGAAATTCTATTATTCCTAATAGAATTACGAACAGTACCTTACAAATAGTACCTTAATGAGTCGATGTGTCTGTTTGTTCCTTAGACATATTAGCCTAAATTTGTTTTTTAGTTCTAACATGTGAAATCACAAATAAAATACATAATTGTCACTTTAAAATAGAATCATATCAGCTGTTTTTACAGTATTTTTAGGCTATGAGTCACCAAATGTTTTCTTCAATGAGAGAGTGAAGTGTATTATTGAAAAATGACAGTGGTTGAATTTTCTACTTTGGCTTTCTATATTGGGCAATGAAAGCATGAAGTAAGATTCTTCATGGAGTAGCAAGTAGTTTAGTTCTTTTCATAAAAAAAAATTAACTACCTACTATACATGAGATATCGTTCTAGACAGTGAGGATGCAAAAATAATGAGACCAAGCCTCTGATCTCAGGATTACAATCTACAGAGTGAACAGACTTGTGCAACTTAATAAATGTATGTAACAAATGTGCATATATCTCTATATGTATATATAAGGTATTATTTAGCAGAACATATGTAGCCTTTACCCGGTCTTTTTTCCACGAATAGTGAAGTAATTATTAGTATGAACTGCTATGCTCTAAGCTATTCAGAGGAAGAAAAACTTCATTTTGCATAAAAGAAGAAGGGCATGTTAGGTATGTTTGCAAGAGATGACTACACATGAATCTTGAAGGATTCTAAGGGATGATCAAGTCATCAAGGGAGGGTGTAGAGTGACATAAAGAAATCACTTTTGATGTAGAGTACAATGCAAAAAGCCTTTACCTAACCAATCTTTCCTGGATGTTATATGGAAGTTCTGAGATATTACATATATGGCAAAAAAACAGAGGGATATTAAGTAACCAATAATTTATGAGAAGCCTTTACCTTGTTTATGTCTCAGGTATCCTGGAAGCCAGGGTTGGCACAGAAAAAATAAAGCTAAAGCAGAACTATATCACTGACATCAGTGGGCCTTCTTTCAGGGCATCTGTACGTAAGTGATTCCTTTCTAAAGGTGAGGATGAAGAGACAGAATTTGCTTATAGGTCCATCCCATGGCACTTAGTGCATATACACAGGGGGCAAAACAGAAGGATCAAACCGTTACAGAGACCTGAAGAAAAGTGAATCAAATTACTAAATGAATCAAAGTGGAGTATGAAAAATATGCACTCAAGAAAAAGAAAAGTGTTATTTACAAGGAACAAGATCAGAAGTGGCTTGAAATGGTACTGATGTTGGCAAGTGAGGTGTGGAAGAGCACCCAACTTTTGGGAAGCTTAGTAACAATGCCACCGCATTTCTTATCATTTCTTGGTAATTTTTTTTCCCCTCCGTAATAACAAAGTCTCTGATTTTTCACCAGTACTCAATTGGAGTTTTGTAGATTGCCCATTTCTAGTGCCACTCCTCTGTCTGATCCTAACCAATTTGCCTCATTATGTTTCTTCCCTTTTTTAGTGTTTTCTTCAGGGAGTTCCTGCCAATTTCACTCCTTCAACATTTCTCTATTTTATCTCCTTATTTTTCTCCTTTATCATCACTACTCATAGTCAGGCCTATATTATTTCTTGCTTGTATCATTGAAGGAACCTCCCACTTGCTTCAGTGCTCAGTGTTGCATGTCCAATCTATTCTGTAGATTGTAGGCAGAGTTTACTAAATATGATTCTACGTTAATTAAGTCATTGCCTTTCTTATAATACTTCAGTTGCTGTTCATTATTTTTAGAATAAAATTAAAAATTTCTTCCAAAAGCAAACAAATTCTTTGTAATCTTGCCCCTACTTATCAACTTCCCTAGTTTCATTTAGAAGTATTCCTGCCTACCATCTCCAACCTCTGCCTTCCTTTGGCTTTTCAGTCCATTTTAAATTGAACTACACTGACCTTATGTGTCTTCCAATGTGCCATTTTCTCTTTCACAGTTCTTTTTCTAATACTTCTTCTAACTCCAACTCTTCCTTTAGTCTTTATCTCAATTTTCACTCCTTCTGGGAGGCCTCCCCAACCCACCTGGGTCTTGGTTAGGTATTTAAAACATGAAGAGTCCTTTTATGCTGAGCTATTATTCATGATGCTTACCTTCTAAACCACCTTGTCAGTGATTCTAGTAATTATCAAATATTCTTCACCCTCTTTGAATACTCATTTCTGAAGTTTCTCCAAACACAGGCATATTTGAGTAATTTTTCCATGTTGTCCAAGGATTACATGGCACAAGAGCCATCTATTTCTTTATTCATTAAAATAATAAAAAATTCTGGGGTGCTTGGGTGGCTCAGTCAGTAAGCATCCAACTCTTGGTTTCAGCTCAGGTCCTCATTTTGCGATTCATGAGATTGAGCCCTGCATTGGGCTCTGTGCTGGCAGAGTGGAGCCTGGTTGGTAGTTTCTCTCTCCCTCTCTCTCTGCCCCTTCTTTACTCATTCTCTGTGTCTCTTTCTCTCTCCAAATAAATAAATAAACATCAAAAAGTTAAAATAATAAACAAATATTATTAAAACTCTCTGTCTCTCATTGAGCGTTTGAGATAATAGAGTCAAATTAATAAGAAAGACAACATTTTTGATCACACTTGGTTGTCTCATACTATCTTCTGTCTCCTAATTTCTACCCCCCTCGTCAATGAGCACTCACTCTCAACAGTAAGTTATTTATGTTTTTTTTTAACTATCTTTTTGATCAGTGACTATCTACTGAGCAAATATTGTGAACTAGTGTTAGTATATTGAGGATATAATTGTAATCTCAAGATTAAAATGCAGTATTATAAAGGCTAATTATGTCTTTATTTTATGTTTTAAATTTATGGTTCATAGTTCTTTACTCGTTTTTCTACATTGAGTATAAACTTTGGGATGATAAATACTATTTTATTTACCAATTCTGTATCATAAGTCTGCTTCTGGATATAGAATACTATGTACAAGAGATATTTAGCTCTATTTTAGCTCTATTCACAGAGAAGACAGCATGAGAAGAAATTATAAAACAATATACAAATTCCTCAGGTCAAAGGCAGGCATCATAACAAATTTACTCTCCAAGTCAAGGAGAGTATTATGCCTTTCCTGGGGTTATGCAGGTAACCAGTGTCTGAGTTTGGCCTGTAGCCTACTATTTCTAACCATGGTGGAAACATACAACTGTCCATGATAAAGGAGAAATGTGTGGTTTCTCTGAGTAGTCCCTTTCTGTGAGATATTGTTCAGAGCAATTCCAGTTTATTTTATACTGTAAGAACTCAGGCATTTGGTAGGACTATCTTGCCTGACTGTTTATTCATTCATTTATGTATCATCAAAATAATTATTGAGCATATACTTCTTGCCTTGTGATATTCTAGCACTGGGCAATAGAGATGTGAACAAAATATACAAAATTCCCTGCCCACAAGAAGTTAATATATTCTAGTGGTGGGAAACATATAATAATAGAAATAAATAAGTAAACATTTAGGAATAGGCAGGCAGGAGGCTGGTATGGAGGAGTGGAGTGAATGGTGGAAAGGGAAGGAGATGAGGTCAAAGAAATAAAGGAATGTTTGTACGGTTTTATAGATCACTGTTAAGATGTTAACACTATCCTGATTAAACTTTAACATTAACTCTAAAATGTGAGGCCACTGAAGGGTTTTAGGGAGGTAAGTGACATCGTCTGACTTGTTTTCAAAGGACCTCTTGGCTCCTACGTTGAAAATGGATTGCAGGGTGCAGGATGGAAGCAGGGAGACTCACTATCAAATTTAATAGTATTATAGGAGAGAGATAATGATGGCTTGGCAAAAGTGTTATCAATGGAAGTAGAAGAAGTGATCTTATTTTGGATTTGTTCTGAGAGAAGTGAGATAATTTCATAATAAATGACACATGGAGTGTAACAGAAAGATGAATCCAAGGTATTTTGACATGAACAACTGGAAAGATGGTACTTCCAAAAACTGAGATAGTGAAAACAATGTGAGGTGCAGATTATAGAGGGAAAAGGTTGAGAGGTTTGTTTTGTATGTAGTAAGTTTGCCTATTAGACTTCCAAAGGGTGATATTGAATAGACAGATGGATAAAGAAGCCTAGAGTCCAAGGGAAATATCCAGGATGGAGATATGTTGGATGTAGTGATAAATCCTATAGGAAATAAATGGTAACTCTAAAATACCATCTGTGATTTTTAGAAATGTATAATCTGACTGGACATGATAGACACATAAAACTAATAAGAAATGCAAAGTGGTAGATGTAGTATATTTACAAAGTATTTGAGTACCAAAATGGATGATGAAAAACATAGGTGCAGTGACACCTCAGAGAAGGGAGGTGTACTTTCAGGAAAGGGTGAAAAGAGAAAACACGATTTGAAATAGCCTAGAAGTACATGTTGAATGTCAGTACTTACAAAGGGGAGAGGTATCTCAGGCCTAGGCTTTAGGCAATGAGAATACAAAACTCTTGAAACACAGATGAGATCTTCCATCTGTCTAGGAAAGTTTGTATGGAAGTCCCCAATAAGATTATAAATGGTAGAATTGCTTAAGAAATGATGTGAATACGGGGTGCCTGGGTGGCTCAGTCAGTTGAGCGTATGACTTCGGCTCAGGTCAGGATCTTGCAGTTTGTGAGTTTGAGCCCCACCTCGGGCTCTGTGCTGATAGCCCAGAGCCTGGAGCCTGTTTCAGATTCTTTGTCTTCCTCTCTCTTCCCCTTCCCCGCTCATGCTCTGTCTCTCAAAAATGAATAAACGTTAAAAAAAAAATTTTTTTAAAGAAATGATGTGAAATTAATCTGGTAAAAAAGTATCCTTAATGATTTTTTAGTTAGTCAATAACATATGTGATGCATTGTTTCCTATAAAGGAATCTGATGGCCACGTTGAATTTTATTCAGTTTTGCAAATCCAGTTTCATCACTTCCTCCAAAATATTGTCCAGCAGAGCCCTGAAGTCTAATTAATTAATACAGGAAAAAATGCCTAATTCCATAGCTTTGAAATACTTCTACTATTTTAAAATATAAATAGATGTAACACATTTATAAAAATACTGTTTACATGAAATTATTGTCATGTTTTCAAGTTCATACTTGTGACGATTAGGAAACAGTCATGTTAATGTTGTAAATTTGGATGCCTGGAGCAATATATATCCTTTTGCTCTAGGCACACTGTCTTTGTCAATTTTTCAGTGACCATTAAAAACCATCCTGTAGAAGAGGAAAGCAACAATGGGAATTAAAGATGTTGAAATACTTTAAATCTCAAAATGTGTTTGCCTTCCATGAAGTGGCTGTACTTGCTCTATTTCTAGTCACACCTTAGTTTTCCAAGCAGACTGTATAATCTAAGTCTTTCTCTGGAGATAATACAGGGAGCAAGCCCCTTCAAAGAAAGGATTTGTGCTTGCTGGCAGCTCCTGGAGCTCTGTTCTGTCTGGTAGTTAAGATCTCCAGAGTGGCTTATGGGCTTTGTGTAATTTCTATCTGCACCCAGACAGCCGGACTTCATTTCATTTTATTTGCATTTAATAATACGCTGCCTTTCCTTAGCTGTTAAATTGTGAATTATCAAACACTATCAAATCCTCCTTCCCATATTGTGAATACACTTACTTTGAAACAGACCCATTGGTAGCATGCTGGTTCCAGGGGAAAGCTGGGCTTTGTGCCATGTATTTCAGGGTGGGAACTTCTCTGATATATTTCTTTTGGGGCTAAAAAATGCCATTTATGATCTAATGTGAACACAGGGAACAGCAGAGTGAGCTTTGTGGTGGATTCATCTTTAATTATTAAAACAGGAGAGATCATTCATACCTCTTTGAAGTGCTAGTTTATTTTCAGGAAAGGAAATGAATGTACTACACTACATGTGAAGCAGGGTAGATAGTGATAGTAAAAAGGAAAAAAAAAAGGAAGAGAATAACAGAAGGAATAGAAAATAGAGGGGAATAGTGATTACAAAGTGGAAAGGAACTGTAGAAATGAGAACATTGGACAGAGCTGGCCTGCCTGGTAGGAAGCTGGTGCAGAGCTCTCAATAATATTTGGAAATAAGTGGATTTGAGATCTCTTCACAGATTCTTTGTCAGTTAATATAAATACAACTGTATGTTGGCATCCACTGGGCTTATAAGAGCTAATGATGAAGGAAGGGATGAGGAGAAAGGGGGAAAGATTTTGTGTATTAAAACTTTCTGAGGAATTATGTCCTGTTGTGATAGATTTCAGAGGAAAACCACATATCAAAAAAAAAAAAAAAAAACTGGGGAAGCTAGAACAGAGTGAGTAATTGTGAGGAAGAAAGAGTCACAACCACAATAAAATGTCACTCAACATCAAGCATCAGATATCTCAGTGTGTGGTTTTTCTTTCTGTCTAAAATTGTCCAGTCCTGGTAATTAGAAATTGAGCATAATGAAGGGGCTGGTCTGAGTCATGCTTTAATGAGTCAAGATTGCAGCAGGCCAGCATCCATTACATGGAAACACTTGTGTGTGTAGCAGGGGGTTGGGGGAGCAAGGTGTCATTTTTCAGGGGAGAAAATTACTAAAGCTCAAGGTGCATTAACAGAATTTGTCATGGGCCTAGGCTAGGAGTAGCAGAGGGAGCATGGGGTTTTAGGTGCATTAATGGAGTCTATGATTGTTATTCTCAATGTTGTTATAATCATGGATAATGTATACATTTATCAAAAATTAATTATAATTTAGTTGCTTATCATGCTTGATGAACTTGAGCCTTTTCTGGCTTACAGTGAAATAACCATAAGATATAGAGTGGGTTGGGACTACAAAGATGTTTCTGATGTACACAGAATGTCGATATTTGCCACTGTAATAAGGTTCCCTCTTATTTGATTGTCCTGTAACCTGATGTATGTGGAAATGAAACGAGTTTTCTCTAATAAAGAGAGAAATGTAGAAAGGTTAAAAAATATTTGCATAATGGGTGCCTTAGATACATACACCTGGAGTCAAAAGACCAGAGTCAATAATCCTCCAGCCATAATATCAGTTCCAACCTAGGGGATGCCCATGAAATGGTGCCCCAATGCAAATGAAATAATTAAAGCCTTGCTTTCTTACTGTTCCAGATAAATGTATAAATATACAATTTCATCTAATCTTAATGCCTACAACATTGCAATACACTAAGAACTAATTAGAGACATTTCTAATTTCATCATGGCTTTCTATTCAGTCTATCTATGAAACATTTTCTCTAAGATTCACTTCACTAGATCACAGCTATAAGTTAAAAAGATATCTTAGATTGGACTTCCAAAAAAAAATTGGACCCTGAAATGAGGAGTTGTGTCAAACTGATTTATTGATTTTTCCATTCCAAGGAAAAATCAGTTGATGGTAGGACAATGGGTATTGGAGGAGAAAAGTCACAACTGAGAGTAAAATATCAGGCAGACTATCACAGAAAATAAGGCATACTTCAAAGTTGTCCTAACTGAAACAAGAAGGCCCAATTATCCCAGCACCTTGAATCATTGGTTAGGGGCTTAATTGGAAGAACACAAATTTGGGGGCACTTTTAGTACTCCATATGTTGAGGCAAAACAAACTCTAGGAGTCTGAGGCAGACCACTGACAAAAAGACTCAGTTGCTGGCTTTTCTGTTGAATCTCAGTGGGGGGGGAAGGTATATGAAAATGGCAGAGGATTTGAGGAGATACAGGAGAATGCTGACCCAATCTACTGCCAAGGCTGTGGCACTTCAGAGGCTCCATATTGCCTGCAAAATATGGTTATTGTCATTACTTCTTTGTATAGTCCTTGGTTTTTCTTCCTCGTCCCTCCCCCTCCCATTACTTCTAGCTTTTGAAGTATACCATGCTATTATGTGTTTCCTTGCCTTTGTACATACCTTTCCTTCTCTGGAAGGCCCTTAACTAACCCCTTCTCTCTCTCTCTCTCTCTCTCTCTCACTCACTCACTCTCTCTCACTTTTTAAGTTCATGTATTTATTTTGAGAGAGAGAGAGCGAGTGGGGTAGGGGCAGAGAGAGAGGGAGAGAGAGTCTCAAGCAAGCTCTACACCATCAGCCTGGAACTCTATGCAGAGCTTGATCTCACAAACCATGAGATCATGACCTGACCCAACACCAACAGTCAAACACTTAACCGACTTAGACACCCATGTGCCCCCAACCTCTTCCCTTTGATTGGCTAATGAACTCTTGCCCCAACCTGGTTGTGCTACTCAAGCTTTACCTTCTATGTGAAATTTTCTTTACCCAAATCTGGAATAATTGACACTTGTTCCATCATAAAACTATGACACCTTTAGTTGCTAACATAGGATAATCACACTGAAGTATAATTTTTAATTTCTCTTTCTGCTTACTTTGATTATAGTGTCTATGTTTTTATTTATCTTTGAAAACCTAGAACCCATGATCCATGTCTGGCATTTGGACAGTATCAGTGAATTTTGCTGAATGTAACTGAATGTATAGAAAAGAATTTGAATGTAGGGGACATTGAGGTTTTTACTTGGAGGATCCTTTTGAGTTAATGAAGTTTAAACTATCACTCAGTGTAGAAATCTCTGTCTATTGCATTCACAACCAGTGGGAGATTTGGTCTGTGTATTTTAAATAATTTTCCAGCCCAAACTGTCATCTTTAGTTTAACCAAATGGCCTTGAGTAGTAATAATCAATGGTGGGAGTGTTTGCTCCTTGGAGCCTAAATCTCCACACTCTTCTCTTAGTAATTATAATTTATATTTTGCCTAAAATTCCTTTTTAATATTTTAAACAAACATTTCCCAGAGATAGTAAGAGTGTATTCACAGTCAACACTTTCTAAGTTGAGAAGTCAGTAGAGAATACCAATGCTGATTATATATCAATGCATGATAATATGTTCAAAAGTGACACTTTCCCATCCCTGGATATTTCATAGACATTCATGGACATTGCTTGTATGTTTTCCCCTGATTATGTCACTGGAAGGGTCTCCTTTTGCTGAGTCTTTTTCTATGATCCTGCCAAACATTTGTAAATCTTGTAACCAAACTAGTAATGCAGTTTATGGCTTTCAAGTTGGTCAATGTGAAGAGGAAATGAAATATAAATAATAACTGAACAATGTTTTGTCATCATCAAAGGGACAAAGAATATAGAATTGAGACAAGATACAAGCCTATTATAGAGGCAGAAATCATGGGTGATCCAGGAGTGTTATGAGGTATAAGTGATATAAAAGTGATTGCAATGTGAATTTATGCAACATCACTGTAACCAAAGAAATCCCTTTTTGCCTGTTATTTTTCACTATTAGTAAGTATTTTTTCTGCTTTTTACACAACTCTTCCCTACCCATTAGGACCTTTATCATCCCCTGCCTATGTACCACAGCTGGAAGTTGGCTAGCTTTTGGAATAGACACTAGAGAGCCCGTGTTTGCATTTTTTCCTACCCACCATCTGTTCACAGAATGGATTACAGTTGCCTCCAGTTAAAAAGCAGATTGTCTTGGCCCAAGGTCAGGAGAGAAGTCTCAGCATCCTGTTTGATTGCTGTAAACCTCTTCCCCATCCCTACAAGACAGGAATGTAACATCTGCAATTAGAACTTGGGTCCCTTGACTGGTTCCTCTGGATATTGCTTAGCAACTTTCAACTGGAAATTCACAAAAACACTTTTTCCTTCTCTGGCCTCACCTCCTATTTCTTCATTTCAATGTGTTTTCTATTAGGCTTTGTTTTTTAAATTTTAAGATGCCTGCTGTCATCCTTGATTTACCTTCAGATGTCCTTATGCCTAGAATGTTCAGAGCTGTGGTCCCAATATATATTAGGGCCTGTGAATAGATCTACTGTTGTCTTTTGCCAAATCACTTTGGCATCATGTTCAAAAGAAAATTTTGTATTTTCTGTCTCTTGACTTTGTTTATTAGTTCCCAGGATCAGAGAAACACAAGACACTGGAGCTGAAAATTAAAATCTTCCCCAGATTGCTAGGCCATCAGTTTGAAAGAGAGATAAAAAGATATATATGTATATTCTTTCTGCCTCTTCTTCTTCCCTTCTACCGTGCTTTCTGTTGGCATCTAGTGAAAGATTTTTCATATCTCAGGGCCCTTATTTTTATTTTAAAAAGGATTTACAAAAGTAGAAATTGTCCTTTTGTTAAATCCAGCCAATTGCAGCGTTATGTACCTTTTGGGCACTGGAGAAGCCTGTTGGTATAAATTGTCCAGAGGTGTAAAAAGGCAAGAGTCATTGAGAATGAAAAGGTGAATGCAAAAATACTCAGCATCTGTCTGTTCACCTTTACCTTCAGGTGAACTGACTGAACAGTTACTTGAAATTCTGAAAAGTAGGGTCATTGTATGTATCTTCCTAATGATTTCCTAATTCGTTAGTCAAGTGGCCTGACTTGTTTCCTCAATATTTCTACAACATTTGCTCTGCTACAATATCTTCTTTTTCATATCCATTCTTCTCATATGTTCATCTCCCTTCCTCCAAAGGTCCAACTTCCACCTGTCAAAATTCTAGTTATCCTTAAAGATCCAGTAAAAATGTTATTTCTTCCATTATAACTTCCCTGATTGCATTATCTGGAGGCCCCAGGACAAAGGATGTTATTTTAGATAAATGGAAAAGAGTATTATCATATGACTGTATTAGGAATACTACGGAAGATATGTGGTCATTAAGAGTGACAACATAGTTTATAACCAGATGGCAGATTACCTTGAATGTCTATGCAAATAGTTGAATATTAGAGATAGGAAATGTAAAGTTATGAAGATTTTTATGTATCAAAACAGAACATCAAGAAAATTAACTCTATGACCGAATAGAAGATTTATTGGACAAAAGCCTCTCAGAAATTCTGTTTACTCCAAGTTCTATC
The DNA here is from genome assembly GCF_023721935.1 of Panthera uncia. Lineage (NCBI taxonomy): Eukaryota > Metazoa > Chordata > Mammalia > Carnivora > Felidae > Panthera > Panthera uncia. The sequence goes on along the minus strand of NC_064810.1, from coordinate 61,420,412 downwards.
TTAACCATTGTGTCATACTAATTTGTGTGTTATTGGCATTTACTGTGTGCTCGTGACTTTAGTATATTCAAACAGATTTGGATTATAAAACTTTCACTACTGTTTTACTAACCATGTAACCCTGAGCCAATCTGAGATTTCATTTCCTTATCTATAAAATTAGGAAAATAATATTTAAAATTTCACAAAGTTGTTTTGAGGATTAAAGTAAATAATAGATGTAAGGTAATTAGTACTATTTCCAGCTTATAGTAAGTATTCAATAATTGGTAGTGTTAGTATTAATATAAATAATAATAACTATTCCGTGCTTGATTTCTTTAAATCACATTTCAACAAGACCATTGTACACATACCTATTAAATCATCCATGGCTAAAGCTCTCTTCATCTAGATAAAATGTTCCTTGTTCTGGGCTAAACTGTGCCCTAATGCCACCTCCCCCCCCCAAAAAAAATAAAACCTATGTTGAAGTCCTAACCCTCAGTACTTTGGGATGAGACCTTATTTAGATAGATATAGGGCTTTTACAGAGATAGTCAAGTTAAAATGTGATCTTTAGGGTGGACTCTAATCTGGTATGAAAAGTATCCTTATTAGTGGAGGAAATTTGGATATAGATATGTACAGAGAGAAGATGATGTGAAGTCACAGGGAGAAAATGGCCATTTACAAGCCAAGGACACAGACCTAGAACAGATTCTTCCCTCAGGGCCTTCAGAGGAACCGATTCTGCAGATACCTTAATCTCAGACTTTTATCCTCAAGAACAGTGAGCAAGATTCTGTTGCTTAAGTCAAATAGTTTGTGGTACTTTGTTACAGCAGCCCTAGTAAACTAATTTATACCCCCAAACATTTCCCAAGGCATTCATTATCTTTTAAATTACTTGCTCCATTCAGTGCCCCAAATGATAACTAGATAGGGTAAAAATTTTTAATAGGATGGCAACCATATTAAGTAAAGCATTCATATAAAATGTAGACTTACGAAAATCTCTTAACAATCATAGGATACATAGCTTCAAATCCTTGTGAATAATTAATTTGTAAAGATGACTAGAGAATGGAAATGCCCCACTGATGTTCAGACTGGATAGGTTTATAGTTTGCCTACAGTGCATCCTCTTTGCCCTTAAGATTCAACTTGGCCCTAGCCAAGTTGCATTTTATTGCATTCCTTGCACCTTTAGGAGTGCTCTCAAGTAATGGTAACTATAAAAATAAATGTTTGAATGCCAAAGATCTATCTTACATTGATGAAGTCAGCTTATGTGCACTCTTCTATTTGGGACTCTAACAAGTTATTTCATAGAATCATAGCATTTTACTGCTTGCTGAGAATTAAAAGGATTTTAATCAGTTTTGTCATGTGACAAATATGGGAACTGAATTCAGAAGATGGGAAATATCTTGGCCAAGGTTGTGCAGATAATTTCAGTTCTCCCTTACTTCAATCTTCCATTTTAGACTCTTGGAGAGAGTCTGATGGGTTTTTTCTTTGATTTCCTCCTTCTTGATATTCCTGTGGGAATAAAAGAAGCTAGATTCTTACCCTGTGACTTAGCAGAGCTCAATGACTTATGTGTACCCCTGCTTGTCCTATAATACAACCAGCTTCAGAGCCTGCTTAACTCCTAGTATCTCAGTAATTCATTTCGCACATTCTGGTTGGTATTGTTTTGACATACAGCTTTTGCAAGTGAGGGGAAGGAGAGGGAGGGTAAAGGGAGCTTTGCCCCAGGTATCCATGCTGGACTTCTTTGAATTAGGAAAACATAATCATTCATAAAATAGTGTGAGAGAATTGTGCCTTCTAAAATTAGATGCATTTTCTGTGTGGGAGGACAGGTGATGATATACAAGAAAAGGTGAAAAAATCACAAAACAACCCTTGAAAATTACCTTTTCTCTGTCTAGGATTTTTAGATTGTTCACATATACTGAGAACAATGCACCATATGTCATCAATATTGGGGATAATCCAAGTGATTCATTACGTTTATCACTTTATAGATCCCATATTACCTAATATTCCATGTTAATGGGCCTAAATATATATTTCAAGATGCAATAACTCCCAACCCGCACTGTGCATCAGACCCACCTTGTGGTCTTATCTGAAACAAATTAACATAGATACCCATGTCCCACTTTCAGAAATTCTGAGTCATTTGGTCTGAGATGTGGATCATATGGCAGTTACTTCTTTGAAATCTTTCCATGTGATTCTAATGTACAGATCGTTGAGGTCAACTGATTTAGTGATTCTGTAAGCCAAGGCACTTGATGTGTGAGATGTTTGAAATATATTAATATTCCTCAGAATAAAGATGATAAAGTGAGAGCCACCCTCTTCCTGAGTTGAGATCTGAGATAGCAGAAGGAAGCCTAGGAAGTAACCAGAGAAAGTCTGGAGGATGCCTTTTTAATCTTTTGTTCTTCCCCAAAACATATGGCACATCATTTTTATCAGAAGAAGATGACAGGTTACTGTGCATTGCCAAGCAGAGATGGGTCAAATAATTCTCTGCCTTCATGAATGAATTTCATCCTAAACAAGTGAAATAGAATTGTACTTATTTAATTTAACAAAGCCTTTTTATATGTCTTGGTCTGAGGTTAGTAGGTTTGTATGTCAGATGACGGAGGAAAATGCTGGTTAGAATACAGCTATTATACACAAATATACTAATGAGCAAACTATGTGTGAAAAATGGGTGAAAAATGGGTAATTGTCACTAATGCCTTGCTAATGTTTTCATAATGATCTGTCTAAGTACTAGAGCTAATTATTGTCATGGCAATTTGGCCCAACATCACTGGGATGATCCTGGCATTGGTGAACAAGAATATGTGTTGCCAGTTTGCTATACACTTTGAGTCTTTTTTCCTTTTTCTCTTCATGTGCACATGTTGTATGTCATTTTGTATATGTTTCTAAATATGCACTTATATACTTCATTTTCCTTTTATTTTCTTGTTTTCCAAGGTCTGTGTTTCATCTTTTTCTCCTATTTCCTTTTACTTTTTATTTCAGACTCAATAGCCCTACGATCTAATCTTGGTTCTACTGTAATGGCAAGTCATTTCATCTCTATGAGCCTTTTTCCTTAAGTATAGGTATAAAGAAACTAGATAAACACTAATGTCCTTCTTCAAAATAGTAGACTTCTAGATTTCCCTTGCATGTCTGCTCTATGGTGGTATCCATTACTTCATTTTTATAAAGTTTAGTTATCACCATGAGTATACATTTTGAACCATAGGTTGTAGCAAACAAAGTGCCTACTATTAGTAGTCAGTGGCACAGGAAATGAAGTTCCTCTGCTACAGAGATGTAGATGAGGGAGAAGAAAATAACCTTCAAATATGAAAACATACTTCTAAGTACATTGCACTGTGACACTACCACATTCAAATTTTCTCCTAGGATAGATATTATTATGGAATAATTTTTCATTAATAATCTCTTAAATAAATTATTGTAGCAATGACTTGGATCTGTATAGCATCTAGGGAAGAGATTAGATCTCTTATCTCAGTTTATGACTTCCCTAAGAGATACTAGGGGCAGCTAGTAATTATCCTTTATTTTTATTTTTTATTTTAGGTAGGAAGCAAGATTTGGCCCATTGTCAACCCTTGCCTTACAGTCGTGTCCATATTGTATGGTCCTGAGACACTTAGCCCAAAAGGAATACTGATGTTTACATTCAGGT